>NC_090805.1:19655852-19990852 GCF_036512215.1 Solanum lycopersicum
GGCCTTAAAATAAGAGCTTAAAGCTCTACCACCTCATTTGAGGTATGTTTTCTTTTGTGGGAATGACAATTTACCAGTAATAATTGCATCGAAGTTAAATGGGCAACAAGTAGAGTACTAAGTGGCAGTGTTGCAGAGATTCAAATGAGCTATTGGTTATACTATTGCGGATATTAATGGATCATTCCTGATATTTTTTCCCTAAAAATCTAACTCATGCAAGATCAAAATCAGAGTATTGAGCACTAAAGAAGGTTGAATCCACCTATGCAAGAAGTAGTGAAAAAGGAGATCACCAAGTAGCTTAAGAAGGGGGCGATGACTGGGTAACCTATTGAAAGAAACGAGCTTGTTTTAATGTGGCCAGTGACTAGTTTGAGAGTTTGCATGGATTACTAGAAGTTGAATGCTTGAACTAAAAAGGACTATTTCCCCATGCACTTCATGGATCAGATGTCAGAAAGACTCGCAAGGAAGGGTTGATATTACTTTGTTGATGGTTATTTGGGATACAATAAGATCTCTATTTCTCTGGAAAATTAAGAAACCACATTGACTTATCCCTATGGGAGTTTTGCATTCAAAAGGATGTCATTTGGGTTAGTAATACATCGGCTACCTTCCAGCGTTGTATGATGTCGATATTCTCTGATATGGTGGAGGACACTATTGAGGTATTCATGGATAATATTTCTATAGTTGGTGACTCATTTGAGCTATTTTTGAATAATTTGGTTGAGTTGCTAACGATTTGTGAAGATTGTAATTTGGTATTAAATTTGGAAAATTTCACTTTATGGTTAAAGAAGGCATAATATTGGGCCATCACATCTTAGAGAAGGGTATAGAGGTTGATCAAGACAAGGTGGAGGTAATAGAGAGGCTTCTTCCACCCATCTATGTCAAAGGTGTTAGAATTTTCCTTGGGCATGCTGGCCTTTATTGGAGGTTCATTAAGGATTTTTTTAAAAATTGCACACCCTTTTGTGCATATTTCTTGAGAGGCAATGTAAGTTCTATATCGATGAGTACTGTTCGCAAGCATTTGGAAAGTTGAAAAAGAAGTGGTGTCTGCGCCCATTATTATTTGTCCAGATTTAAATAAGACATCAAGGTGATGTGTGATACGATTGGAGTAGAACTTTGTGTGGTATTTGGGAAGAGAAGGGATAAAACTCATCACCCCTTCTATTATGCGATTAAATCCTTAATTAGGACCAAAAGAACTACACAGTAACGGAATAAGAACTTCTTCTTGTGGTGTTTGCATTTGAGAAATTTTTCTCCTTTTTGCTTGGCAAGAGGGCCATAGTGCATAACGACCATTCTACTTAGAGGTTCTTGATGGCAAAGAAGGATTAAAATCCATGGTTGATCAGATGGGTACTATTGCTGCATGAGTTTGATTTTGAGTTATATATAGAAAGGGGACTTAGAATCGAGATTCCTACCAGTGGTCTAGATTGGAGAATAAATCTATGCGTGAATTGGGATAAAATGTTGAAATTGATTATCCATTCCCCGATGAAGATGTATTGGTCGCGTCTGAGGATTTGATCCCATGGTTCGTAGACTTTGCAGACTATCTGGCAAGTGATTTAGTACCATCAGGCATTACGTTCCACCTTAGGAAGTTGTTCAAGCATGAAGTGAAAAAGTTTTTTGGAATGAGCCTTACATATATCGGAGTTGTGCCGATGGGATTAATCGTGGTTATATAGTCAAGGTTGAGATGTTTATTGTCTCGGAGGCTTGTCATTCTTTGACTGTGGGTATGAACTATAGTGGTATCTGAATTGCGCATAAGATCTTGCATTGTGGTTATTATTTTCCAACCATAAACAATAATACTCATGATTTCTCCAATTCATGTGATCAGTGCCACCGAGATAGAGGAATTTCAAGGAGACAAGAGCTTTTATTGAATCTCATTTTGGTGATTGAGCTATTTATTTTATGGGGCATTAACTTCATGGGCCCATTTTTGAGTCATCATAGGATGAAGTAGATTCTAGTGGTTGTTGACTATGTGTCAAAATGAGTGGAAGCAATTGTGCCCCCAAACAATGAAGGAGAAAGTGTCATTGCATTCCTGAAGAAGAATGCCTTCTCCTGATTTAGTACACCAAGGGCTATTATTAGTCATAGTGGTTCACACTTCTGTAATAAACTATTCAAACTGTTGCTAGAAAAATATGGTGTTCATAACAATATGGCTACTCCTTACCACCCACATACTAGCGGGCAAGTTTAGGTGTGTAATCAGGGGATTACTTAGATTTTTTTTTTAAAATCGGGGAATGTCAATAGAACTAATTGGTAAAAGAGGTGAAATAACACTCTTTGGGCCTTCCGAACTATATATAATACTCCCATAGGTATGTCTCCACACCAACATGTATATGGGAAGGCTTGTCACTTGTCGGTCGAGCTAGGGCACAAGTCGATGTGGGCAATGAAGAAACTGAAGTTATAATGGACAAGCGCATCAGAACAAAGACTCAATGAGTTGAATAATCTTGATGAGTTTTTCCTAAAGGCGTGTGAAAGCTCAGACGTCTATAAGGAGAAGATGAAGAGATAGAATTACAAAAGAATCAAAAAGCAAGAATTAGTGATTGGTGATTTGGTGCTTCTACTTAACATTAGGTTGCACTTGTTTTCGGGAAAACATAAGTCCAAATGGATTGGGCCATTCCTCATTTCTAAAGTGTTCCCACATATAAGGGTGTATCTTGAAATCAAGGAAGATGCAAGGTTCAGAGTCAACGGAAAAAAGGATAAAGACTTATATGGGGCATGTAGAGAGTATTCATGAATTGGTGAAAGCCTATCATCTGGATGAAGTTTGAGTAATCAAGAAACCTGCGTCATGGAACGATGTTCAATCAAGTGTTTCTTGGGAGACAACCCAAGTTGTACGCTCTAACAAACTATAGGTTTTGTTTTCCTTGAATAATTAATCGTAGTCTTGTTTAGTTGTTCCTATTATTTCATTTTTTCTTGTGTGCTTATGTTGGCTAGAGAGTATTAATTATTGTGTCCATTTCTTAAAAAGTGTCCAAAAATAGACAAAAATAATGGCCTTATTGGCGCAACATGTTCAGGATGCAAAAACATAAACCTACAGAAAATGGTCTAGTTCATACATCCATGGACCTCGTTAACGGAACGTCGATAGTGTTTGTAGATCCCAGGTTTGTTTCATTTTTTTTGAAGTCTTGCTTGATCTACGTTCCCAATCGATGGACCATCAATTAATCTATAGCCCATTGACGGTGTTTCGTTGATCTAAATCTACCAGTGATTCGACCTAACACGGCCGATCATATTAAAAGACACATGCTTTAAAATTCTTTCACTCTTTCAATTTATATTAAAATTCCCTTCCATGACTTTTTTATTGAACCATTTGTTTCATATTTCACTCTAATTTAACCTCTCCAAATTTCATACCACTCACTCCTCAGATTATTTACTTCCCAAACTCCCTATCTCTTCCAAATTCTCTTTTCTTTTACTCACACAAGGTTAGTGATCGGGCTATAAAGTATAGGCTACATTGGCAAGTCTCACAACAACACCACTTCACATTATTAAGAAAAGTATTCCAATTTCCATTTACTTTGTATTCTCGTTCGTAGTTGCATAAAGAAATTCGGGAGTGGGTCTTTACCTTGGGACTAAATTAACAGAATTTGCCTCCTCGATAGTACGTAGTTACTTCCCTTGGAAGCTAGATTGTGGTTGTGTAAAAACTTTGTTGAAAATGTTGTGTGCCTCAACGTGTCAGAAAATTCTTATTTAGGATTCAATGTTTTTACACTCCGATGTTCCACCAATTGAGTTAATCCCCATAATGAGGGAATTTCTGGAGGTCTTACTCCATGATCTTCCCGGAATCCTTCCCGAACGAGATATTGATTTTTGTATTGAGTTGATACAGGATACATATCCCATTTAAGTTACTCCTTATCGGATTGCTCCGGCCGAATTGAAAGAGTTGAAGGCTCAACTCAAGGATTTACTAGAAAAAGGCTTCATTCATCCTAGTATTTCCCCATGGGGTGCTCCACTATTATTCCTGAAGGAGAAGAATGGGTCCCTTAGGATGTGTATCAATTACCGACAATTTAACAAAGCAATCATTTAGAATAAGTATCCTCTCCCTTGGATTGACAACTTGTTTGATTAAGTCAAATAGGCAATCTACTTTGAAAAATTTCACTGAAGTTTCGGATACTACTAACTTAGTGGGAGAGATGAAGATATTCCCAAAATAGCCTTTTGGACAAGAAATGGTCACTATGAGTTTATAATGATTTTTTTGGGTTCACCAATGCCCCAATGATATTTATGGATCTAATGATTAGGGTATTATGAAACTACCTATATGCCTTTGTGATTGTTTTCATAGATGACATATTGGTCTATTCGAAAAATACGGGTGATCATATGGGTCATTTGAGAGTGGTTTTATAAATCTTAATGGAAAACAATTTTTTGCCAAGTATAGCAAATGTGAGTTTTGGTTGATGTCGGTAGCATTTCTTTCTCATGTCATCTCTACTGACGGTGTGGATCTTGATCCAAATAAAAATTGAGGTGCTTAGAAATTTTCTTGACCTTTGGCTCCAATAATTATAAGAAGTTTCTTGGGTCTAGCTGAGTACTATAACAGGTTTGTGGATGGTTTTGCATCCATTCCATCTCGTTTGACTACTTTGACACTAAAGAATGTGAAATTTTAGTGGTCGGAGGAATGTGAGAGAAGCTTTCAGATCTTGAAAGATAGTTTTGCCACCGCTCCAGAGTGGACTTTAATGGAGGATACTAAGGGTTTAGTTGTACATTGTGATGAATCCCTAGTGGTATTGGTTTGTGTCATTATGTAACATTGTAAATTTATAGACTATGCTTCCAGATAACGTAAGAACCATGAGAAGAACTAACAACCTCATGATCTTTAGATTGACGTCGTGGTGTTTTCCATGAAAATATGGAGGCATTATATGGTGTTCATGTTGATGTGTATTCCAACCAGAATAGTCTTCAATATATGTTTACTTAAAAAGAGTTGAATCTCAAAAAAAAAATAGGTGGTTGAAATAGTTGAAAGATTACGAAGTGAGAGTTCAATAACATACTGGGCATGCCAACGTGGTTACGGTTTTCTAAGTCATATGATTATGGGCGCTGTGTCTCATATTAACGAGGGAAAGAAAAACGTAATTAAAGATATCCATGGTTGGCTCGTTTAGGTGTTCAATTTTAATATTCTTCTAATTTTGGGTTTATGGTCCATCATAACTCTGAATCTTTATTGATGGTTGAGGTGAAATTTAAACAACACTTCGACAGATTATTGATGGAGTTAAGGGAATCGGTTCATTGTAAGCTTAATTAGTCATTCTCCTTAGGGGAAAGGGGTGTTTTAAGGTATCAAGGGAGATTGTGTGTGCCAACTGTTGATGATTTGAGAAATATGATCCTAGAGGAAGGTCATGGTTCATGTAATTCGATTCATTTTGGATCTACTAAGATATTCCATGACCTTAGAGAAGTGTTTTTTGGTTGGATATCTTGAAAAAGGACATAGCAGAATTTGTAGCAAAGTGTACAAATTTCAATCAAGTCAAAGCCGAGCACCAAAAAACAGTTAGTTCACTTTAAGAATCCAAGTTCCTACTTGGAAGTGCTAAGACATTAATATGGAATTTATAATGGGTTTTCCTCGAACATGAAGGAAAAACGACTCTATATAAGTTGTGGTGGGTAGGATGACTAAGTCCACTCACTTTATTCCCGTTAAGTCCACTTACTCGGCAGACGATTTTTCCAATATCTATATAGATAAGATTGTGAGTCACCATGGTATTCCATTATCCATAATATTAGAGAGGTGCACACAATTCACATCTATGTTTTGGAGATCGTTTAAAAAAGGGTTGGGTACAAGAGTAAAGTGAAACACCGCTTTTCATCCCTAACCGGATGATCAAGCGGAGCATATTATTCAAATCCTTGAGGATATGATTATATCTTGTGTGATACATTTCAAGGAAGTTTCGATGAGCACTTTCCTTTGCTGCAATTCTCTAATAACAATAGTTACTATTCGTCTATAGCCATGGCTCAATTTGAAGTTTTGAATGGTGGGAGACGTACATATCTGATTGGTTGTTTTGAAGTTGGTGAGTCTTCATTTCATGGTGCCTACTTGATCTTTAATACCTTGGATAATGTTTATTTTAAAAGGAATTAGTTGCAAACATCCTACAGCTGGAAAAAGTCTTATGCCGATAATAGGAGATGAGAGTTAGAATTTGAAGAAGATTATAGAGTGTATTTGCAAGTTTCACCCATGAAAAGGTTAGTGAGATTTGGCAAGAAGGGAAACTTTGTCCTCGTTATGTGGATCCCTATGTGATTTTGCAAAGGGTTGGCAAGGTTGCATATGAGTTGATATTACCTAGTGAGCTAGATTCGGTTAACCCAGTTTTCCATGTATGCATGCTTAAGAAGTGCATTGGTGACCCCGAGTCCCTTTTTCCTATTGAAGGTGCAGGAGTGGATGAGAATCTCTCCTTTGAAGAGGTTTCGGTGAAAGTTCTTGATTATGAAGTGTAGAAGTCGAGGAAAAAAGAGGTGGCATGTATAAAAGTTTTATGGAGAAACCACCTAATTAACGGAGCAATATGGGAGGCCGAGGCCGACATAAAGTCCCATTATCCTCATCGCTTTGCTCATTGAGGATAGTTGTTCCTTTTTAAAATTAAAATAATGAGAAAATTTTAATTTGATTTGTTTTGCAATAATAGCCATATTCATGGTAAAAGGTTTAAGCTAAAATTAATATTTATGGAAAATACTATTTTGCTTTATTTGCACTTATTTGATGTAATTTGGTATGTTGTTGACGTTATAAATTGGCATTGAGCATGTTAATATGTTTTGAAATAATTTTTTGCATTAGGGACTCGTTATGTCTTTTTGAGATTATGATGTTATTGAAAAGGAAACTCCTCATGTTGTGATGTTGAGATCTCATATGTAGAAAATGATGTTTTGAGTTGCTATGTGTAAATATGTTATACTCTAGAGGTCTAACACATGTTCTAAATCCAAACATAAAAGGTTTCCGCACTATTTTAAGGTTATAAAATAATGAATATATGTAATTAGTAAGTTGAGGAATCAAAACGGCAGGGAACGTCCAGGATTTCTAGAAACTAGTTCAATGAGGTGTTGTTGTGCCTTAGCCTATTTGCATATGTTTTAGGAGTCAGAAAATAATGAATTTAGTGGAATGGTTAATTCACAATCAAAACATCCGGTATGACTCCATAGGGGCCCTTGAGGAGGACCCTTAAAATTGCATAGAATGCTTCCTTAGGCAGTTTTCACAAACAAATTGCCATCAACGTATAGTGGTCCAATCAACGGGCCGTTGATTGCCTCCTTCATTGGACACTTAGAATATTTAGAAAAGAAACGATTTTAACCAGTCTCTGACGTAAACGAGGAACCAACAGGATGGAGGGTACTGTAGTCATCGATTGACACATGAGACATCAGTGTGGTCTCGTCTGTGAGACCACTGGTTTTGGTGATCATTTTTAGTTTAGTTAAATTATTTAATTGTGTTTAGTTAATTATTTAGTTGTTAAGGGAGGACTAATTATGTTGATTAATGACCTTTATAAAGACGCTAACTTAATTAATCTAACTAAGCCCTCATAATTTAAAAAACCCGAATTCTCCTCCTTCATTCTTCTTTCTCTCTCCCGAGTAGAAGAACACCATAGAACGTCAAATTCAAGAGTTTATAGAGCTTCTAAAGACCAAGTTTATCAATCAATCTTCATCAAATATTTAGGTATGGAATTCCTTTTACCTTCGAACATCTTTCCCAAAAGGGTTCCATTAAATTGATTTAAAAAGTATTAAATTCAACTCAGTTTTCATCTAATGGGAAATTGATATTGTGAATTTCTTTTTTATGATTTATTTTTGATATTATGAATATATTAATATGTATTATAACTCAATTATCTTATTTCTTTATGGATTGGTCTAGTGTGTAGAATATGAGCTATACCCCTTAATCATAGGTTTTATGTTGAATTCAACTATCTACTATTGATGTAATTGTCTTTTTTATGTGATAATTACCATCCTATGATGTTATTGTTCGAATATATGAATAGATTGAGATTAATTGCAGTGCTACCATGGTAGTTTCTTGGGCAACTGACCTAGATTGTGAAGTAGGTTATGAACATCACCTAAGTCTCTAATTCTAGGCTATGAACTAGTGATGATTTGTTGTATAATGATTCAATTTTCCTTGTTGTGATGTATTATGGTGTGATTAAATTATACCCATTTTTGTTGAGTTGAGGGTTGACTGTAGTATCTTGATGATGGAATTATGAACGAGATTGAGTAAATCTTGTGATCTCTATTCTTTACTCCAATTATGGAAACTTCTGATTAAGTGATGGTGTTGTATTGAAATATACCTTATATTAAGGTTGATTGAGTTGGTATGATGTTAAGTTGAAATATCTTTATTATGTGATTGTGATAATATGCTTAAGATTTATTGTTATAAGGTTGGTGATGAAGTACCTATGTGCCTTACTATGATATAGTGATGTACATGTGCTAATCTGACATGTGAAGATTTTAATAAAATGTATTCTTATGCAATTCTTATAGAGATATGATGATGATTACATACAAGGGATAGACCCTATGACCTACATTAAGGAATGATGATTAATAAAGGTACTAACGACATTTCAAAAGGGACTCTAGCTTAGAACTGAGTGAACTAGAGTGAGGAGTGTCACTTCCTACATAGGGAAGGTAGGATGACTAATGTACTCTTAAGATTGGACACTACACGGCATGTAGAATGAAGAGGGTCCAAACTATATCGCCTAGTTCTTGAACTATGTTTATTCCATAGGAATAGTAGCTAGTGGATCCACACAGTTGCTATGTTGATGTTTTGGTACTACGTTAGAAACTAGTCCACCTTACTTCGGTGTAGGGTTCTCTAACTCCGGATTCCACATTGGCTCATGTGGTCTATTTGGTTTAAGGCTAGATTTTTCCGAAAGTAAAATAAAGTAATAAAATGGACTCTACCTAAGATAATTTGACAGGTTTGACTTAGTCTAGGTAAAGGTATGGGACTATACCTATACATTACACTAGTTAGACTTAAGGGAAGTCTTAGAAGGACGTTCTTATGTATGTATATACTTACAAATATAAATTTTATACATATGATTATCTTACATTTTTATGGCACCTTATGATGTTGAATTCACTTTGAATATATGTTTGGTCTCTAATGCTAAAAGTATGATTATTTTTAATTCTAATGACATGCTATGTGAAGTTCGACATTAATTATGATTATTGTTAGGTTTATTTTATAGAGTAATGTTATGGGGCTTCGCTAAGTCATTGCACTAGTAAACTTAATGATGGTTCATGAGTAAACTGTCTTGCTTTGGTTATGTTGAAATGAACTTTTATCCTTGCTTGTTGATGTTATAACATGATGATAGAGTTGTCTTGTTTACACGGGCAAGTATGTTTATATGCTTATTGACTTGACTAGACTTAGTATTGGTGTTGTTGTAATGCACATGATCTTCATTTAATGAGTATGACTTATTGATTGGTATGTCCTTCTTGTATGTGCATGAAGGTTATACAAAGGAAATTACATACTTAAATAAAATCTCCCTTTTGAGCATGAGTTCATGATTTGTGTTCATATTGTCTCATACTTAGTATAAATGATGTACTAACCTCATTTTTCTCCCTTTCCCCCCAACATTATTGGTTCCAGTCATTGAAGGGATTTTAAGAAAACTTTGAAGAAAGACGTGGAATTCTCAGACATCCATGTTGGGAAGGTCCTCACTTTCCGCGGGCAATGCAAATATCAATCTATTGATGTTGTTCTAGTATTGAAAATATTATGTTCATTTATTTCAATTGAGTACTAATGATTGCATATTATATCTCTGGCTCCTATTTTATTGTTGTATTGGCTATGCCCAATTGGTATACTGTTGTTTAGATGGTTATGAGATGTGAAATCATGTTTTATGACTATGTTATATCTTATATATATATATATGTGTGTGTGTGTGTGTGTGTTTGTGTTTGTGTGTGTGTGTGTTTGTTTGTGTGTGTGTTTGTGTGTGTATGTGTGTGTGTGTGTGTATGTTTGTGTGTTTGTTTGTGTGTGTATGTGTGTGTGTATGTTTGTGTGTTTGTTTGTGTGTGTATGTGTGTGTGTATGTGCGCGTGCACAATAACAGTAAAAGACTAAATAATCTACATATACGAAGGTTCTATGTATACTCGATATGAATATATATTGTCTGTATGGTAGAGGTCTATGTAAACCTCAATATAGAAAAAGAAATGTTTTAAATTTTTTTACAAATAACAACCTATGAATGTAATGATATAAGGTAAAAGAGTAGTCTTAGTCCTCAAAGAGGACGACGACACTTGTTACGTCTAGGGGGTGCTCCCCAGATGTGACAAGCTTGGTATCAGAGTATGAGCTTGAATAAATGAAGATTCGATGTATCACTTAACCATGTCTATGAAGATTTTTGTTCATTATTGTGAATCACCCCACTCTCTAGCGTGAGAAGTTCTATGATTCTTAGGAAACTATCCTTTTCTTGGAAATCCAATATCGTACCTCGAGATTCTTGTATCTATCTGGCCTTATAATCTAATTTTTTTATTGTGATGATAGGCAATAAATACTCAAAGAACATCCGCTCAAGTACTTGATGAAGATATTGCCAATGGGAGATTTCCTCCCCAAGCAAATCAAGTTCCTCCTCTTGAAGAAGTTGTTAATGATAACAATGTTCTGGTCAATCCTCTACTTTTGATGATTTGTGACATAAGGGTTTCCTTTCACCAAATTTACCAATCCATTACAACACAAGAAGAGGATGTCACTACTCAAGCTGAATGCATGACAGCCAATGCTAACTGGGAGGTTGTACCCGAGGAAATAAACATGTTGGCACCATGGCCTCTCGTTTGAGGGATTTCACTAGGATGAATCCACCTACTTTCTATGGATCCAATGTTGAGGAAGACACCCATTATTTAATTGAGGTAACCTACAAGATCCTCTATGCTATGGGGTTGACTACTAGTGAGAAGGTCGATTTGGCCACTTACCAACTCAAATATGTGGCCCAAACATGGTACATCCAATAAAGAGAAAATAGGCCTTTAAGAGGTGGACCAATGAATTGGGAGGTTTTCAAGAAGGGTTTTCTTGATAGGTTCTTTCCTAGAGAAAAGAGGGAAGCCAATGGTAGAATTCTTCAACCTTCGTCAAGGAGGAATGAGCATACTTGAACACTCTTTTAAATTAACTAAATTGTCAAAGTATGCGCCTTCTTTGGTTTCCACTTTCTAATAGGAGTGTTAGATTACTTGAAGTAAGAATGTAATTAATCTATGCTACATGCCAATATGAACATTTCTCTTATCATGGTTCATGCTTAACAAGTGAAAGAGACAAGGGCTATTAGAAAAAGTAATGATGCCAAGAGGGCAAACTCTTTTTTATGGTGGTTCTTCAAAGGGAAGGCTTGATATCCAAGACAAACCTAGGTTTAAGTAGAGGTTTTCTAATCAAGTTCCTTAAAAAATTTCGAAAAGCCCTTGATGATAGGGTGTCTAACCCTAAGTCTCAAAAAGGGTAGAGGTACAAGATCACTAAGCAAGAAGCCAACTTGTGGAAAGTGTAGCAAGAAGCATTATGATAATTACCTTATTGGGACAGACAGTTTCTTTGGTGTGGAAAGAATGGTCACAAGGTTAGGGATTGCCTAAATGTGAAGGGGCAAGACAGAGGTAGCGTTAAAGCTAGTTGTTCTAATGTTGATGATCTGAAGAAGAATTGCTTTTACGCTCTTCGCTCTAGAGGTGAGAAAGAGACTTCTTCCGATGAGGTAACCGATATGTTAAAAGTATTCCCTATTAATTTTTATGCTATACTTCATATGTGTGTTACATTATATGTTGCTACTCCCTTCGTAGTTAAAGTTTTTTACAATTTACCCGATATTCTAAATGAACCTTTCATAGTAACTACACCGGTAGGTGAGTTGGTGATTGCAAAGAGAGTATATAGGAATTGTCCTATGATGTCTCTCAATAAAGTTACTCATGTAGAACTAGTAGAACATGAATTGGTCGATTTTGATGTCATTTTGGGGATGGATTGGTCGTATGCTTGCTTAGCCTCCATAGATTATAGAACAAGGGTGTTGGAGTTTATCTTTCCAAATGAGCCCATTTTAGAGTGGAAGGGGGACATTCTATTTCTAGAGGTCGTATCATTTCTTGTTTAAAAGCTTGTAAAATGATCTCAAAAGGGAGTCTATATCGAGTAGTAATGTTTACATATTTAGGCTCCAAAAATCCTCACACTGTGTTAGTCCCCGTAGTATGGGAATTTCCGGAGGTCTTTACTTATGATCTTCCCAGAATCCCTCCCGAACGGGAAATTAATTTTGGTATTGACTTGCTACTGGAAACCAACCCTATTTCAATTCCCCCTTATCGTATCACTCAAGACGAATTTAAAGAGTTGAGGTCTCAATTCAAAGATCTACTAGACTATCAGGAACCATTTCTGGAATCTGAATCGCAACCGGCGTGATTGACCCCTCAGAGGTCATAGACAAGCCTCTTCTCGTATTAATCACATTTATCTAATTAAATTTGCAGAAAGCTTAAAACTTTTTAAAGTAATGAAGTATAAATAGACTTCTTATAATTATTAATTGGTTACATCATATACTAAGCTCAAAGTAAGGAAACAACCATCTATCATAAAGAATCAGTTCAAAGGGAGAATGAAGATATCATAAATAAGTTTGCCAAACACGGCCTTATTACAAAATCTTAGAAAAGAAAGTGTCTGAAAGAAACACTAGGGACAACATAAATTACCTATGTCTACTACTAGGCTAGACTAAAATTGAAGCATCCTCGAAATAGAGAGGACCTACCAAATGTTCTGAAGAATGCTGATGTCCAAACTGCTTGAATGAATCTTCACTCTGCTCTCTGACTTGCACCTATAAAAATAGTAAACTGTTTAGGGTTAGTAAACCGATTGTACTAATAATGGGTGTGTGCACACATACACATAAGGCTATGCATGATCAAGGAAAGCTCTTCCTAAACAACATGTCATTCCTAGAAAGTGTAGTTACTAGACTTTCCTAATTCCTTAGTTGTGAATTGTGGTATGAATATGATGTATTTTAATACATCCAAAGCACACAAATCATTTTCTATGTTATTAAAAGAAATTAAAATCACCAACATAATTTTAGAGCCACTCCGGCGAATATTTAAAAATTTGCTATGCTTGAACACGAGAGCCCTTTCTTTAGGACAAATTTTTTTCAATATTTTTCTTCTTCTTATTGTGTAGTTTAATAATTCCTTTCGCGCTATGTTTCACTTACAAGTGCAATGATTTATTGTAGTCTCATACCAACAATGAATAAAATAAGTAATCCAAGGCCTAAGGAATGATTTCACTATCCCTACAATGAGTCATTCATTACATTATATATTCATTAACACTTCATAACTCAGTATCTATTGGCTATGCCACTTATTTCATCATTTTCATGTTATGTAATTTATGAAGCTTTGAATAACAATTATGTTACTATTTATTTAAAATAAAAAATAAAAAAAATATAAGAAGTCATTATAAGCCCATATTATTTGGCTTGGACCATTACTTGCTGAAACTTCATTGGTAATGATGTTCACAATAGACATTAATAAGATCTAACTTTCATATCTCACTTTCAACAGACGTTCTATCATCATTCTTTCTTGCTTTTCTAGAGACATCTTAGAAGTAAGATCATGCGAGTTAACATGAAATCCGATGTCTTTCCCACAATGAAATTATGTTATTCACTGATTAAAATGAATCTAGATCATGTGAGCTACTCATGAAATCCAGTGTCTGCCCCACACCGAAAAGGGACGATTCCCAGCTAAGGAGAATCCATCTCAGTTGTTCACTCAACACAGAAAAGGAGTGGCTAATGGATATGGTGAACCAAGAACCATTTTTTTTGCATTAACCGACATATATCATGTGATATAGACACGAAATCCAGTGTCTAACCCACACCGAAAAGAGGTGATCTCATTGTCCAAGGATAAATCGAAACGTATCTATCTCTCATAGGTGGAAACCACAAGCTAGTTCCTATGTTTTCTAGACATAGTTAGATGACTAGGGACTTAAGGAAACTACTTATCTACCTCGGTGGTAACCTCGTATGATGAAACACACCCGTTCAAGAACATGCTGATAACTAGTCTATCGGTGCTTTGCTCACTTTCATTATCTTCTTATCTATTAGAGTTGACTCAAACATTGTTGAAGCTTTCTTCTATATTGAGATTTACTTACTCGATCGATGACTTGTCATCCTTTTCTTTACATTGATGAAATGTGAATTGTCCTTACATAATATCTTTGGTGTTAATGAGACTTGTTTCAAGTTCATTCGCGAGTATTTTTAACCTAGTAGTTTAGGTATATGTGAGGCTTGTCTCACTTCCTTTAACACCTCATTCAGGTCTTTCTTCAACTTAAACCTCATTAGTTATGTTTTTGCTCACGTTACTCACTCACTTTAGTGTAGTAGCTTCATATCATCGATTATGGACGATGAACACTTCATTCACTAAGTTTGATAAGTTCATATATCAGTCTTGTAGAATATGTTGGGAGTTGTCCAAATGAATGGCATGCTCTTTGATATGGTTCCATTGAATTAGTTTAAAAGTGCTTATGTTGTCATTATTTTTTCTAACTACACAAGATTGGCATATGATTAGTCTTGCCTAGACACTTAGATATTAAACTACATAACCATTTTTGTTGGCATAAGCCAATTATATGTGTGTTCATATTTAAATTTAATATGATGGAACAATTAGCCAATACTTTAATCATTTAACCTAATTCTATAGCCATTTGCATGCATCCTTTTGGGATTATGTATTGTTAGCCAATTTATTGGTATAATATAAGCAATACACTCAAAATGTGAATTCATGGAGGTCCTTTTAACCAATCTTAGCTCATGACATTAAGGATAACGTTTTAAAATAACATGGAAAGCATCGTATTAACATTTCGTGAATATAACATCTTCATAAGGTCAAAATAACAGCAAGTCAACATTCGAACAAACACATCGACACTTAAACATTTACTGACATAACTAGCATATCTTTGATTCTTTATTCACATTGTAAACATTTAACTTCATATGCTTACAATTTCATAGGTTCATTTGCCATTCATAATTCAAGAAGCCTAACACATTAACATCAGCCAACACCACGTCCAAAAACATGATCTCTAACCTATTCAACTTCGAAATGGTACAAGGATATTAGGGAAAGGATGTTCGACAAGAAAGATGGGAAAAACCCTAGTTTTCAAGATCTCATGAATCGGCCGATTAAAAAGTACTCTTGGATAAAGAATCCAAGGAGAGAAACTGATACCTTATGTAGAGCATAATCTACGAAGAACACCTTGAATAAAAACTTGAAGAGGCCTTTAAATATCTCTAGAAGTTAATGTATTTTATGCCTTTTTCTTTCGTTCGCTTTCGTGTTCTATTCTCTGAGTGTTGATCGTGTGTTTTAGGTTTAGGACATAATATTGCATCATTCAACTAAGGCTTAATAAGTTAATAATTAATTTCTAAAAATCCCCTCCTAGATTGACTAGAACTAGGAAAACGCAACACTATAGTCAAATATGAAATTATTCCTAAACATTTCATTTTTACCCTTCAAATTAATTAATTAAATGTCTAATATAACTAATTAAGTTACCTAGGGTAGTTACTAAATCACCCCTAATTCATTGAAACAATAACTAACCCTTTTGGATCATTCTAGGTTAATTATTAGGATATTTCTTGGGTTATATTAGGTTAGTGTAAGAATTTTGCGTTAGACGCCTTTAGTTTAATTAAATAAATAGATAATTAAATTAATTAAGTAACCTAGGGTAATTAATAAAGTATACTTAAGTCGTTATAACCATAACTAACCCTTTGGACCATCCTAGGTTAGGTATTAATTTGTCATTTTCTTGTCTTAACAAAAATCTGGAAATCGCTTTGTGATTTATGTTTCGCCGTTTTAAAATAATTAATTAAGCTGATAAATTAATTAATTAAGTAACTTTGGGTAATTACTAAAGTATCCCTAAGTCTTTAGGACCATAATTAACCTTTTGGACAATCCTAGGATAGGTACTAGGTTGCCCCTAAGTTTGTTAGGTTAGTTAGGTGTTACCCGACAAGGTCCTAGGTTGTCGGGTTCCTTGGCTGGTCGTTCTTGGTTGGTATTAGGTTCGTTAGTTAGTTAGGTTAGTTATTTGGGTTTTTGTACTGGTTAGGCGCTTGTCCTTACGTGGTTGGACCCGCATGTGCGCCTGTCCCCAACCGCACAAACTGAATCGGTTAGAGTGGTCCCTTGGCGGGTTGCTCATGTGCTTGCACATGTGTTGCGTGTACTTTTCCCAACTATCTATTTGGAAGGTTCATTTGGACTATTTACTTATTGTCCCAAGGATTCTCTTTATATCCTTGGGGAGTACTTAATCTACATGATCATTTTAATTTATCATATGATATAGTATCTAGACTTGACACTTGGATGCCTCATACCCAAAGTGTTGATATGGTTGAATAAAGAATTTTAGCTTAGGGTCTTACTTGAAGGTACATTTCTTGGACAAGCTCATTAATATTAGGAAATTGCCTAACACCCCTTTAAACCAATATTTTCTAATATGCCAATATTTTGCTTATTTGGGTATTATATAGACATTGGCTAATACCCTTAACCAATACCCTATACTATGCCCAATATTTCTCAATATTGGGCATTGGAATACCTACGTACCCCCAATACACATTCTTAAAGAACTATTGGTTGTCACAAGACATGTAATTTTCTAGAATGTTATATAGACAAGGGCTTAATTTGACCTAGTATTTCTCCTTGGGATGCTTCGTTATTGTTTGTCTACAAAAAGGATGGATACTTAGAATGTGCATTGATTTTCGCTAACTCAATAAAGTCACCTCTAAGAACATGTATCCTCTCCATTGGATTGAAGACCTGTTTGATCTACTCTAAGGGGTAAACTACTTTTGTAAGATTAACTTGAGATCGGGGTATCACCAACTTAAGGTGAGAGGTGAGGATATATTAAAAATGACATTTCTTACTTTATATGGTAACTATGAGTTCTTAGTAATGTATTTTGGTCTCACTAATGCCCCGATGACATTTAGGGGTTTCATAAATATGTTCAGTTTTTTTATTTGAGTACTAAAGATTGTATAGCCTATATGTTGCTCCTATTTTATTGTTGTATTGGCGATGCCCAATAGTTATACACTTGTATAGATTGTTATGATATGAGACATCCAGTTTTATGACTATTTTATATCTTATATATATATATATATATATATATATATATATATATATATATATATATATATATATATATATATATATATATGGAAGACTAAGTAATATTCATATATAAACGGTCTAAGTATACTTGATATTAATATATATTATGTGTATGGTAGAGGTCTATGTAAACATCAACATAGATTAAGAAAACTTAAAATTTTTCCGCAAATTTTAACCAATTAATGTAATGGTTTAAGATAATAGGTTAGTCTTAGTATTCAAAATGAGGAGGACGCCAGTTACGTCTTGGAGGTGCACCCCGGATGTGACAAACCTTGTATCAAAGCATGAGGTTGAATATCTTAAGCATCGATATCTCACTTAACCAAGTATATGTAGATTCTTTTTCATAATTGTTAATTTAGCCACTCTTATGAGTGAGAAGCTATATGATGCTTAGGAAACTCTACTTTTCATGGAAATCTAACATTGTGCCTTGAGAGTGTTGGCTCTATGTTCCTTTATCATCTAATCTTTTTATTGTGATTATAGGAAATGAATTCTCGAAGAACAACCGCTCAAAGACTTGATGAATATATAGGAAATGCAGGATTTCCTCCCCAATGCAATGAAATTCCTCTTTTTGAAGAATTTTCAAATGATGACCAAGCTCCGGTCAGTCCTCCACCTTTGGCAAATGGTTACATAAGTGGTGCCTTTCTCCAAATGTCCCAGGCCATTGCTTTTCATTCTCAATCCATCACCACTAATGTAACAACCCTAAAATGGCTATGCTAAGTACTGCTTAATGTATCTAGAACGCCTACGATTAGATTGGGTTCACACGGATTGATGCTTGTAGAACCAAATATCTAAACCCTTGCAAAATAAAGCCAACCAACTTGGTGAGTTAGTTGAGCTAAAAAAGATTTGGTTCATCCATGTAGGGCACCCAAATATGAACATCTACCTCGATGAGTCTTAACCGAACATAAAAATGGGTAATTTATAGTTTAGAGGGTCTAGGTGTAAAATCATCTTTTTCCAGGATAAGGATAAAATTGTAATTACCCTAAATAATGAATGAATGAATTAATTATTATGGTGGAGGGGAAATTTGGGTAGGAAAGGTCGAAATTGACCCTTTGAGCGAAATCTTGCTCCACAAAGGTTCGAGCTTTTGTGGGAGCAATGATTTAACTTGATTTATTTTATATAGTGGATTAATTTAATTAATTAATATTTAATTTCTTGTTTAAAAAAAGAAAAAAAACAGATTTTATTTATTAATTAAAGAGAATCTTAATTTGACAAGCCTCTCCCTAATCTCTTAATCCTAAGATAACACTCTCACATGTTTCTCACCACTTCACTCTTACTCACGATCTTCCTACATAAGGAGAACAAGAGAAAAGCATCAAATTTATAAGTTCATCAAGAACTTGAAAGCTAAAAACTCAAAAGCAAAACAAGCTTAAAAGGAAAGGTAAAAATCAATTTCTCGACGGATTTTGCTTGTGGTTTCGGTGGTGAGACATCGGCTTAGTAGGGAAATAGGCAGCACGTTGAATCACTTTTGGACAAATTCAGGCATGGGTTTTCTTTTCTCTTGGTCTCTTTTCCAAGAGACCCTTGAGGTTCAGTTTAATCACAAATGAAAAACTAAGGATGTCCCCATTTCATGCCCCTGACATTAGATCCTTTAAAAGATTCAAAGCATGTGTGTTTGTATGTCTTCTGGTAGATAATTTTAGGTCTGGTTGAGATTATGTGTTGAATATGTATTTGGAAATTATATAAGGAATGAATGATGTATTCCGGAAAAGTATATTAAGTTAATTGTTTAAGCATGTGTGAGCTTTAAATTAACTATGTTGCTGCCTTAAATTTGTATGTTAAAAATGTTGTGTTTCAACTATATGAATATGTTAAAGGTGTAATGTTCATAAAGGATAATGTTGCTGATTAAATGTAAGGCGAAATACTCTGATAACCAACATAAAATATTGAGAGAAAGATTGATTGAAAGAGATAAAAATTCTAGCTTGCTGGGAATTGTTTGTCTCGCCCTAAGATTTGAAAAATGATCTATGTTTTAAAAAATTACTAAAATAGGAGGTCATTGGGGATTGAAACCAAGGCCTCACCAATTGCAAATTACGTAAAAATTTCATGAGATAAATGTAAAAAAAATTAAATGTGGTGAGTGGGGGTTGAACCAACAACCTCTTTAATAGATGAGAGAGTTGGGAGAAAAATAAAGGAGAAAATAAAATGAGGTGAGTGGGGATTGAACCCACAACCTCTTGGATAGGTGAGAAAGTTAAAAAAAATTAAGAGAAAAATAATGATCTTTTAGGGGATTGATCCCACAATCTCCTTGTCTTAAATGAGAAAGAAAAGAGGGAAAAGAATGAAAATGATATCGGGGTGATGGGGATCGAACTAGGATTCCCCAAATCTGAAAAATGCAATTATCATGTTTAATATAATATTAAGTGTGGCTCAAGAGATTCGAAATCGGGTTCCCTTGCCCAATTTCGTATTGACACATAAGTCTTACGTGATTAAATAATTAATGAATGTTGCCTATAGGAATCAAATTGAGACCTTGGCATACTTACAAGATGCATAAGTCTTTTACCATATAATCTTGGGAAATATGAATCACTTAAGGAACTATGAATGAAGCCTCGTGGCTTTTCTGTGTGGACTCATAAGTCTAACATATGTTTGTAAAGTAAGGGAATCTAAGATGTTACGTGATAAATGTTGAGACCCCAGAAGGGTTAAGTAAGAGTACGAATCACACTAAAAGGTCAAGTGCATTGGCATATGATGAAATGAACATTCACGTAAAAAAAAGGGGTTAGTAATTATGAAGGGCAAGTGTGCTAAGACAACTGAATGTGGGACAACATGATAAGAGGCTAATGTGAAATACGAGAGAAATCTCAAATGAGCATAAGTAAATGTTACGAAAATGTACTCACCTATGAGAGTTTAAAGTTAATGAAGAGAATAGTGTCTATGAAAACTCTAATAAAAGTATTTAAAGTTAATGCATACTTAATACTAATGATAAGACGAGAAATCATCTAACGAGCAATGATTCCCTCGTGCTAAAGCCAACTTCCATGATGTATAAGATGAATATAATGGAAATTTAGACCGAGCACTGATAGGCTAGCTATGAGTGGCGATTCCGTCTTTCGGGAAGGCAGAGGTTTGTATAATTGCCATTAGATTAGACTTTATGTCTAGGCGAGTATGGATCTCCTTATATCTCCTACTCTTTGAATAGCAGGGTTCAATCTCCTATATAAACTAGCATGTTTTTAATTTCACTTTGGCCGGCGATTCAACCTCTTTTTGATATGGGGTAGGCACAGTATGTCATGGAGCTCACATGATTTATGTTTGTTAAAGTTATACTTCCCAAAGAAAGAATGAGGCCAACCTCATGTAATGCACACAACGAAATAAACAATACCAAAGGTGTTTGTTTAGGATAATCAAGAGGTGAACTAGACTTATGTAATGAAACTACATCCTAGGTATAACTTGTGTTTACACTAGACTACGAATGAAATGGAATGAAGTACGTATCAATGAATGAAGCGGACTCTGTGTTTGCTAAAGAAGGCTCCGTAGTTGAGGTCCCATATGTTGAAGCATCATTTCAGAAAGTCCTAATGTTATGTCCATTATTCCAAGGTCTCATGGAATATGAACGAACGAAATGAAATATGATATTTGCTATATACATATGTTATGTGCTATATGAAATATGTTATGTGTTGTGTGCAATATGATACGTATGATGATGAATGTTACTCTTATGGCATGACTTTCCTAATTGAATTTTTGAATGTTCACTGACTTGACTTTCATAACTCATATCGTTAGGAGAGAGCTTTTCTAAATCATACATGTCTCTGGTGTGTGCTTGCATATACCCATAATTAGTACAAGTGTATACTTATTCAATACATTTATTTACTTATAGGTGCAGGTGCAGCTGGACATTAGAGTTTACGAGTCGACGCAGAAGTTATCTGTAGTGGAGATATCTTCTGGATTTGTTAGGCCCTCATGCTTTCAACGATGCATACTGGTTTATTCTGGCGTAGACATACGCATCAGCTATTGGAGTATGTTACACTAGCGTTTCTTTCGTATTTACTTTCGGGCGTTCTATTGGTGCCATTTTGGCAACTCTATATATATGATTATATCTTTCATTTGATTAAATTTATTTAGATAGTTGTTGTAAATGTTTAGGAGTTTAGGTAGATAGTATTATGCGAGAATAATGTATTCAAATATAAATTTTAACTAAAAGAAAGAGCAAATTTTCCGCTAAAATTAACTTAGATTAAGTAGTGATGACGTATGTAGGCTTGTTATCGAACTCTGATTGGTCAACGGCGCCGGTCTCGTCTGGGATAAAGATTATGGTCATTACAAAGTTGGCATCAGAGTGTTAGGTTAAATATCAAGGGTAATAAGTTCACATAAACCACATTGAGTAGTTTCTAAGTCATAGTAGTAAAGTGCACCACTATCCTTAATTTGAGACTCCATGATGAATAGGAAAATCCCCTTCTTTTGATCTTATCGTGCCTTCTCTCATGATTGATTTCTTGGTGTTATGAGCATATAATACATCAATTCTTATCTTTTTCAAAAAATGAACACATAAAGGAACACATGTTGGGGGAGAGATGAAGCAGTTGCGGGGGGAAACTAAGTTCCACCCCAGGATCAAGGTTTAGGAGTGGTCATGCCAGTAAACCCAGCTGGGTTGACTGATGCGGAGGTGCGGACCACTTTGGCACAAATGGATCAAGCCATCACTGTGCAGGCCTAGGATATGACGTCCTAGGAAAACATGCAGGAGATTCAGTGGGATAACCCACCAGCATATAGAATGGCAGACAGACTACAGGACTTCACGAGTATGAATCCTCCAATTTTCACAGGGTCCATGATTTCAGAGGATCCACAGGAGTTTATTGATGAGGTATAGAATATTTTGGTGACCATGGGGGCCACACATACTGAGAAGGCTGAACTGGCTTCCTACAAACTCAAGTATGTTACACAGTCCTATTGCAAGATTTGGCTGGATAGCCGAGCTTTAGGCAGAGGCTCGATCATATGGGAGATATTTAAGATAGCTTTTGTGGAGAGGTTCTTCCCCAGAGAGATGATAGTCTATGTTTAAGGAGTTCATTAACCTTAAGCAGGACTCGATGAATGTCAAAGAGTATTCCCTAAAATTCTTTAAATTTTCCAAGTATGCCACTTCTCTTTTGTCAAAGAGAAAGGATGACATGAGCAGGTTCCTTATAGGGATCTCAGAGGAATTGGTGGAGGAGTGTCAAGCAGCGATGGTTCATGAGAGCATGGACTTGTCCAGGCTGATTGTGCATGTCCAGCGTGTCGAGAATAAGTTAGGAGGCCTAACCTTTCAGACCAGACAGGTTCCAGCAGAGGTGGTGGTAGGAGCACTTTTGGAGGCTTTCATCAGCCCAAATTTAAGAGGGTGCATCAGTGTTCAGGGAACTATAACTCTCAGAGGAGTGCGGCACTCAAAAGATGCAGACCTGAGCGAAAGAAGGGTAATAGAGGTTATGTGCAGCATCCTAGATAGGAATTTATCAATTGTAGCCATATTTACAATGGAGAGTGCAGACTAGGAACAAAATGCTTTTTTCTTTGCGAAAAGAGTGGACCCAAGGACAAGGATTGTCCATAAAATAGGGGTCAGGCTGGAGTTAATGCTCAGCCTAGGCATAATCCCGAGAATGGTACTATAGTCGAGCCTCCTAAGAGGAATAGATTTTATGCCTTGAAGGGAAGGGATGAGTAGGAGAAGTCTGGTGATGTGGTCACAAGTATGTTGCCAGTTTTCTCAACCTCTTTTTATGCTTTACTTAATCCAAGTTTTGCGCTTTGTTTTGCGAATCCCTTGCTTGTTCTTATTTTTGAAACACTGCATGAGGTTTTGCATGATCCTATTGTAGTAGTACTCCCTTGGGAGAAACTGTGAGAGATAATAGGGTTCATTAAGACTGCCCAATTGTAATATGTGGTAAGACTATGTGTGCATACCTTGTTGAGTTAGCCATGAATGACTTTGATATTATACTTTGCATGGATTGGCTCCATAAATGTTATGCCTTCATGGATTTTCATAGTAGGGTTGTGAGATTCCATTTACCGAATGAATTAAAGCTTGTCCGGGAGGGGTACAATTAGAGTCGTTGCTGTCCCTTGATCTAAAAATTAAAAGCTAATAAAATGATGTCCAAGGGATTGTTATGTCATCTTGTGAGTATCAATTATCTAGATCATGACATTCCTTCCTTAGACTCTGTGCCTATAGTGAATGAGCTTCAAGATGTTTTTCCCGATGATTTGCTAGTAGTCCTTCTGCCTCGAGAGATTGATTTTGGTATCGACCTACATCTCGATAACAAAGCGATTTAAATTCTTCCCTAAAGAATGGCTCCTATTGATCTCAATGCGTTGAAGTTGCAGTTAAAAGATCTCACATATAAGGGATTCATCAAGCCGAGCATATCCCCTTGGGGCACACTAGTTTTGTTTGTGAAAAAGAAGAATGACACCATTAGATGTG
The DNA here is from genome assembly GCF_036512215.1 of Solanum lycopersicum. NCBI lineage: Eukaryota > Viridiplantae > Streptophyta > Magnoliopsida > Solanales > Solanaceae > Solanum > Solanum lycopersicum. Next base: position 19,680,082 of record NC_090805.1, read on the forward strand.
TATTGATTATCGGCAGTTCAACAAAGTCACTACAAAGAACAGTTATCCACATCCCAAAATATATTACTTATACGATCAGTTGCAAGGGTCTAGTTTCTTCTCGGAGATTGATCTTCATTCCGAGTATCATCATCTTAGGGTTAGGGATGGAGATATCCCAAACACAACCACTCCTACCCGTTATGGCCCATTCTAAGTTCTTAGTCATGTAATTTGGTGTCACTAATGTACCAACTACATTTATGGACCTCATGAACTTAGTCTTCCATTAATACCGTTATTCTTTCGTCATAGTATTCATTGATGACATCCTCATCTAATTTAAGACTAAGGAAGATCAAGAACAACATTTGAGACCAACCCTGCAGTTACTTAGACAACATTGGAAGTATGCCAAATTTAGCAAGTGTGAATTCTGTCTTAGATCAGTGACCTTCTGAGGTCATGTTTTGTCTGATTAGGGTGTGGAGGTGGACCCCAGGAACATTGAGGCTGTTAAAAACTTTCCAATACCTCTGACTCCCGCTGATATCCGTAGATTTCTGGATTGTCTTGTTAATACCGTAGGTTCATGTAGGGTTTTTCTTCCATTGCTGCCCGCTGACAGCTTTGGCTAAGAATAAAGCCATGTTGGAATGGACGAAGACTTGTGAGAAGATTTTCAAGTAGCTTAAGGACAAACTCACTTCAACCCTAATGCTTACGTTACCTAAATGTGGTAAGACTTACACTGTTTATTGTGACGCATCTAGGGTTTTTTTGGGTTGTGTTCTATTACAGGGTGGTAAGGTGTTAGCCTATGCGTCTAGACAACTTAAGGTTCATGAGAATAATTATCCCACTCATGACCTGGAGTTGGCAGTTGTGATGTTTGCATTAAAGCAGTTGAGGAATTACTTGTACAGAGTGCATGTGGATGTGTTCACAGACCACAAGAGTTTCCAATATGTGTTCATTCAAAAGGATTTGAATATACATCATTTGAGATGATTTCAGCGGTTGAAGGACTATGAGATGAATGTCCACAATCCATGGAAAGCAAATGTTGTAGCTGATTCATTGAGCAGGTTGAGCATGGGAAGTACAACCCATGTTGATAATGGGAAGAAGGAGTTGGTGAAGGATGTATTCAGACTTGACAAATTAGGTGTGCGGTTGATGGCTTCTACAAGCGGGCGTGTCTCAATTCATCCTAGTTCTGAATCATCCTTGGTAGGTGAAGTCAAGAAGGGTCTGTATATTAATCCTCTTATGATGGACTTGAAGGACTCAGTACTGATAAAGCTGAATGAGTCCTTTGCTTTGAGAGGTGACGGCATATATACATACATACATGTATAGGATGTGATACCAGATGTGCATGATTTGCAGATAAAGATTTTTACAGAGGCCTATGGTTCCAGGTATTTGATACATCCATGTTCCACCAAGATGTATCATGACCTCAAGAATATCTATTGGTGGGATGGCATGAAAAAGGACATTGTTGAGTATATGTTCAAGTGTCCTAATTGTCAACAGTTTAAGGCGGAGCACCTTAAGCCTAGTGGTCTCACTCAAAATATTGATATTATGACTTGGAAGTGGGAGGCCATTAACATTGACTTCGTGGTTGGTCTTCCAAGGACTAGGGACATCATGACTCCGTATGGGCTATTACGGACAAGATGACTAAGTCTACGTACTTTATCCCTTTGAAGTCTACTTACATAGCCGACGATTATGTGATACTCTACATTGATTAGATTGTGAGGTGGCATGTGTTTTTGTTGTCTATCATTTAAGATAGAGGAGCTCAGTTCACTTTGCATTTCTGGACATCCTTTAAGAAGACCTTCGGCGCATAGGTAAATGTAAGAACTCCCTTTTATCCTCACATAAATGGGCAGGCAAAGAGCACCATTCAGATAATGGAGGAAATGTTTAGAGCGTGTATGATTGACTTTAGAGGATGTTGGGATGACCATCTGCCTTTGATAGAGTTATCGTATAATAATAGCTATCACTCCAGCATTGGGATGGCATCGTTTGAGGCACTATATGGTAGAAGGTATAAGTCTCCAGTTGGGTGGTTTGACATTGAAGAGTCATCCATTTTGGGTCCAGAGATCATTCATGAGACCTTAGACAATGTCAGGGTGCTTAGGGACGGGTAATACTACTTACAGTCGGCAAAAGTCTTATGTACACAACAGAAAATGGCCCTTAGAATTTGATGATGGTGACCAGGTCTATTTTAATATGTCACTTATGAAGGGGGTGTTGAGATTAGGAAGGAAGGAAAATTTGAGTCCGAGGTACATTGGGCCATATGAGATCCTACAACATGTGGGTAAGGTTTTCTATGAGTTTGCATGCCTGCGAAGCTAGCTTCTGTTCATCCAGACATTCATGTCTCTATGTTAAAGAAGTTTTTTGGTGAACCGTCATTTATTCTTTCTGTTGAAGGTTTGGGGGTTTATGAAGACTTGTCCTATTGGGAGGTACGTGTTGAGATTCTATACAGACAAATCAAGCGGCTGCGGAAAAAGGGGATGCAACTGTGAAGGTATTGTGGAGGATTCATCTTGTTGAGGGTTCTATGTGGGAGGCCGAGGCCGATATGAGATCCCACTACCCTCAAATTTTCAGCTCTTGAGGTTAGACTTTCTACTCTTAAGTCTATGTTTCCGTATCTCCTCTATTCCTAGTTTTTATGGCTTCACTGTGAATAATACCTATGATATCATATGACTGGAATTGTTCTAGATTATTAGAAGTTTCATTTAGGAAGAATGTTCCTAAGAAGGGGATAATGTAACAAGCTAAAATGGCTATGCTAAGTAATTCTTAATGTATCTAGAATGCCTACGATTAGATCGGGTTCACGCGGATTGATGCGCGTAGAACTAGACCTTTAAATATCTTGAAACACCAAAGACAACCAACTTGGTGAGTTAGTTGTGCAAGGAATGGTTGGGTCCAGCCATGTAGGGCACCCGAATATGAAGATATACCGGAATGAGTCTTAATCAGACTTAAAAAGGGGTAATCTTAAGTTTGGAGGGTCTAGGAGTAAAAAGGTCTTTTTTCAGGATAAGGGTAAAATTTTACTTACCCTAAATATTTATTTAATTAATATAGTGGATGGGCAATCTGGATAGAAAGGGCCGAAATTGACCCTTTGAGCAAAGTTTTCTCCACCAATGTTTGAGCCTCTGTGGGAGAAATGATTTAATTTGATTAAGTATACACACTGTATTAATTTAATCAATTAATATTTAATTTCTGATTTAAAAATTAGAAAAAATAAGATTTTATTTATTAATTAAAGATAAATCCTAATTTGACTAAGTCTCTCCCTAATCTCCTAATCCTTCGTTAACACTCTCAAACGTTTTTCACCACTTCTCTCTCACTCATGATCTGCCTTCAACAAGATAACAAGAGTAGAACTTCAAATACAAAAGTTCATCAAGAACTTGAAAGCTAAAAACTCAAAACCAAAAAAAAGCTTTAAAAGAAAGGTAAAAAACAATTTCTCGACGAATTTTGCTTGTGGTTTTTGTGGTGAGACGTTGGCTTAGGGGGGAAATAGGCAGCACGTTGAGTAAGTTTTGAAAAACTTCATGAATGGGTTTTCTTTTCTCTTTGTCCCTTTCTCATTAGACCGTTAAGGTTCAGTTTAATCGCGATTGAAAAACTAAGGATGGCCTCGTTGCATGCCCCTGTTATTAAATCCTTGAATGATTCAAAGCATGGGTTGGTATGTCTTCTGGTAGATAATTTTAGGTCTGGTTGTTGTCATGTAGTGAATATGTATTTGGAAAATATGCAAGGAATGAAAGATGTATTCTGGAAAAGTGTATTAATTTAACTGTTTGACCATGCGTGTGCTATAAATTAACTATGTTGCTGCGTGAAATTTGTATGTTAAAAATGTAGTGTTTCAAGTGTATGGAAATTTTAAAGGTGTGATATTCGTATAAGGATTATGTTGCTGAATAAAAGTCACACGAAATACTCCAAGAATCAACATAAAAACTTGATAGAAAGATGGATTGAAAGAGACGAAATTTCCAGCTTGTTGGAAATTGTTTCTCTTGGCCTAAAATTTGAAAAATGAGCTATAATACGATTTTTTTTAAAAAAAATGAGGTCATTGGGAATTGAACCCAAGACCTCACCAAACGCAAATTACATAAAAATTTCATGATAAAAACGAAAAGAAAATTAAATGTGGTGAGTGGGGATTGAACCCACGACCTCTTCAATAGGTGAGAGAGTTAGGAGAAAAATGAAGGAGAAAATAAAATAAGGTGAGTGGGGATTTAAACCACAACCTCTTGGATACGTGAGAAAGTTAAGAGAAAAATTAAGATAAAATGAATGAGCTTGTGGTGGATTGATCCCACAATCTCCTTGTCTTAAACAAGAAAGAGAAGAGGGAAAAGAAAGAAAATTTTATGGGGGTGATGGGGAAGGAACTAGGATTCCCCAAATCTGAAAAATGCAATTATCAAGTTTAATATAAGACTAAGTGTTGCTCAAACGATTCAAAATCGAGTTCTCCTTGCCCAATTCCCTATTGACACGTAAGTCTTAAGTGATTAAATAGTGAATGAATGCTGCGTATAGGAATCAAATTGAGACCTTGGCAATATCCATAAATCTATTTACCACATAATCTTGGGCAATATTAATAACTTAAATGAACTGCGAAGGAAGCCTCATGGCTTGTCTGTGTGGACTCATAAATCCAGCATACATTTATAATGTAAGTGAACCTTAGATGTTATGTGATGAATGATGAGACCTAGAACAGTTAAGTAAGAGTGTCAAACAAATTAAAAGTCTAAGTGCATTGACATATGATAAAATCAACATTCACGTAAAAAAGGGTGAGTATTTATTAAGGGCAAGCGCGCTAAGACAAATGAATGTGGTGACAACATGATAAGAGGCTAATGTGAAATACTAGAGCAATCTCAAATGAGCCTAAGTAAATGTTACAAAAACGTACTCACTTATGAGAGTGTAAAGTTAATCCATACTTAATATTAATGATGAGATGAAAAATCATCGAAGGAGAAATGATTCCCTCAAGCTAGAAGCCTTCTATGATATATGAGTTGAATGTAATGGAACTTTACATTGAGCACCGATAGTCTAGCTATGAGTGGCAATTCCTTCTTTACGGAAGGTACTGGTTTGTGTAATTATCATGAGATGAGATTGTCCATCCAGACGGGTATGGGTCTCCTTATATCTCCTAGTCGAATCTAGCAGGGTTCAATTCCCTATATATGTTAGCATGTTTTTTGGTTTCACTTTGGCCGGTGATTCCATCTCTTTTTTGTCTGGGGTAGACACAAGATTTCATGGATCTCACATGTTCTATGTCAGTTAAAGTTAAAGTTCCGAAAGAAAGAATGAGGCTAACCTTATGTAATGCACAAAATGAAATGAACGATACCATAGACTTATGCAATGACACTAGGTAATTCTTAGTCATTGCACAGTTAACCTAATGAGAGTCTTAAACTACATCCTAAGTATAACTAGTGTTTACACTAGCCTATAAATGAAATGAAATGAAGTACATATGAATGAATGAAACAAACTATGTGTTTGCTAAAAAAGGCTCCTTAGTTGAGGTCCCATATATTTAGACCTCATTTTTGGAAGTCCTAATGTTAAGTCCATGATTCCAAGGTCTCATGGCATATGAACGAACCAAATGAAATATGATATGTGCTATATGCAATATATTATGTGTTGTGTGCAATGTGATACGTATGACGATGCATGTTACTCTCATGGCATGACATTCCTAATCCAATTTTTCCAAGTCCACTGACTTGAGTTTCCATAACTCATATCGTTAGGGCAGAGCTTTTCTAATGCATGTTTGTGGTGTGTTCTCATATATTCCCATACTTAGTACAGTTGTGTACTAATTCCATACATTTATCTACTTTTTGGTGCAGGTGCAGCTGGACGTTAGAGCTTACGAGTCGACGCAGAATATATCTGTACGTGGAGATTTTATCCGAATTTTGAAGGACCTCATGCTTACTGGTTTACTCTAGCATAGATGTAGGCATGAGTTAGTGGAATATGTTCCGCTAGCATTTCTTTTGTATTTACTTTCAGACGTTGTATTGATGCCATTTCGGCAACTCTATATTTATGATTATATCTTTCATTTGATTATCTTGATTTAGATGGTGGTTGTGAAAGCTTATGAGTTTACGTAGATAGTATTATGAGGGATCAATGTTTTCCAATATAAATTTTAACTAAATAATAGTTCAAATTTTTCGCTAAAATTAATTTAGATGAAGTAATGATGATATATGTTGGCTATTCTGCGATCTCTGAGAGGTCAACGATGCCGGTCTCGTCTGGGTATAGATTTTGATAGTGATAATAGATCAAGCCATGATGACCCAAGCTAACCGGGAGGTTTTACCCCAAGGAAACCAACATGCTTGTAGCACGGCCTCCCATTTGTGGGATTTTAACAAGATGAATCCCCTTACTTTCTATGGGTCCAAAGTTGAGCAAGACCTTCAAGAGTTCATTGATCAAACCTAAAAGATCCTCTATGCTATGGGGTTGACTACTATTTAGAAGAATGAGTTAACCACTTACGAATTCAAAGACGTGGTCCAAACTTGGTACGTCCAATGGAGAGACAATAGGCCTTTAAAAGGTGGACATGTGACTTGGGAGATTTTCAAGAAGGCTTTTCTATATAGGTTCTTTCCAAGGGATAAGAGGTAATCGAAAGTGGTGGAATTCATAAACCTTCGTCAAGGAAGTATGAGTATACTTGAATACTCTTCGAAATTCACTAAGTTCTCAAAGTATGCTCATTCTTTGGTTTTCACTCCCAGATATTAAATGAGTGCTTTGTGATGGGAGTGTCAGATGACTTTAAAGAAGAAAGTTATTTGGCTATGATACATGCTAATATGAAAATTTCTCGTCTCATGGTTCATGCTCAACAAGTGGAATAGACAAGGGCTAAGAGAAATAGTAAATAAGGCAAGAGGGAAAACTGTTTTGATGGAGATTCTTCAACGAGAAGGCTTGATAACCAAGACTACCCTAAGATTAATGTCACGACCCAACCCGATAGGCCGTGATTAGTGCCCGTTTTGGACACCCACATACAAACCTGCTAAGTATGACCAACTGAAACTAAGACAATATGGAATTTAATCAAATCAAGCCAACCCCAACGTCATATATATATATAAGAGGACCTGTCTCATAAGGAGTCATAACCATTCAACCATAACAGCATACGCGAGCCGACAAGGCCGCCACTATTCAAAGCATAATGATGTACGCAGCCGACAAGGCTGCCCCTGTACAAGCGGACATCCCAAACAAACCATGTCCAGACCATTATCCAAAACATATATATACAACCCACATAATGTCCACAGACCTCTAAGAGTACATTAGTGAAACTCGACGGGACAGGGCCCCGCCATACCCATAGACGAGCAAAAGCCTACACAAAAGTTATGTACCAAAACGACTGGGCTCCGGAACAGTGGAGCTCTCCCAATCAGCAGAGTAGATATCCTAGGCGGGAGGATCACCGAACTGCGCGTCTACACCTGCAGGCATGAAACGCAGCCCCCCGAGGAAAGGGGGGTCAGTACGGACAATGTACTGAGTATGTAAAGCATAAGGTAAAGATGACAGGATACCAATGTGGCAAGTCGAAACAAAATATCGCTACACATATACTTTTTAAGTGAAAATCATGCATATATTTAACATTTAAGGTGCCCAGCTTCCCTAGTAAAGGGCTCGGCAAAATAATCATCACGTCATCTCCGTCATCATCATCATCATAACCATCCTCATCACCAATCATATATATAATATACATACCCGGCCCTCTAGTGAGGAACTCGGTGACATATGCAAGAAACTCCGCACGAACATTACCCGGCCCGGGACTCGGTGAAATGATAAATGACTCTATGCACGAGCAGAATATTATGAGCAACCATATGCAATTAAAATCATTTCTTATAACTCAATAGAACAATCAACGTGAACCAGCAAGGAGTATTACCAAAGATTAATGTTTTATCAAGATTATGAACCTTTAATACGATATGAAAACGTAAAATTTCAATGACTCTAAGAAGCATTACCATAGATATTAGAGATCATCATAGCCTTAGACATAACCGATATATAGAGGAATAATTGTGGAAGCAAGAATATACATCACCTAGACGCTTTAGAGGTAAGTATCAAATCTGTCCGTTATTCGCTTATTTTTAAAAGTCATGCCAAGCAAAGAAAGAAGGGACAGCGTTACATACCGTATAATTGAGCCGCACGTCCATTATTTACTGCTCAAGCTATTAATCTATAACAAGCAACAATCGTGCCGCAATTAGATAAACATCGTGCTTTACTTTCTTGTAAGCTAGCTAATAATCTAACGAAAATTCGGCAGCACCTCCCCTATTTTCCTTACTTCGTCCCAATCCGACAACAATCCAAATTATCCACAGCAATACCAATAACACATATAACCCAAAGAATCATATAAACAGCCCAAGCACCAACATGACACCACTAATAATCCGATTATGGTTTCCATTCATACTTAGCACATTCAATAACTAAAACAAACTTCCTAAGCTACTGGTCACGCCCCCTTCTTAAAATTAATGGATAATTAACAAGGGTATTCTAAAGAATTAACACACCAAACAAGGAGATTACTAACCAAATTATTTGCAGCTGCTGGCCAAGAGTTGCAGGGTTTGTTTCTCCATTTCCATGGCTGCCTAAGACAAGTGGTGAAGAAGAAGATGATATGCAGCAATGCATTTCACCACTTTATATAGCATGGAGTGGATTTCTCCACCTCATTTAATAGTATGAAGTGGAGGCAGCCCCCCTCTACACCTGTCCACTTAGGCCAGCCCACAATCTGATCCCTTTTTAATTTTTGCCTTGAGTGGTGGGGCCCATTGGATTAAATCAATCCAAATTAGCCACTAATTAATCCCTCACTTAAAGTTAATGGCACTTACATTAACCAACTCATACTTAATATCACATTTGGAAATAACATCCTTGCCTAATATTTCTTTACGTCTTCTAGATCACGATGCGCACTACGTATAAAAAAAATACGAGGCATAACAATTAAGAAGAGGTCTTCTAATAAATTTCCTAAAAAATATCCCAAGTCTAGTGACGATATGGTATCTAACCCTAAGTCTAAAAAGGGTAGAGGTATTATCGCACCAAGCAAGAATCCAACTTGTGGAAAGTGTGCCAAGAAGCATTATGGTGATTTCCTTATTGGGACGGACGTTTTAGTTTGTATGTGGGGAGGGTTGTATAAAGGCTAGGGATTTCCCAAATGTGAAGGGGAAAGACAAAGGTAGTGGGAAAGCTAGTTGTTCTAATGTTGATGCTCTGAAGAAGAATCACTTTTATTCTGTCTGCTTTATAGGTGAGAAAGAGACTTCTCCCGATGTGGTAACTTGTATGTTGAAAGTCTTCTCTATTGATTTTTTTTATTTACTCCATCCGGGTGATACATTATATATGTATACACCCTTGATAATTAGAATGTTTGACATTTTGCTCGATATTCTAATGAACATTTCATATTAACTACCCCGATAGGTGAGTAGGTGGTTACAAAGAAAGTATATAGGAATTGTCCTATAATGTTGGCCAATAAATTAACACATGTTGAACTAGTAGAATTTGATATGGTAGATTTTGTTGTCATTTTGCGGATGGATTGGTTGATGCTTGCTTTGCCTACATAGATTGTAGAAAAGGGGTGGAGAAGTTTAACTTTCCAAATCAGTCCATTATAGATTGGAAGGGGGGAAATTTTTAGAGGTCGTATTATTTCTTATTTGAAAGTTTGTAAAAGATCTAAAAAAAGGTGTCGATATAATATAATAAGAGCCAATGATTTAGACTACGAGAATCCTCCAATTGAAATAGTCTTGGTTATAATGGAATTTCTAGAGGCCTTTCCTCAAAATCTTTACATAATCCCTCCCGAACAAAAAATTGATTGTGCTATTGACTTACTCCGGAAACCAATACCATATCAGTTCCTCCTTATTGGATGGCTCCGACTAAATTGAAAGAGTTGAAGTCTCAACTCAAAGACATACTAGAAAAAGTCTTCATTCGACCTAGTATTTCTCCAAGGGGTTCTGTGGTATTGTTTTTCAAGAAGAAGGATGGGTCCCTTATAATGTGCAGATATTATCGCCAACTCAATAAAGTCACTATAAGGAACAAGTATCCTCTCCCTCGGATTGAGGACTTGTTTGATCAACTCCAATGGGCAAGCTACTTTTCTAAGATTAACTTGAGATCGGGGTATCACCAACATAGGGTGAGAGCTAAGGATATACAAAAACGATAATTCTTACTAGATATAGTCATTATGAGTTCTTAGTAATGTCCTTTGGTTTCACTAATGCCTCGGCAAAAATTATGGATCTCATGAATAGCGTGTTTTAAGAAACCTGGATTTATTTGTCATTGTTTTCATTAACGACATATTGGTATATTTGAAAAATAAGGGTGAACACATGGACCACTAGAGGGCGGTGTTACAAATGCATAAGGAGAAACAAATGTTTGCTAAGTATAACAAATATGAGTTTTTCGGTTAAGGTAAGTTTCATATAATGGTCACATCATATCAAGTGAGGGGGTTCATATTGATCCACAGAAATCCAAGGCGGTGAAAAATATGCCTAGACCATTGACTCCAACTAATATTAGGAGTTTCTTGGGCGTAACAAGTTATTATAGGATGTTTTTTTATGGTTTTGCACCCATTGCATCTCCCTTTACTAATCCGGCCCAAAAAAATGTGAAACACGAGTGGTCAGAGGCATGTGAAAGAAGCTCTCAAATATTGAAGGATATGCTTACTTCCACTCCGGTGTTGACTTTACCAGAGGATACCAAGGTATTCGGTGTGTATTGTGATGCATGCCGAGTGGACTTGGTGTGTGTGTTTATGAAACATGGTAAATTAGTAGCCAATGCCTCTAAAAAACATAATGTGCATCATAGAAATTATCAAACTCATGGTCTTTAACTAGCATCGTTATGTTTGCCTTAAAAATATGGAGACTTCATTTGTATGGTATTCATGGTTATGTGTATACCGACCACAAGAGTCTTCAATATGTGTTTACTCAAAAGGAATTAACTCTCCAACAAAGAAGGTGGTTTCAATTGTTGAAAGATTATGACATGAGTGTTCTCTACCATCCAAACATGTCCAACGTGGTTGCAGATGGTCTAAGTCATATGACCATGAGTAGTGTGTCTCATGTAGATTAATCAAAGAAATACCTAGTGCAAGATATTCATAGGTTGGCTATATTTGGTGATAGATTGGAAGATTCTTTGAATGGTTGTTTTATGGTCAATCATAACTCTGAATCCGCGTTGGTGGTCTAGGTAAAATCTAAGAAATACCTTGATTCATTATTGATGTAGTTGAAAGGATTGGTTCTAAGAAATCTGAATGAGGCATTCTCCTTAGGAGGGGATGGTGTCCTGAGGTATCAAGGAAGGTTGTGTGTTTGAAATGTCGATGGTTTGAGAAACTGGATTCTAGAGGAAGCTCATGGGTCCCGTTAATCCATTCATCCGGTTTCTACAAAGATGTATCAGGACCTTAGAGAAGTGATTTGGTTGGAAGACTTTAAAATGGATATAGTGGAATTTGTTGCACAATGTCCAAATTACAAACTAGTTAAAGTCGGTTGGTCAACATGAAGAAGTCCATATCCATACGTGGATGTGGGAAGACATAAATATGAATTTTTTGGTAGGTTTGCCTCAGACACAAAATCAATATGTCTCCATATAGGTGGTTGTGGATAAGTTGACCAAATCTACTCATTTTATTCTAGTCAAGTCCACTTACTCGGAGGATTATGCAAGGATCTTCATAGATTATATTGTATGTCACCATGGTAGTTTATTATCCATCATATAATATAGGGGTTAAAAATTCACATCTATGTTTTGGAGTCCATTCCAATAAGGGTTGGGTACCAATGTGAAGTAAAGCACCATTTTTTATCCCCAAACGGATGGCCAAGCGAAATGTACTATTCTAACCCTAGAGTATATGCTTAGAGAATTTATATTCTATTTCAAGGGAAATTTGTCACGACCCAACCCGATGGGCCGTGACTAGTGCCCGTTTTGGACACCCACATACAAACCTGCTAAGTATAACCAACTGAAACTAAGACAATATGGAATTTAATCAAATCAAGCCAACCCCAACGTCATATATATATAAGAGGACCTGTCTCATAAGGAGTCATAATCATTCAACCATAACAACATACGCGAGCCGACAAGGCCGCCACTATTCAAAGCATAATAACATACGTATGCCGACAAGGCTGCCACTACACAATACACAATGATGTACGCAGCCGACAAGGCTGCCCCTGTACAAGCGGACATCCCAAACAAACCATGTCCAGACCATTATCCAAAAAATATATATACAACCCACATAATGTCCACAGACCTCTAAGAGTACATTAGTGAAACTCGACGGGACAGGGACCCGCCATACCCATAGACGAGCAAAAGACTACACAAAAGTTATGTACCAAAACGACTAGGCTCCGGAACAGTGGAGCTCTCCCAATCATCAGAGTAGATATCCTAGGCGGGAGGATCACCAAACTGTGCGTCTACACCTGCGGGCATGAAAACCAGCCCCCCGAGGAAAGGGGGGTCAGTACAGACAATGTAATGAGTATGTAAAGCATAAGGTAAAGATGACAGCATACCAATATAGCAAGTCAAAACAAAATATCGCTACACATATACCCTTTTAAGTGAAAATCATGCATATATTTAACATTTAAGGTGCCCAACTTCCCTAATAAGGGGCTCGGCAAAATAATCATCACGTCATCTCCGTCATCATCATCATCATAACCATCCTCATCACCAATCATACATATAATATACATACCCGGCCCTCTAGTGAGGAACTCGGTGACATATGCAAGAAACTCCGCATGAACATTACCCTGCCCGGGACTCGGTGAAATGATAAATGACTCTATGCACGAGCAGAATATTATGAGCAACCATATGCAATTAAAATCATTTCTTATAACTCAATAGAACAATCAACGTGAACCAGCAAGGAGTATTACCAAAGATTAATATTTTATCAAGATTATGAACCTTTAATACGATATGGAAACGTAAAAATCTCAATGACTCTAAGAAGCATTACCATAGATATTAGGGATCATCATAGCCTTAGACATAGCCGATATATAGAGGAATAATTGTGGAAGCAAGAATATACGTCACCTAGACGCTCTAGAGGTAAGTATCAAATCTGTCCGTTATTCGCTTATTTTTAAAAGTCATGCCAAGCAAAGAAAGAAGGGACAGCGTTACATACCGTATAATCGAGCCGCACGTCCAATATTTACTGCTCAAGCTATTAATCTATAACAAGCAACAATCGTGCCGCATTTAGATAAACATCGTGCTTCACTTTCTTGTAAGCTAGCTAATAATCTAACGAAAATTCGGCAGCACCTCCCCTATTTTCCTTACTTCGTCCCAATCCGACAACAATCCAAATTATCCACAGTAATAACAATAACACATATAACCCAAAGAATCATATTAAACAGCCCCCTCCCCAAAACAGTTCCGTCTCGGCAACCATAGCAGCGAAGCAACGACACACCGAGTGATAACTCGTTTTATAATTCGCAACGCATCTACCTTATCGTATTCATCCTTTGGAGTATATACTCATAATCACATTCAACATATACATAATGCCAAAAAAGAATTTTCCTGCAGTTTGCTTTAATCAAAACAACCCAAGCACCAACACGACACCACTAATAATCCGATTATGGTTTCCATTCATACTTAGCACATTCAATAACTAAAACAAACTTCCTAAGCTACTGGTCACGCCCCCTTCTTAAAATTAATGGATAATTAACAAGGGTATTCTAAAGAATTAACACACCAAACAAGGATATTACTAACCAAATTATTTGCAGCTGCTGGCCAAGAGTTGCAGGGTTAGTTTCTCCATTTCCATTGCTGCCTAAGACAAGTGGTGAAGAAGAAGATGATATCCAACAATGCATTTCACCACTTTATTTAGCATGGAGTGGATTTCTCCACCTCATTTAATAGTATGAAGTGGAGGCAGCCCCCCTCTACACCTGTCCACTAAGGCCAGCCCACAATCTGATCCCTTTTTAATTTTTTGCCTTGAGTGGTGGGGCCCACTGGATTAAATTAATCCTAATCAGCCACCAATTATGAGTGGTGGGGCCCATTGGATTAAATCAATCCAAATTAGCCACTAATTAATCCCTCACTTAAAGTTAATGTCACTTACATTAGCCAACTTATACTTAATATCACTTTGGAAATAACATCCTTGCCCCCTTAGGAACATTCATCCTCGAATGTTAAGTTAGCGTCTTGCAAAAACAAATTCCAGCGAGGTCTCTCTAAAAGTTATACCTATCAACCTGCATTCCGTAACTTACAGATGCCTCACAGCTACATAATCTCATTATCTATCAATATAGTCAAGCTAGGAATTGAATTACCTGCAGGTACGGGGAACAAGTAAGGATACTTATTCTTCATTTCGTCTTCTGCTTCCCAAGTCATCTCCTCCCTCTTGTTATTTTTCCACAACACTTTGACGGAAGCCACATCCTTAGTACGTAACCTTCTAACCTGATGATCAAGTATAGCCACGGGTTTCTCCTCATATGACAACTCCTCTGTTACCTGAATATCATCTACAGGGAATACTCTAGAAGGATCACCAATACATTTACGTAGCATCGATACATGGAAGACTGGATGTACCGCCTCCAAATCAGATGGTAGATCCAACTCATAGGCAACCTTGCCTATCCTACGAACAATCTGATAAGGCCCAATGTATCTCGGACTGAGCTTCCCCTTCCTGCCGAATCTCATCACACCCCTCATGGGTGATACCTTCAGGAATGCCCAGTCACCAATCTGAAACTCCAAATCTCGACGCTGATTATCTGCATATGACTTCTGTCGACTCTGGGCTGCTAATAATCTTTCTTGAATAAGCTTCACCTTGTCAACAGCTTGCTGAATCACATCCGGGCATATTAACTTAGTCTCGCCAACATCAAACCAACCAATAGGTGATCTGCACTTCCTCCCATATAAGGCCTCGTACGGTGCCATCTTGATACTAGAATGGTAGCTATTATTATAGGCAGACTCAATGAGCGGCAAGTGGTCATCGCAACTGCCTTTGAAGTCAATAATACAGGCCCGCAACATATCTTCTAGTGTCTCAATAGTACGCTCAGCCTGCCCATCAGTCTAAGGGTGAAATGTTGTGCTAAGGTTCACCTGTGTCCCCAATCCCTTCTGAAACGATCTCCAAAAGTTGGCTGTAAATTGAGCTCCTCTGTCTGATATAATGGACGTGGGAACCCCATGAAGTCTCACTATCTCCCTGACATATAACCTTACATAATCTTCAGCCGAATAAGTAGTCCTGACTAGAAGAAAATGGGCCGATTTCATCAGTCTATCTACAATAACCCATATAGAGTCATACTTTCGTTGAGTGCGAGGTAAGCCTGTAATGAAGTCCATATTAATCATCTCCCATTTCCAAGTCGGGATCTCTATCTCCTGTAATAATCCATCAGGCTTTTGATGTTCGATCTTGACTTGTTGACAATTTGGGCACTGAGCAACAAACTCCGCTATGTCCTTTTTTCATGTCATCCCACCAATATAAGCATCTGAGGTCATGATACATTTTTGTTGACCCTGGGTGAATAGAATAACGGGCAGAGTGTGTCTCTCCCATAACCTGCCGTCGTAGCCCCGCAATATCGGGTACACACAATCTGCCTTCATATCGTAACACTCCGTCAGGTGTAACCTTAAATGGGGTCTTTTCCTTTTGAAGAGCAGCATCTCTATACTGTGCCAGAATAGGGTCCTTGTATTGGTGTCTCTTTACCTCATCTATGATTGAGGACTCAGCATTCTCTCAAATAGAAACTCCACTATCTTCCGAATTAGCTAGACGGACTCCAAGGCTGGATAGCCGCTGAATCTCCCGAACCATATCGCTCTCTTCTGGTTGTACATCTGTCAAGCTACCCATAAACTTACGGCTAAGAGCATCTGCTACAAAATTCGCTTTCCCTGGATGATATAAAATATCAACATCATAATCCTTTAGCAACTCTAACCACCGCCTCTATCGTAAGTTCAGCTCCTTCTGTTTAAAGATATATTGGAGACTCTTATGATCTGTATAGATGTCCACATGGACACCATATAAATAATGTCTCCATATCTTCAAGGCATGAACCACGACCGCTAACTCCAGATCGTGAATAGGATAGTTCTTTTCATGCTTCCTAAGTTGTCGGGAGGCATAGGCTATAACTTTGCCATGCTGCATCAATACACATCCTAGCCCAACACCCGAAGCATCACAATAAATAACATAGCCGTCTGGTCCCTCCGGAAGAGTTAGGACTGGAGCTGTAGTCAATTTGTCTTTCAATAGCTGGAAGCTTCGCTCACAAACATATGTCCACTGGAACTTGGCTTCCTTTTGAGTTAGCCTTGTCAAAGGCGCTGAAATTGAAGCAAACTTTTCTACGAATCTCCTGTAATATCCTGCTAACCCCAAAAAGCTGCGTACCTCAGTAGGTGTCGCAGGTCTGGGCCAAGTCTTTACTGCCTCAATCTTCTGCGTGTCTACCCGAATACCATCAGCTCCAATAATATGCCCAAGAATGCCACTGAAGTCAACCAGAACTCGCACTTAGAAAATTTAGCATACAACTTCTGGTGCTGAAGCACCCTAAGTACCGTCCTTAAATGATCTGCATGCTCCTCTTCTGAACGTGAATAGACCAGAATATCGTCTATAAATACAATAACAAACATATCAAGGAATGGTTTAAATACTCAATTTATTAAATCCATGAACACCGCTGGAGCATTAGTCAGCCCAAAAGACAGCACTCTAAACTCATAATGCCCATATCGGGTCCGGAATGCTGTCTTTGGAATATCTGCCTCCCTTACCCGCACCTGATGATAACCTGACCGCAAGTCTATCTTTTAAAAACACTTTGCACCCTGCAACTGGTCAAGTAGATCGTCAATCCTTGGGAGGGGATACCTGTTCTTTATTGTTACTTTGTTCAACTGCCTATAATCAATGCACATCCGCAGCGACCCATCCTTCTTCCTCACAAACAGTACCGGTGCTCCCCAAGGTGACGTACTAGGCCTGATGAAGCCCTTTTCTAGCAAATCCCTCAATTGCTCTTTCAATTCTTCCAACTCAGCAGGTGCCATTCTATAAGGAGGTATAGATATAGGGTGGGCATCTGGTAGTACATCTATAGTAAACTCTATCTCCCGTTCTGGAGGAAGGCCTGGAAGTTCCTCGGGGAATATATCGGGAAATTCATTAACTACCTGGACTGATTGAAGAGTCGGTGTCTCTGCCTTTATGTCATGCACCCGAATCAGATGGTAAATATAGCCTTTTCTAACCATCTTCCCGGCCTTGAGGTATGAAATGAACTTACCTTTCGGCGATACTGTACTTCCCTTCCACTCTATAATCTGTTCCCCTGGAAATTGAAATCGAACTATCTTTCCTCTGCAATCAATATTAGCATAACAAGCAACCAACCAATCCATGCCCATGATAATATCAAACTCAATCATATTTAACTCTATTAGATCTTCTACGGTACGACGACTATATATAACTACTGAACAATTCCTATATACTCGCGTAGCTATGACAAAATCTCCTACAGGTGTAGCTACCTCAAATGGTTCTATCAACTCAGACTCTATTCCGATCCTACTAGCAACAAAGGGAGATATATATGATAAGGTGGAACCTGGGTCTATCAATGCATACACACTTCGGGAGAATAGTGATAATATACCTGTGATCACATTAGGTGACGCCTCCTAATCTTGCCTATTAGTCAAAGCATATATACGGTTTGAGGGACCGCTAGAACTGGAAGCTCCATCACGTCCTCTACCACGGCCTGTTGGCGCCTGAATACCCTGCCCCGTAGGGCGCACAGCCACAGAAGAAGATGAACCAGCAACGGACCCTGTAGGATGTGCCATACCACCTGCACTACCTCTAAGGTGACACTCCCTCATAGTATGGCCCTGACGGCCGCAAGAAAAACACGCACCTGTAGCCCAACGACATTCCCCAGGATGGGACTTACCACAATGAGAACACCGAGGCAAAGGTGGCCTTGACTGGCTCAAACCCCTGCCCATCTGTGACCTTGACGCCCTAGAGCTCTAACTAGCTTCCGAGTATCCCATACGATCGAACCCCCTACCCATGAAACGTGGGGGTGCCCTCTGTGCTGGCTGGGAAGAAAATCTAACATGCTGCTGAGACTGCCCGCTTTGAAACTCGTCAGGATAACCTGCTGATCTAGCCCTCTTATGCTGGCCTCTATTATAATCTCTATCTGGCTGACGTCCCCGGTGCCAATCCTCTACCCCCTATGCATATGCCTGCACCCGAGCAATGTCCATACCTGGCTGAAGAGTCACTGCCATACAACCGTCAATCAGATAACGATCCAATCCCATCACATAACGATGTACCCTGTCTGCCATATCAGCCACAATAGTAGGCGCATGCCTAGCCAATGAATCAAACTCGAGGCTATACTCTCGAACGCTCCTGCCATTTTGCTTCAAACGCAAGAATCTATCGACTCTAGCTCGCTTCATCTCTGGAGGCAGGAAGTGGCCCTGGAAAGCCTCCACAAATTCATCCCACACCGCTGGAGGAGCACCCTCACCCTAGATAACTCCTAAGGCTCATACCAATTAATAGCTACATCCCGCAAACGATATGTAGCCAACTCAACAGACTCGGTCTCCGAAGCCTTGATTATCCTCAATGTACGCTGCATCTGATGAATAAACTCTTGCGGATCATCCTGGGGCCTTGACCCAAAGAACTCTGGAAGATTACAACTTAAGAAGTCACGAGCCCTTAAGCTATCAGATTTGTCCGCATGATCAACTCCTAGTCCATGCCTGCGAGCCTGATCTGCCACTAATCTAGTCACCAATTGAACCGCATCTCTCATGGCCCTATCCTCCGCCCCTGACTGAGAAGCTGGAGGTTCAGATGTTGGGGCCTCGGGGGCTGGTGGTATCCCCCGAACTGGAGCTGCTGCTGCTCTAAGCTCTTCTGGCGGTGGGAGTGTAGCAGAGCTCTCCGACTGGAGCATAATACCAGGCATAGACTGGGCACGGGCCCTAGTAACTCTTCGGGTCTGACTAGTACCTTCTGCTACCGATTTTCCCTTCTGGGCGGCTATTGCTTTCTTTGGAGGCATAGCTGAAAACACACGGATTCGTTAGAGAGGGATTATCCTGTTAATATAGCTCTATCGCACGATCTAGAATAAGAAGAAAGAATGACATCCTAAATGTCCTGTAGCTTCCTGTTTATAGATGTGGTGCACAACACACCGATAAACAAGACTCTACTAGACATGGTCTGTAGACACTTCCAAGGAAGAACCGCTCTGATACCACTCTTTGTCACGACCCAACCCGATGGGCCGTTACTAGTACCCTTTTTGGACAACCACATACAAACCTGCTAAGTATAACCAACTGAAACTAAGACAATATGGAATTTAATCAAATCAAGCCAACCCCAACGTCATATATATATAAGAGGACCTGTCTCATAAGGAGTCATAACCATTCAACCATAACAACATACGCGAGCCGACAAGGCCGCCACTATTCAAAGCATAATAACATACGTATGCCGATAAGGCTGCCACTACACAATACACAATGATGTACGCAGCTGACAAGGCTGCCCCTGTACAAGCGAACATCCCAAACAAACCATGTCCAGACCATTATCCAAAACATATATATATAACCCACATAATGTCCAAAGACCTCTAAGAGTACATTAGTGAAACTCGACGGGACAGGGCCCCGCCATACCCATAGACGAGCAAAAGACTACACAAAAGTTATGTACCAAAACGACAGGGCTCCGGAACAGTGGAGCTCTCCCAATCAGCAGAGTAGATATCCTAGGCGGGAGGATCACCGAACTGTGTGTCTACACCTGCAGGCATGAAACGCAGCCCCCCGAGGAAAGCGGGGTCAGTACGGACAATGTACTGAGTATGTAAAGCATAAGGTAAAGATGCCAGGATACCAATATGGCAAGTCGAAACAAAATATCGCTACACATATACCCTTTTAAGTGAAAATCATGCATATATTTAACATTTAAGGTGCCCAGCTTCCCTAGTATGGGGCTCGGCAAAATAATCATCACGTCATCTCCGTCATCATCATCATCATAACCATCCTCATCACCAATCATATATATATAATATACATACCAGGCCCTCTAGTGAGGAACTCGGTGACATATGCAAGAAACTCCGCACGAACATTACCCGGCCTGGGACTCGGTGAAATGATAAATGACTCTATGCACGAGCAGAATATTATGAGCAACCATATGCAATTAAAATCATTTCTTATAACTCAATAGAACAATCAACGTGAACCAGCAAGGAGTATTACCAATGATTAATGTTTTATCAAGATTATGAACCTTTAATACGATATGGAAACGTAAAATCTCAATGACTCTAAGAAGCATTACCATAGATATTAGAGATCATCATAGCCTTAGACATAGCCGATATATAGAGGAATAATTGTGGAAGCAAGAATATACGTCACCTAGACGCTCTAGAGGTAAGTATCAAATCTATCCGTTATTCGCTTATTTTTAAAAGTCACGCCAACCAATGAAAGAAGGGACAGCGTTACATACCGTATAATCGAGCCGCACGTCCAATATTTACTGCTCAAGCTATTAATCTATAACAAGCAACAATCGTGCCGCAATTAGATAAACATCGTGCTTTACTTTCTTGTAAGCTAGCTAATAATCTAACAAAAATTCGGCAGCACCTCCCCATCCTTACTTCGACCCAATCCGACAACAATCCAAATTATCCACAGCAATACCAATAACACATATAACCCAAAGAATCATATTAAACAGCCCCCTCTCCAAAATAGTTCCGTCTCGGCAACCATAGCAACGACACACCGAGTGATAACTCGTTTTATAATTCCCAACACATCTACCTTATCGTATTCATCCTTTGGAGTATATACTCATAATCACATTCAACATATACATAATGCCAAAATAGAATTTTCCTGCAGTTTGCTTTAATCAAAACAGCCCAAGCACCAACACGACACCACTAATAATCCAATTATGGTTTTCATTCATGCTTAGCACATTCAATAACTAAAACAAACTTCCTAAGCTACTGGTCACGCCCCCTACTTAAAATTAATGGATAATTAACAAGGGTATTCTAAAGAATTAACACACCAAACAAGGAGATTACTAACCAAATTATTTGCAGCTGCTGGCCAAAAGTTGCAGGGTTGGTTTCTCCATTTCCATGGCTGCCTAAGACAATTGGTAAAGAAGAAGATGATATGCAGCAATGCATTTCACCACTTTATTTAGCATGGAGTGGATTTCTCCACCTCATTTAATAGTATGAAGTGGAGGCAGCCCCCCTCTACACCTGTTCACTAAGGCCAGCCCACAATCTGATCCCTTTTTAATTTTTTTCCTTGAGTGGTGGGGCCCACTGGATTAAATTAATCCTAATCAGCCACCAATTATGAGTGGTGGGGCCCATTTGATTAAATCAATCCAAATTAGCCACTAATTAATCCCTCACTTAAAGTTAATGGCACTTACATTAGCCAACTCATACTTAATATCACATTTGAAAATAACATCCTTGCCTAATATTTCTTTACGTCTTCTAGATCACGATGCGCACTACGTATAAAAAAAATATGAGGCATAACAAAATTTGTATTGGCACTTGCCTCTGGTGGAGTTTTCTTTCAAACAACCTAGAGTCAGAAATGTAATATGCCGATCATATGAGAAATAAATAAGATTTTGAAAAAGGTGATAGAGTGTATCTAAATATTTTGCCTATGAAAGGGGTGGTGAGATTTGAAAAGAAAGGGAAGTAAAGTCCTAGTTTTGTTGGTCCCTATTTAATCTTGTAAAAGATTGTTAAGTTTTCATAAGACTTGAGGTTGCCTATTGAATTTTCTTTTATTCATCCTATATTCCATGTTTTAATGCTTAAGAAGTGTATCAGTTATCTATAGTCAATTATTTCTATTGAGGGTCTTGGTGTACAAGAGAACCTCTCGAATGAGGAGGTTCCGATTGTAATACTTGATCTCCAAGTGAAGAGGTTGAGTTTTGTCATAATTGACTCATATCTATACGGTATGTTGAGCTCATGTTATTGTGACAAGGGAATTCCTCATACTTTGATGATGAGCTTTATGTGCATTCGTTGAAGTCTTGCTATGTATAAAGGCCATGATTTATGTTGTAATTCATTTTATAATGTATTCTAGATTGGTTGGGCTGCTAGTATTGTGTCTATTCCTTCCTTCCAAAAGATTTTAGTGTCATTCGGGGGCTAATGTTCCTAAGGGGGGAATAATGTAATACTCTGAAAGTCTAGGACGTGTTCTAGAGACAAACATAGCTTTAAAAAGGTTTAAACACTATTTTAAGGTCATAAATAATGAATAAATGTCATTTAGGAAGTTTAGGAATCAAGACGTCGAGGAACGTCCATGTAGTCCGGAAAATAGTTCAATGAGGTGCTAGTGTGTCATAGCCTATTTGACTAAGCTTTAGGAGTTGGAGAATGATAAATCTTTGTGGAAGGGTGTCTAATATGTATAAGAGTCAATTCATAGTCGAAACATCCGGGGTACGACTGCCCAAGGACCAACCAAGGGCCCTTGAGGAGGACCCTTGCAATTGTGTCGAAGGCTACGTAACATAGTTTCCACAAAGGAATTGCCATAAACGGATCGTGGATGGGGAGTAGATTGTGTATATGTATAGACAATTAGAATATTTTAAAAATACTGGATTTTAACTAGTCACTGACCTAAATGATGGAGCAACAGGACGGAGGGTCAAGTGGTCGTCTATTGACACACGAGGCGTCAAAGTGGTCTTGTTTGTGAGACCACATGTTTTGCTGCTCATTTTTATTTTAGTAAAATTAATTTATTAGGCGGTTAATTAATTGGTAAGGGGTTAAGGGAGGTCTAATTATGTTTGTTAATGACCTATATAAAGACCCTAACCTAATTAGACTAACCTTGCCCTCATAATTTCCCAAACCCAATTTCTCCTCCTTCTCTCTTCTTTCTCTCTCCCATGTTGAAGAACACCATAGAAGGTCAAATTCAAGAGGTTCTAGGGATACTTAAGACCATTTTTATCCATCAATCATCATTAAATATGAAGATATGTAATTCTCTTTTCCATCCAATACGAAATTGATCTTCTGAATTGGTTTGTTTATGATTTATTTGGATATTATGAATCTATTAACATGTATTATAACTCAATTCTGTTATTTCTCAATTGATTGTTCTATTTTGTAGAAAATTATCTATTCCCTTTCACCCTGGGTTCTAATCTTGAATTGAATTAATTAGTATTTATATAATTGTGTTGGTTGATGTGTGAATTACAATCCTATGATGTATTGTGACAATTAATGAGAATATTGTGATTAATTGTAGTCCTACCATACTAGTTTCTTGGGAAATTGACATTTATTATGAAGTAGGTTATAAACTTGATCTAACTCTCTAATTCTTGGCTATAAACTAGTGATGAGTTGTTGTATAATAATTAAATTCTTCTTGTTACTATGTTGATAATTATGGTGTGATGAAATTACACCCATTGTTAGGTTTAGTTGAGGGTCAATGACAACACCTTGATGATGGCATTGTGAAGGAGATTTAGTAAGTCATGTGATCTCTATTCTTTACTTCAATTATGGTTACTTGTTATTAAATGATGGTGTTATATTGAAGTATACCTTATATGAAGATAGATAGTGTTGGTATTATGTTTAACTGAAATGTCTTGATTATGTAATTGTGAGATTATGCTTAAGATGTAATGCTATAAGGTTGGTGAGGAAGTACATATGTGCCTTAATATGATATAATGATGTTAATATGCTAATCTCACATGTGAGGGTTGTAATGAAAGGTGTTCTCATGCTATAAATATTGAGCTATGATGATTATTAATATTTAAGGGATAGATCTTATGACCTACATTAAATATGATGATTAATAAAGGTATGAAAGATATTTAAAATAGGACTCTAGCTTAGCCCCGAGTGAACTAGAATGAGGAATGTCCCTTCCTAAATAGGGAAGGTAGGATCACTAATGTACTCTTGAGATTGAAGACTACAATGCATGTAGAAGGAAGAGGGTCCAAACTATATCTCCTAGTTCTTGAACTATGTTTCCCCCATAGGAACACTAGCTAGTGGATCCTCGTAGTTGCTGCGTTCTCTTTTTGAATTTCCTTGGCGAGTAGTAAATATTCCTTCATTGTAGGGTTCTATGACATCGAATTCCACATTGGCTCATGTGATCTATGTGGATTTAGGCAAGATATTCAAAAAAATAAAATAAACTAATAAAATTTACTCTAACTAAGATAACTTAATATTTGTTACTTAGTGTAGGTAGGGTATGAGTCTCTACCTATACATTGTACAAGATAAGATTATGGGAAGTCATAGAAGGATGTTCTTATGAATGTATATGCTTATAAATATAAAATATGTATGTGTATATATGTGTGTATATATATATTTATATATATATATATATATATAAGTATGTCTTATTGATTGGTATGGTCTTCTTGTATGTGCATAAAGTTTTTTCAATGATAATTTCACACTTAAATGAAATGCCTCATTCGAGCATGATTTGATGTTATATGTGTATATGGTCTCATACTTAGAACACATGATTTACTAACCCCTTTTTTCTCCCCTTTTCCCCAACATTTTAAGTTCTACTTGTTGAAGGGATTTTGAGACAACTTTGAAGAAAGACTCGGAATTCTCATTCATCCAAGTTGGGTAGGTCCTCACTTTAGGAGGGGAATGCCACTATTAAGCTATTGATGTTGTTCTAGTCTTAAAGACAATATGTTCATTTCATTCATTTGAGTACTAAAGTTTGTATAGCCTATATGTGGCTCATATTGTATTGTTGTATAGGCTACACCCTAAATAAAAGTAGAAGACTAAGTAAACTTCATATACGAAGGTTCTATGTATACTCTATATGAATATATAATTTATGTGTGGTAGAGGTCTATGTAAACCTCAAGATTTAAAAAGAAATGTTTTAAATTTTTTTGAAAATTGTAACCAATGAATGTAATGATGTAAGCTCAGAGGCTACTCTTAGTTCTCAAAGAGGACGACGGCGCCGGTTATGTCTAGGAGATACTCTCCGGATGTGACAAAATGTCATGTTGTTATGTTTATTTGAGTAGTAACTCATGATGATTGTGTATGTTGTGGGTTGGGCTTCTAGTATTGAATCTATCCTTTCCTTCCAAATGTTTTAGTGTCATTCGGTGACATGTGTTTCTTTGGGGGGTGGATATTATAAGACTTCGAAAGTTCAAGACCTAATATAGAGACTCACAAGAGTTTCTAAGGGTCGTAACATTGTTTTAAAGTCAAACATAATATTTATAAGTCGTTTAGGAAGCTTTAGCATCAAAATGTAAAGAAATGTCCATGACGTCCGGAGAATTGTGAAAGAGGTGCTAGTGTACCTTGCTTATAAAATTTTGTGGAAAGGTTTCAAACTAGTATTCTAATATATTTAGGGTCGAAACGTCCGGGTATGACTCCTTAAGGATATCCTAAGGGTCGTTGAGGAGGACGCTTCCATTTTGGCAAAAAGATATCAAAATGCACTGGCTACCTACGCTTGCCATTAACGGGTAATAGGCCAATCTATGGGGTGTCGATGCCTCCGTCGATGTACACTTAGGAAAAATTAAAAAAGGTCCAATGTGAATAGTCTCTAGCCAAGATGATGGTTGTGCAAGACGGTGGGGGAAGTGTCACGACCCAACCCGATAGGCCGTGATTAGTGCCCGTTTTGGACACCCACATACAAACCTGCTAAGTATGACCAACTGAAACTAAGACAATATGGAATTTAATCAAATCAAGCCAACCCCAACGTCATATATATATATAAGAGGACATGTCTCATAAGGAGTCATAACCATTCAACCATAACAGCATACGCGAGCCGACAAGGCCGCCACTATTCAAAGCATAATGATGTACACAGCCGACAAGGCTGCCCCTGTACAAGTGGACATCCCAAACAAACCATGTCCAGACCATTATCCAAAACATATATATACAACCCACATAATGTCCACAGACCTCTAAGGGTACATTAGTGAAACTCGACGGGACAGGGCCCCGCCATACCCATAGACGAGCAAAAGACTACACAAAAGTTATGTACCAAAACGAATGGGCTCCGGAACAGTGGAGCTCTCCCAATCAGCAGAGTAGATATCCTAGGCGGGAGGATCACCGAACTGCGCGTCTACACCTGCGGGCATGAAACGCAGCCCCCCGAGGAAAGGGGGGTCAGTACGAACAATGTACTGAGTATGTAAAGCATAAGGTAAAGATGACAGGATACCAATGTGGCAACTCGAAACAAAATATCGCTACACATATACTTTTTAAATGAAAATCATGCATATATTTAACATTTAAGGTGCCCAGCTTCCCTAGTAAGGGGCTCGGCAAAATAATCATCACGTCATCTCCGTCATCATCATCATCATAACCATCCTCATCACCAATCATATATATAATATACATACCCGGCCCTCTAGTGAGGAACTCGGTGACATATGCAAGAAACTCCGCACGAACATTACCCGGCCCGGGACTCGGTGAAATGATAAATAACTCTATGCACGAGCAGAATATTATGAGCAACCATATGCAATTAAAATCATTTCTTATAACTCAATAGAACAATCAACGTGAACCAGCAAGGAGTATTACCAAAGATTAATGTTTTATCAAGATTATGAACCTTTAATACGATATGAAAACGTAAAATTTCAATGACTCTAAGAAGCATTACCATAGATATTAGAGATCATCATAGCCTTAGACATAACCGATATATAGAGGAATAATTGTGGAAGCAAGAATATACATCACCTAGACGCTTTAGAGGTAAGTATCAAATCTGTCCGTTATTCGCTTATTTTTAAAAGTCATGCCAAGCAAAGAAAGAAGGGACAGCGTTACATACCGTATAATCGAGCCGCACGTCCAATATTTACTGCTCAAGCTATTAATCTATAACAAGCAACAATCGTGCCGCAATTAGATAAATATCGTGCTTTACTTTCTTGTAAGCTAGCTAATAATCTAACGAAAATTCGGCAGCACCTCCCCTATTTTCCTTACTTCGTCCCAATCCACAACAATCCAAATTATCCACAACAATACCAATAACACATATAACCCAAAGAATCATATTAAACAGCCCCCTCCCCAAAACAGTTCCATCTCGGCAACTATATCAGCGAAGCAACGACACACCGAGTGATAACTCGTTTTATAATTCGTAACACATCTACCTTATCGTATTCATCCTTTGGAGTATATACTCATAATCACATTCAACATATACATAATGCCAACAAAGAATTTTCCTGCAGTTTGCTTTAATCAAAACAGCCCAAGCACCAACACGACACCACTAATAATCCGATTATGGTTTCCATTCATACTTAGTACATTCAATAACTAAAACAAACTTCCTAAGC
Organism: Solanum lycopersicum; assembly: GCF_036512215.1. NCBI lineage: Eukaryota > Viridiplantae > Streptophyta > Magnoliopsida > Solanales > Solanaceae > Solanum > Solanum lycopersicum. Next base: position 19,708,034 of record NC_090805.1, read on the forward strand.
TACTGGTCACGCCCCCTTCTTAAAATTAATGGATAATTAACAAGGGTATTCTAAAGAATTAACACACCAAACAAGGAGATTACTAACCAAATTATTTGCAGCTGCTGGCCAAGAGTTGCAGGGTTGGTTTCTCCATTTCCATGGCTGCCTAAGACAAGTGGTGAAGAAGAAGATGATATGCAGCAATGCATTTCACCACTTTATATAGCATGGAGTGGATTTCTCCACCTCATTTAATAGTATGAAGTGGAGGCAGCCCCCCTCTACACTTGTCCACTAAGGCCAGCCCACAATCTGATCCCTTTTTAATTTTTTTGCCTTGAGTGGTGGGGCCCATTGAATTAAATCAGTCCAAATTAGCCACTAATTAATCCCTCACTTAAATTTAATGGCACTTACATTAGCCAACTCATACTTAATATCACATTTGGAAATAACATCCTTGCCTAATATTTCTTTACGTCTTCTAGATTACGATGCGCACTACGTATATAAAAAAAAATACGAGGCATAACATCCTTCCCCCCTTAGGAACATTCGTCCTCGAATGTTAAGTTAGCGTCTTGCAAAAACAAATTCCAGCGAGGTCTCTCTAAAAGTTGTACCTATCAACCTGCATTCCGTAACTTACAGATGCCTCACAGCTACATAATCTCATTATCTATCAATATAGTCAAGCTAGGAATTGAATTACCTGCAGGTACGGGGAACAAGTAAGGATACTTATTTTTCATTTCGTCTTCCGCTTCCCAAGTCATCTCCTCCCTATTGTTATTTTGACACAACACTTTGACGGAAGCCACATCCTTAGTACGTAACCTTCTAACCTGACGATCAAGTATAGCCACGGGTTTCTCCTCATATGACAACTCCTCTGTTATCTGAATATCATCTACAGGGAATACTCTAGAAGGATCACCAATACATTTACGTAGCATCGATACATGGAAGACTGGATGTACCGCCTCCAAATCAGATGGTAGATCCAACTCATAGGCAACCTTGCCTATCCTACGAACAATCTGATAAGGCCCAATGTATCTCGGACTGAGCTTCCCCTTCCTGCCGAATCTCATCACACCCCTCATGGGTGATACCTTCAGGAATACCCAGTCATCAATCTGAAACTCCAAATCTCGACGCCGATTATCTGCATATGACTTCTGTCGACTCTGGGCTGCTAATAATCTTTCTTGAATAAGCTTCACCTTGTCAACAGCTTGCTGAATCACATCCGGGCCTATTAACTTAGTCTCGCCAACATCAAACCAACCAATAGGTGATCTGCACTTCCTCCCATATAAGGCCTTGTACGGTGCCATTTGGATACTAGAATGGTAGCTATTATTATAGGCAAACTCAATGAGCGGCAAGTGGTCATCCCAGCTACCTTTGAAGTCAATAATACAGGCCCGCAACATATCTTCTAGTGTCTGAATAGTACGCTCAGCCTGCCCATCAGTCTGAGGGTGAAATGTTGTGCTAAGGTTCACCTGTGTCCCCAATCCCTTCTGAAACGATCTCCAAAAGTTGGCTGTAAATTGAGCTCCTCTGTCTGATATAATGGACGTGGGAACCCCATGAAGTCTCACTATCTCCCTGACATATAACCTCGCATAATCTTCAGCCGAATAAGTAGTCCTGACTGGAAGAAAATGGGCCGATTTCGTCAGCCTATCTACAATAACCCATATAGAGTCATACTTCCGTTGAGTGCGAGGTAAGCCTGTAATGAAGTCCATATTAATCATCTCCCATTTCCAAGTCGGGATCTCTATCTCCTGTAATAATCCACCAGGCTTTTGATGTTCGATCTGGACTTGTTGACAATTTGGGCACTGAGCAACAAACTCTGCTATGTCCTTTTTCATGCCATCCCACCAATATAAGCATCTGAGGTCATGATACATTTTTGTTGACCCTGGGTGAATAGAATAACGGGCAGAGTGTGCCTCTCCCATAACTTGCCGTCGTAGCCCCGCAGTATCGGGTACACACAATCTGCCTTCATATCGTAACACTCCATCAGGTGTAACCTTAAATGGGGTCTTTTCCTTTTGAAGAGCTGCATCTCTATACTGTGCCAGAATAGGGTCCTTGTATTGGTGTCTCTTTACCTCATCTATGATTGAGGACTCAGCAACCTCTCGAATAGAAACTCCACTATCTTCCGAATTAGCTAGACGGACTCCAAGGCTGGATAGCCGCTGAATCTCCCGAACCATATCCCTCCCTTCTGGTTGTACATCTGTCAAGCTACCCATGGACTTACGGCTAAGAGCATCTGCTACAACATTCGCTTTCCCTGGATGATATAAAATATCAACATCATAATCCTTTAGCAACTCTAACCACCGCCTCTGTCGTAAGTTCAGCTCCTTCTGTTTAAAGATATATTGGAGACTCTTATGATCTGTATAGATGTCCACATGGACACCATATAAATAATGTCTCCATATCTTCAAGGCATGAACCACGACCGCTAACTCCAGATCGTGAGTAGGATAGTTCTTTTCATGCTTCCTAAGTTGTCGGGAGGCATAGGCTATAACTTTGCCATGCTGCATCAATACACATCCTAGCCCAACACCCGAAGCATCACAATAAATAACATAGCCGTCTGGTCCCTCTGGAAGAGTTAGGACTGGAGCTGTAGTCAATTTGTCTTTTAATAGCTGGAAGCTTCGCTCACAAGCATCTGTCCACTGGAACTTGGCTGCCTTTTGAGTTAGCCTTGTCAAAGGCACTGAAATTGAGGCAAACTTTTCTACGAATCTCCTGTAATATCCTGCTAACCCCAAAAAGCTGCGTACCTCAGTAGGTGTCGTAGGTCTGGGCCAAGTCTTTACTGCCTCAATCTTCTGCGTATCTACCCGAATACCATCAGCTCCAATAATATGCCCCAAGAATGCCACTGAAGTCAACCAGAACTCGCACTTAGAAAATTTAGCATACAACTTCTGGTGCTGAAGCACCCTAAGTACCGTCCTTAAATGATCTGCATGCTCCTCTTCTGAACGTGAATAGACTAGAATATCGTCTATAAATACAATAACAAACATATCAAGGAATGGTTTAAATACTCGATTCATTAAATCCATGAATACCGCTGGAGCATTAGTCAGCCCAAAAGACAGCACTCTAAACTCATAATGCCCATATCGGGTCCGGAATGCTGTCTTTGGAATATCTGCCTCCCTTACCCGCACCTAATGATAACCTGACCGCAAGTCTATCTTTGAAAAACACTTTGCACCCTGCAACCGGTCAAGTAGATCGTCAATCCTTGGGAGGGGATACCTGTTCTTTATTGTTACTTTGTTCAACTGCCTATAATCAATGCACATCCGCAGCGACCCATCCTTCTTCCTCACAAACAGTACTGGTGATCCCCAAGGTGACGTACTAGGCCTGATGAAGCCCTTTTCTAGCAAATCCCTCAATTGCTCTTTCAATTCTTTCAACTCAGCAGGTGCCATTCTATAAGGAGGTATAGATATAGGCTGGGTATCTGGCAGTACATCTATAGTAAACTCTATCTCCCGTTCTGGAGGAAGGCCTGGAAGTTCCTCGGGGAATACATCAGGAAATTCATTAACTACCGGGACTGATTGAAGAGTCGGTGCCTCTGCCTTTATGTCATGCACTCGAATCAGATGGTAAATATAGCCTTTTCTAACCATCTTACCGGCCTTGAGGTATTAAATGAACTTACCTTTCGGCGATACTGTACTTCCCTTCCACTCTATAATCGGTTCCCCTGGAAATTGAAATCGAACTATCTTTCCTCTGCAATCAATATTAGCATAACAAGCAGCCAACCAATCCATGCCCATGATAATATCAAACTCAATCATATTTAACTCTATTAGATCATCTACGGTATGACGACTATATATAGCTACTGAACAATTCCTATATACTCGCGTAGCTATGACAAAATCTCCTACAGGTGTAGCTACCTCAAATGGTTCTATCAACTCAGACTCTATTCCGATCCTACTAGCAACAAAGGGAGATATATATGATAAGGTGGAACCTGGGTCTATCAATGCATACACACTTCGGGAGAATAGTGATAATATACCTGTGATCACATTAGGTGACGCCTCTTGATCTTGCCTATTAGTCAAAGCATATATACGGTTTGAGGGACCGCTAGAACTGGAAGCTCCACCACGTCCTCTACCACGGCCGGCTGGTGCCTGAATACCCTGCCCCGTAGGGCGCATAGCCACAGAAGAAGATGAACCAGCAACGGACCCTGTAGGCTGTGCCATACCACCTGCACTACCTCTAAGGTGACACTCCCTCATAGTATGGCCCTGACGGCCGCAAGAAAAACACGCACCTGTAGCCCAACGACATTCCCCAGGATGGGACTTACCACAACGAGAACACCGAGGCAAAGGTGGCCTCGACTGGCTCAAACCCCTGCCCATCTGTGACCCTGACGCCCTAGAGCTCTGACCAGGTTCCGAATATCCCATACGATCAAACCCCCTACCCATGAAACGTGGGGGTGCACTCTGTGCTGGCTGGGAAGAAAATCTAACATGCTGCTGAGACTGCCTGCTTTGAAACTCGTCAGGATAACGTGCTGATCTAGCCCTCTTATGCTGGCCTCTATTATAATCTCTATCTGGCTGACGTCCCCGGTGCCGATCCTCTACCCCCTGTGCAAATGCCTGCACCCGAGCGATGTCCATACCTGGCTGAAGAGTCACTGCCATACAACCGTCAATCATATAACGATCCAATCCCATCACATAACGATGTACCGTATCTGCCATATCAGCCACAATAGTAGGCGCATGCCTAGCAAATGAATCAAACTCGAGGCTATACTCTCGAACGCTCCTGCCATTTTGCTTCAAACGCAAGAATTTATCGACTCTAGCTCGCTTCATCTCTGGAGGCAGGAAGTGGCCCTGGAAAGCCTCCACAAATTCATCCCATACCGCTGGAGGGGCACCCTCACCCCTAGATAACTCCCAAGACTCATACCAATTAATAGCTACATCCCGCAAACGATACGTAGCCAACTCAACAGACTCGGTCTCCGAAGCCTTGATTATCCTCAATGTACGCTGCATCTGACGAATAAACTCTTGCGGATCATCCTGTGGCCTTGACCCAAAGAACTCTGGAGGATTACAACTTAAGAAGTCACGAGCCCTTAAGCTATCAGATCTGTCCGCATGATCAACTCCTAGTCCATGCCTGCGAGCCTGATCTGCCACTAATCTAGTCAGCAATTAAACCGCATCTCTCATGGCCCTATCCTCCGCCCCTGACTGAGGAGCTGGAGGTTCAGATGTTGTGGCCTCGGGGGCTGGTGGTGTCCCCCGAACTGGAGCTGCTGCTGCTCTAAGCTCTTCTGGCGGTGGGGGTGTAGCAGAGCTCTCCGACTGGAGCATAATACCAGGCATAGACTAGGCACGGGCCCTAGTAACTCTTCGGGTCTGACTAGTACCTTCTGCTACCGATTTTCCCTTCTAGGCGGCTGTCGCTTTCTTTGGAGGCATAGGTGAAAACACATGGATTCGTTAGAGAGGGATTATCCTGTTAATATAGCTCTATCGCACGATCTAGAATAAGAAGAAAGAATGACATCATAAATGTCCTGTAGCTTCCTGTTTATAGATGTGGTGCACAACACACCGATAAACAAGACTCTACTAGACACGGTCTGTAGACACTTTTGAGGAAGAACCGCTCTGATACCACTCTTTGTCACGACCCAACCCGATAGGCCGTGATTAGTGCCCGTTTTGGACACCCACATACAAACCTGCTAAGTATGACCAACTGAAACTAAGACAATATGGAATTTAATCAAATCAAGCCAACCCCAACGTCATATATATATATAAGAGGACCTGTCTCATAAGGAGTCATAACCATTCAACCATAACAGCATACGCGAGCCGACAAGGCCGCCACTATTCAAAGCATAATGATGTACACAGCCGACAAGGCTGCCCCTGTACAAGCGGACATCCCAAACAAACCATGTCCAGACCATTATCCAAAACATATATATACAACCCACATAATGCCCACAGACCTCTAAGGGTACATTAGTGAAACTCGACGGGACAGGGCCCCGCCATACCCATAGACGAGCAAAAGACTACACAAAAGTTATGTACCAAAACGAATGGGCTCCGGAACAGTGGAGCTCTCCCAATCAGCAGAGTAGATATCCTAGGCGGGAGGATCACCGAACTGCGCGTCTACACCTGCGGGCATGAAACGCAGCCCCCCGAGGAAAGGGGGGTCAGTACGAACAATGTACTGAGTATGTAAAGCATAAGGTAAAGATGACAGGATACCAATGTGGCAACTCGAAAAAAAATATCGCTACACATATACTTTTTAAGTGAAAATCATGCATATATTTAACATTTAAGGTGCCCAGCTTCCCTAGTAAGGGGCTCGGCAAAATAATCATCACGTCATCTCCGTCATCATCATCATCATAACCATCCTCATCACCAATCATATATATAATATACATACCCGGCCCTCTAGTGAGGAACTCGGTGACATATGCAAGAAACTCCGCACGAACATTACCCGGCCCGGGACTTGGTGAAATGATAAATGACTCTATGCACGAGCAGAATATTATGAGCAACCATATGCAATTAAAATCATTTCTTATAACTCAATAGAACAATCAACGTGAACCAGCAAGGAGTATTACCAAAGATTAATGTTTTATCAAGATTATGAACCTTTAATACGATATGAAAACGTAAAATTTCAATGACTCTAAGAAGCATTACCATAGATATTAGAGATCATCATATCCTTAGACATAACCGATATATAGAGGAATAATTGTGGAAGCAAGAATATACATCACCTAGACGCTTTAGAGGTAAGTATCAAATCTGTGCGTTATTCGCTTATTTTTAAAAGTCATGCCAAACAAAGAAAGAAGGGACAGCGTTACATACCGTATAATCGAGCCGCACGTCCAATATTTACTGCTCAAGCTATTAATCTATAACAAGCAACAATCGTGCCGCAATTAGATAAACATCGTGCTTTACTTTCTTGTAAGCTAGCTAATAATCTAACGAAAATTCGGCAGCACCTCCCCTATTTTCCTTACTTCGTCCCAATCCGACAACAATCCAAATTATCCACAACAATACCAATAACACATATAACCCAAAGAATCATATTAAACAGCCCCCTCCCCAAAACAGTTCCATCTCGGCAACTATATCAGCGAAGCAACGACACACCGAGTGATAACTCGTTTTATAATTCGTAACACATCTACCTTATCGTATTCATCCTTTGGAGTATATACTCATAATCACATTCAACATATACATAATGCCAAAACATAATTTTCCTGCAGTTTGCTTTAATCAAAACAGCCCAAGCACCAACACGACACCACTAATAATCCGATTATGGTTTCCATTCATACTTAGTACATTCAATAACTAAAACAAACTTCCTAAGCTACTGGTCACGCCCCCTTCTTAAAATTAATGGATAATTAACAAGGGTATTCTAAAGAATTAACACACCAAACAAGGAGATTACTAACCAAATTATTTGCAGCTGCTGGCCAAGAGTTGCAGGGTTGGTTTCTCCATTTCCATGGCTGCCTAAGACAAGTGGTGAAGAAGAAGATGATATGCAGCAATGCATTTCACCACTTTATATAGCATGGAGTGGATTTCTCCACCTCATTTAATAGTATGAAGTGGAGGCAGCCCCCCTCTACACCTGTCCACTAAGGCCAGCCCACAATCTGATCCCTTTTTAATTTTTTTGCCTTGAGTGGTGGGGCCCATTGAATTAAATCAGTCCAAATTAGCCACTAATTAATCCCTCACTTAAATTTAATGGCACTTACATTATCCAACTCATACTTAATATCACATTTGGAAATAACATCCTTGCCTAATATTTCTTTACGTCTTCTAGATCACGATGCGCACTACGTATATAAATAAAATACGAGGCATAACAGGAAGTGCCCGTCGGCTAACCTTGGACCGTAAGTCGAGGTCTCATAGGTCAAGACTGCAACTTATCAATGAAATTTTACTTGATTAATTTAATTAATTTACGTATGTAGGGCTATTTAGGGGTTAAGGGTTGATTATTTATATTTGTTAAGAAACTATACATTACCCTAAGCCTAAACCCAACTTAACATTTCATAATACCTATACCCAAATTGCTCTTCCTTCTCTCTACTTTCTCTCTACCAAACAAGAATCCATAGAATACCAAGGTATATGGGTTCTAGGGCCAAAAGAAGGTCATTTTTCTCCATCAATATTCAAATAATATTAACGTATGAGAACCTTTTCCATTTGGGATTCCTTTCAACAAAGGGTTGATCAGAAATTGATTTTCAAAAAGATGATTTCATATGGGTTTTTTCCTAATATGAATATCGTCTAAATTGTATTTTTATGGTTTCTTTTTATTATTATGATTAGATTATGATGTACTATTTTTTCAATTACATTTTTTATTGATGAATTAACCTATTATGTGGAATAGATCATGAATTTACTAAAATTCCCCTTACCCTAGGTGATGAACTCATGTGGTGCAATTGAGTTAGTTATTGTGTTAATTACTGTTGTATGATTTTGTTAGTCCAATTGATGGATTAAATTGTATCGGTTGAGGGTAAGACCATTAAAGATGGCCTTTGAAGGAGAAATTGGTAAGACTTCATGATCTTGAACTTTTACTTAAATTGTGATGGCTTTGACTTTGTGATGTAGTTCAATTGAAGCATGCCTTGTAATTTAATTAGTTAGTGTTAGTTTGATGATGATATTAAAATGTCTTGATTATGTGATTGTGAGATAATGCTTATGATGTAATGATATAAGTGTCACGACCCATCCCGATAGGCTGGGACTAGTGCCCGTTTTGGACACTCACATACAAACCTGCTAATTATAACCAACTGAAACTACGACTATATGGAATTTAATCAAATCAAGACAACCCCAACGCCATATATATATATATATATATATATAATGGGCATGTCTCATAAGGAGTCATAACCATTCAACTGTAACAACATACACGAGCCAAAAAGGCCACCACTATCCAAAGCATAATAGCATACGCAAGCCGACAAGGCTGCCCCTACACAATACATAATGATGTACGCACCCGACAAGGCTGCCCATGTACAAGCGGACATCCCAAACAAACCATGTCTATACCATTATCCAAAACATATATATACAACCCACATAATGTCTACAGACCTCTAAGAGCATAGTAGTGAAACTCGACGGGACAGGGCCCCCGCCATACCCATGGACAAGCAAAAGACTACACAAAAAGTTACGTACCAAAACGACTAGTCTCCAGAACAGGAAAGCTCTCCCAATCAGCAGAGCAGATATCCTAGGTAGGAGGATCACCGAATTGTGCGTCTACACCTAGAGGCATGAAACGCAGCCCCCTTGAGGAAACGGGAGTCAGTACGGACAATGTACTAAGTATGTAAAGCAGAATGTAAAGATGATAGGATACCAATATGGTAAGTTGAAACAAAATACCGCTACACATGTACCCTTTTAAGTGAAAATCATGCATATCTTTAACATATAAGGTGCACAGCTTCCCTAGTAAGGGGCTCGACAAAATAATCATCACACATCTCTGTCATCATCATCATCATAACCATCCTCATCATCAATCATATATATAATATACATACCCGGCCCTCTATTGAGGGACTCAGTGACATATGCAAGAAACTCCGCATGAACATTACCCATCCCGGGATTCGGTGAAATGATAAATGACTCTATGCACGAGCAAAATATTATGAGCAACCATATGCAATTAAAATCATTTCTTATAACTCAACAGAACAATCAATGTGAACCAGCAAGGAGTATTACCAAAGAATAACGTTTTATGAAGATTATGAACCTTTAATAAGATATGGAAACGTAAAATCTCAATGACTCTAAGAAGTACTACCATAGATATGAGAAATCATTAAGCCTTAGACATAGCCGATATATAGAAGAATAGTTGTGGTAGCAAGAATATACGTCACCTAGACGCTCTAGAAGTAAGTATCAAACCTGTCCGTTATTGGCTCATTTTTAAAAGTCATGCCAAACAAAGAAAGAAGAGGTAGCGTTACATACCGTATAGTCGAGTCGCACGTCCAATATTTACTTCTCAAGCTATTAATCTATAACAAGCATAAATCGTGCCGCAATTAGATAAATGTCGCGCTTTACTACCTATTGTAAGCTAGTTAATAATCTAACAAAAATCCGGTAGCACTTCCCCTAATTTCCTTACTTCGTCCCAATCCGACAACAACCCAAATTATCCACAGTAATACCAACAACACATATAACCCAATGAATCGTATTAAACAGCCCCCTCCCCCAAAACAGTTCCGTCTCGGCAACCATAGTAATGAAGCAACAACACACTGAGCGATAACTCCTTTTATAATTCCCAACACATCTACCTTATCGTATTCATCCTTTAGAGTATATACCCATAATAACATTTAACATATACATAACGCCAAAACAGAATTTCTCGCAGTTTGCTTTAATCAAAACAGCCCAAGCACTAACACGACACCACTAATAATCCGGTTATGGTTTCCGTTCATACTTATCATATTCAATAACTAAAACAAACATCCTAAGATACTGGTCAGGCCCCATTCTTAACATTAATGGCTAATTAACAAAGGCATTCTAAGGAATTAACACACCAAGCAAAGAGATTACTAACCAAATTCTTTTTAGTTGCTGGCCAAGAGCTGCATGGTTGGTTTTCTCCATTTCCATGGCTGCCTAAGCCAAGAGGTGAAGAAGATGATATGTTGCATTGCATTTTACCACCTCATTTATAATATGAAGTGGAGGCAGCCCTACTCTACACGTGTCCCACTAAGGACAGCTCCCAATTTGATCCCTTTTAATTTGACTTGAGTGGTGGGGCCCACTAGATTAATTTAATCCTAATCAACCACTAATTAATCCCTCACTTAAAGTTAATGACACTAATATTAGCCAAATCATACTTAATAACTCATTTGGAATAAACATCCTTGCCTAATATTTCTTTAATCACTTGGAACATAAAATAAATTCTTATTCTCCGGACTTACATCTAATAGTTCATGACGCGCATTACATATAAAAATACGAGGCATACCATCCTTCCCCCGTTAGTAATATTCGCCCTAGAATGTTAAGTTAGCATCTTACAAAAAAAAAGTTCCAACGAGGTCTCTCTAACAGTTATACCTATCAACATGCATTCCGTAACTTACAGATGCCTCACAGAGTCACAACTTACTACATAACGTTGTTTATCAATTAATATAGTCAAGCTTGGAATTGAATTACCTGCAGGTAGGGGGAACAAGTAAGGATACTTATTCTTCATTTCGTCTTCCGCTTCCCTCGTCCCTATTATTATTTTGCCACAACACTTTGACGGAAGCCACATCCTAAGTACGTAACCTTTTTAACTTGACGATCAAGTATAGCTAAGGGTTTCTCCTCATATGACAACTCCTCTATTACCTGAACATCATCTATAGGGAATACTCTAGAAGGATCATCAATATATTTACGTAGCATCTATATATGGAAGACGGATGTACCACCTCCAATTCAGATGGTACATCCAACTCATAGGTAACCTTGCCTATCATATCAACAATCTGATAAGGCCTAATGTATCTCGGGCTGAGCTTCCCCTTCCTGCCGAATCTCATCACACCCTTCATGGGTGATACCTTCAGGAATACCCAGTCACCAATCTGAAACTCCAAATCTCGACGCTGATTATCTGCATATGACTTCTGTCGAATCTTGACTGCTAATAATCTTTCTTGAATAAGCTTCACCTTGGAAACAGCTTGCGAAATCATATCCGGGCCTATTAACTTAGTCTCGCCAACATCAAACCAACCAATAGGTGACCTTCACTTCCTCCCATATAAGGCCTCGTACGGTGCCATCTAGATACTAGAATGGTAGTTGCTATTATAAGCAAACTCAATGAGCAGCAAGTGGTCATCCCAGCTACCTTTAAAGTCAATAATACATGCCTGCAACATATCTTTGAATGTCTGAATAGTACGCTCAGCCTACCCATCAGTCTGAGGGTGAAATGTTGTGCTAAGGTTCACCTGTGTCCCCAATCCCTTCTGAAACGATCTCCAAAAGATGGCTGTAAATTGAGCTCCTCTGTCTGATATAATGGACGTGGGAACCCCCATGAAGTCTCACTATCTCCCTGACATACAACCTAGCATAATCTTCATCCGAATAAGTAGTCGTGACTAGAAGAAAATTGGTCGATTTTGTCAGCCTATCTACAATAACCCATATAGAGTCATACTTCCATTGAGTGCGAGGTCATCCTGTAATGAAGTCCATATTAATCATCTCCCATTTCAAAGTCGGGATCTCTATCTCCTGTAATAATCCGCTAGGCTTTTGATGTTTGATCTTGACTTGTTGATAATTCGGGCACTGAGCAACAAACTCTGCTATATCCTTTTTCATGCCATCCCACCAGTATAAGCATATGAGGTCATGATACATTTTCGTTGACATTGGGTGAATAGAATAACGGGCAGAGTGTGCCTCTCCCATAACTTGCCGTCGTACCCTCGCAATATCGGGTACACACAATCTGCCTTCATATTGTAACACTCCGTCAGGTGTAACCTTAAATGGGGTCTTTTCCTTTTTAAGAGTTGCATATCTATACTGTGAAAGAATAGGGTCCTCGTATTGGTGTCTCTTTACCTCATCTATGATTGAGGACTCAGCAACCTCTCGAATAGAAACTCCACTATCTTCTGAATTAGCTAGACGAACTCCAAGGCTGGATAGCCGCTGAATCTCCCGAACCATCTCCCTCCTTTATGGTTGTACATCTGTCAAGGTACCCATGGACTTACGGCTAAGAGCATCAGCTACAACATTCGCTTTCCCTAGATGATATAAAATATCAACATCATAATCCTTTAGCAACTCTAACCACCGCCTCTGTCGTAAGTTCAACTCCTTCTATTTAAAGATATATTGGAGACTCTTATGATCTGTATAGATGTCCACATGGACACCATATAAATAATGCCTGCATATTTTCAAGGAATGAACCACGACTGCTAACTCCAGATCGTGAGTAGGATAATTCTTTTCATGCTTCCTAAGCTGTCAGGAGGCATAGGCTATAACTTTGCCATGCTGCATCAATACACATCCTAGACCAACAACCGAAGCATCACAATAAATAACATAGCCGTCTGGTCCCTCCGGAAGAGTTAGGATTGGAGCTGTAGTCAATTTGTCTTTCAATAGTTGGAAGCTTCGCTCACAAGCATCAGTCCACTAGAACTTGGCTGCCTTTTGAGTTAGCCTTGTCAAAGGTGCTGAAATTGAGGAAAACTTTTGTACGAATCTCCTGTAATATCCTGCTAACCCCATAAAGTTGCGTACCTCAGTAGGTATCGTAGCTCTGGGCCAAGTATTTACCGCCTCAATCTTCGCGTGTCTACCCGAATACCATCAGCTCCAATAATATGCCCCAAGAATTCCACTGAAGTCAACCATAACTCTCACTTTGAAAACTTAGCATACAACTTCTGGTGCTGAAACAACCTAAGTACTGTCCATAAATGGTCTTCATGCTCCTCTTCTGAACGTGAATAGACTAGAATATTGTCTACAAATACAATAACAAACATATCAAGGTATGGTTTAAATACTCAATTCATTAAATCCATAAACACCGCTGGAGCATTAGTCTTCTCAAAAGACAGCACTCTAAACTCATAATGCCCGTATCGAGTCCGGAATGCCGTCTTTGGAATGTCTGCCTTCCTTACCCGCACCTGATGATAACCTGACCGCAAGTCTATCTTTGAAAAACACATAGCACTCTGCAACTGGTCAAATAGATCATCAATCCTTGGCAGGGGATACCTTTTCTTTACTGTTACTTTGTTCAGCTGCCTATAATCAATACACATCCGCAGTGACCCATCCATCTTCTTCACAAATAGTACCGGTGCTCTCCAAGGTGACGTGCTAGGCCTAATGAAGTCGTTTTCTAGAAGATCCCTCAATTGCTCTTTCAATTCTTTCAACTAAGCAGGTGCCATTCTATAAGGAGGTATAGATATAGGCTGGGTATCTGGCAGTACATCTAGAGTAAACTCTATCTCTCATTCTGGAGAAAGGCCTGGAAGTTCCTCTGTGAATACATCAGGAAATTCATTAACTACCCAGACTGATTGAAGAGTCGGTGCCTCTTCCTTTATGTCATGCACCCGAACAAGATGATAAATATAGCCTTTTCTAACCATCTTCCCGGCCTTAAGGTATGAAATGAACTTACCTTTTGGCGATACTGTACTCACCTTCCACTCTATAATCGGTTCCCCTTGAAATTGAAATTGAACTATCTTTCCTCTGCAATCAACATTAGCATAACAAGCAGCCAACCAATCCATGCCCATGATAATATCAAACTCAATCATACTTACTCTATTAGATCTGATACGGTACGACGAATATATATAATGACTGAACAATTCTTATATACTCGCGTAGCTATGACAAAATCTCCTACATGTGTAGCTACCTCAAACGGTTCTATCAACTCAGACTCTACTGCGATCCTACTAGCAACGAAGGGAGATATAAATGATAAGGTGGAACCTGGGTCAATCAATGCATACACACTTCGGGAGAATAGTGATAATATACTTGTGATCACATTAGGTGATGCCTCCTGATCCTGCTTACTAGTCAAAGCATATATACGGTTCGAGGGACCGCTAGAACTGGAAGCTCCACCACATTCTCTACCACGACTTGCTGGCTCCTGAATACCCTGCCTCGTAGGGCGCATAGCCACAAAAGAAGATGAACCATCAACGGACCCAGTAGGCTGTGCCATACCACCTGCACTACCTCTAAGGTGACACTTCCTCATAGTATGACCATGAAGGCCGCAAGAAAAACACGCACATGTATCCCAATGACATTTCCCAGGTTGGGACCTACCACAGCGAGAACACCGAGGCAAAGGTGGCCTCAACTTGCTCAAACCCCTACCCATCTGTGACCCTGACTCCCTAGAGCTCTGACCAGCTTCCAAATATCCTGTACGATAGAACCCCATACCCATGAAACGTGGGGGTGCAGTCTATGCTGGATGGGAAGAAAATCTAACATGTTGTTGAGACTGCCCGCCTCGAAACTCGTCAGGATAACCTGCTGATCTAGCCCTCTTATGCAGGCCTCTATTATAATCTCTATCTGACTGACGTCCCCGGTGACGATCCTCTACTCCCTGTGCATATGCCTGCACCCGAGCAATGTCCATACCTGGCTGAAGAGTCACTGCCATACAACTGTCAATTAGATAACGATCCAATCCCATCACATAACGATGTAACCTATATGCCATATCAGCCACAATAGTAGGCACATGCCTAGCCAATGAATCAAACTCAAGGCTATACTCTCGAATGCTCCTGTCATTCTGCCTCAAACGCAAGAATCTATCGACTCTAGCTCGCTTCATCTCTAGATGCAGGAAGTTGCCCTGGAAAGCCTCCATAAATTCATCCCATACCACTGGAGGAGCACCTTCACCCCTAGATAACTCCCAAGACTCATATCAATTAATAGCTACATCCCACAAATGATACGTAGCAAACTCAACAGACTCGGTCTCCGAAGCCATGATTATCCTCAATGTACGCTGCATCTCACGAATAAACTCTTGCGGATCATCCTGGGGCCTTGACCGAAAGAACTATGGAGGATTAAAACTTAAGAAGTCACGAGCCCTTAAGCTATCAGATCTGTCCGCATGATCAACTCCTAGTCTATGCCTGCAAGCCTAACGTACCACTAATCTAGTCAGCAACTGAATCGCATGTCTCATGGCCCTATCCTCCGCCCCTGACTGAGGAGCTGGAGGTTCAGGTGCTGGGGCCTCGAGGGCTGGTGGTGTCCCCCGAACTAGAGTTGCTGCTGCTCTAAGTTCCTCTGGCGGTGGCGGTGTAGCAGAGCTCTCCGACTGGAGCACAATACAAGGCATAGACTGGGCACGGGCCCTAGTAACTCTCCGAGTCTGAGTAGTACCTTCTGCTACTGATTTTTTCTCTTCTCGGCGGCTGTCGCTTTCTTTGGAGGCATAGCTGAAAACACAGGATTTGTTAGAGAGGGATCATCCTGTTAATATAGCTCTATCGCATGATCTAGAATGAGAAGAAAGGATGACATCCTAAATGTTCTGTAGCTTTCTGTTTATAGATGTGGTGCACAACACACCGGTAAACAAGACTCTACTAGACACGGTATGTAGACACTTCCGAGGAAAAACCGCTCTGATACCACTCTTTGTCACGACCCAACCCAATGGGCCGTGACTAGTGCCCGTTTTGGACACTCACATTCAAACCTGCTAAGTATAACCAACTAAAACTACGACTATATGGAATTTAATCAAATCAAGACAACCCCAATGCCATATATATTTAATGGACCTGTCTCATAAGGAGTCATAACCATTCAATCGTAACAATATACGCGAGACGACAAGACCGCCACTATCCAAAGCATAATAGCATACACAAGCCGACAAGGCTGCAACTACACAATACACAATGATGTATCCAGCCGGCAAGGCTGCCCTCGTACAAGCAGACATCCCAAACAAACCATGTCTAGACCATTATCCAAAACATATATATACAACCCACATAATGTCTACAGACCTGTAAGAGTATAGTAGTGAAACTCGATGGCAAAGGGCCCCGCCATACCCATAGACAAGCAAAAGACTACACAAAAAGTTATGAACCAAAACGATTAGGCTCCAGAACAGTGGAGCTCTCCCAATCAGCATAGTAGATATCCTAGACAGGAGGATCACCGAACAATGCGTCTACACCCGCGGGCATAAAACGCTGCCCCCCTCCCCCGACGAAAGAGGGGTCAGTACGAACAATGTACTGAGTATGTAAAGCATAAGGTAAAGATGATAGGATACATATATGGTAAGTTGAAACAAAATATCGCTACACATATACCCTTTTAAGTGAAAATCGTGCATATCTTTAACATATAAGGTGCCCAACTTCCCTAGTAAGGGGCTCGGCAAAATAATCATCACATCATCTCCGTCATCATCATCATCATAACCATCCTCATCACCAATAATATGTATAATATACATACCCGACCCTCTAGTGAGTGACTCGGTGACAAATGCAAGAAACTCCGCACGAACATTACCCGACCCGAAACTCGGTGAAATGATAAATTAGTCTATGCACGAGCAAAATATTATGAGCAACAATATGCAATTAAAATCATTTCTTATAACTCAATAGAACAATCAACATGAACCAGCAAGGAGTATTACAAAAGATTAACGTTTTATCAAGATTACGATCCTTTAATACGATATGGAAACGTAAAATCTCAATGACTCTTAGAAGTACTACCATAGATATGAGAAATCATTAAGACTTAGACATAGCCGATATATAGAGGAATAGTTGTGGAAGTAAGAATATATGTCACCTAGACGCTCTAGAAGTAAGTATCAAACCTGTCCGTTATTCACTCATTTTTAAAAGTCATGCCAAACAAAGAAAGAAGGGGTAGCCTTACATACCGTATAGTTGATTCGCACGTCAAATATTTACTGCTCAAGCTATTATTCTATGACAAGCAACAATCGTGCCGCAATTAGATAAACGTCGCGCTTTACTACTTATTATAATCTAGCTAATAATCTAACAAAAATCCGGCAGCATTTCCCCTATTTTCCTTACTTTGTCCAAATCCGACAACAACCCAAATTATCCATAGCAATACCAATAACACATATAACCCAACGAATCATATTAAACAGCCCCCTCCCCCTCCCCCAAAACAGTTTCGTCTCGGCAACCATAGTAACGAAGCAACGACACACCGAGCGATAACTCACTTTATAATTCGCAACACATCTACCTTATCTTAGTTATCCTTTGGAGAATATACCTATAATCACATTTAACATATACATAATGCCAAAATAGAATTTCCCGCAATTTGCTTTAATCAAAACAACCCAAGCACTAACACGACACCACTAATAATTTGATAATGGTTTCCGTTCATACTTAGCACATTCAATAACTAAAACAAACTTCCTAAGATACTGTTCATGCCTCCTTCTTAACATTAATGTCTAATTAACAAAGGCATTCTAAGGAATTAACACACCAAGCAAAGAGATTACTAACCAAATTCTTTGCAGCTGGTGGCCAAGAGTTGCATGGTTGGTTTTCTCCATTTCCATGGCTGCCTAAGCCAAGAGGTAAATAAGATGATATGTTTCAATGCATTTCACCACCTCATTTATAATATGAAGTGGAGGCAGCCTCCCTCTACACGTGTCCCACTAAGGCCAGCTCCCAATCTGATCCCTTTTAATTTTCCTTGAGTGGTGGGGCCCACTAGATTAATTTAATCCTAATCAGCCACTAATTAATCCCTCACTTAAAGTTAATGGCACTTACATTATCCAAATCATACTTAATAACACATTTGGAATTAACATCCTTGCCTAATATTTCTTTAATCACTTGGAACTTAAAATAAAATCTCATTCCCCGGACTTACATCTACTAGTTCATGATGCGCACTACGTATAAAAATACGAGGCATAACAATAAGGTTGGTTATGAATTTACTATGAACCATAATATGAAATGATGATGAAGATATGTTGATCTCATATATGAGGGTCGTATTGAAAGGACAATATCATGCAATTCTTATTGAACTAAATGACTATGATATACAAGGGGTTAGTCTCAAATGACCTAAACTAATCTATGATGAATAATAAAGGCTTAAATACATTTCAAAATTGGACACTAGCTTAGCACCGAGTGAACTAGTAGTGAGAAGTGTCCCTTTCAAAGTAAGGAAGGTAGGTTCACTAATATACTCATGAGATTGGGTACTATAATGCATTGTTCATAAATAGGGTCCTAAGCATATCTCTTGATTATTGAACTATGTTTCCCCCATAGGAATACTATATAGTGGCTTAACTTAGAATGCTATGTTCACGTATTGGAACTACCTTGGCAAGTATTCCACCTTCTTTCAGTGTAAGGTTTAATGACACCATATTTCACACTTAGCTCTTGTGATCATTGTTGGTTAAGGCATGTGTTCCAGAAAATAAAAGTGATGTAATAAAGTGAACACTAGCTAGGGTAACCTAAGGGGTTTGACTTAGTCTAGGTAGGGGTATGAGACTATATGTATACATTGCACTAGTTGGACTTGAGGGAAGTCCTAGAAATTTGTTCCTATGTTATATAAACTAATGTTATGCATCTGTTGACTTTAAATGGTGATGATCTTATATGAGGTTAGTTTCACATCTGAACATTCTAATGACCTATATTTCTAAATCTGTTGATGGTCACACATGATAATATGTTATGTGGAGTAAGAAAATACTTATGGTCCTTTGTTTGGTTTACTTAGTTAAGTAAGGTTATGTGAATTTTCTTAGTTAGTGAACATGTAGAGTTTATTTTGGGTTATGAGTAAATTTTTTGAACTTTTGTATAATGATATGAATTCTTGTACATTTTTCCCATTTTCTATGTTTACTACAAAATGTAGGTTTCGGCCATTGAGCTTTTAGGGAGACATTTAAGAAGACTTGGGTTCTCATTTTATATGATCAGTATGTCCTCACATTCCGAGGACGATGCCGCTATCTTGCTATTTGATATTGTATTAGTCTTTATGACACTTTTGTTCGTTCACTCTCAATTGAAGATTATTATTATATAGGGCTCTATGTTGCTTTTATTGTAATGAAGTATGGTCTATGCCCAATGTTGTACTAATTTTAGATTTTTTAATATGAGACGTATCCTAGACTTCTTATGAATCTATATTGGTATATTATGTATGTCAAATAAAAGTAGAAGCCTATGTAGTGCTTCCTATGTGACGAGTCAATGTATACTCCCTATATATCTATATATATAATATATATACTATTTGTAAGCGAGAGGTCTAAGTAAACTTTAATAAAGAAATAGATTAAAAGTTTTGATTTTTTTGCAATTTAACATATGATATGTTCTAACGAATGCTAAGATGCTAGTGTAACTTCTTTTTGAGGATGATGACGCCGATTACGTTTTTTGGGGTGCTCCCTGGATGTGAAAGTTACAAACAAGCCAATAAAGTCATATCGTGATTCTAATTCTTGTGGGGTGAACCTAAGCAGTGAAAATTAGGGTAAGCCTATGGGCGAAGAGTAATAAATGTTTTTGAACTTATTCTTGAGAGCGAGTGTTGATTCAAAGATCCTTGTACCCCAAATGTATAATCATTATGTGAAAATTGAAGTTTTATTTTTAAGTGAGGGCACTAGTTGCGTTATTAAAAAATTAGTCCCTATGTGAGAGTAAAAAAAAAAGAAGCAAAGTGTCTGTTGCATTGCGAATTTGTGTCATGATGTGATCTTCACAAGTTAGACTGTCGAGCATGAGAGCGTAAGATTACACTCAAGCAAGAAAGAGTGAGATTAATTGTCATGTTATTTCTAGATCTTAGAGATGTATTCTTCTATACAAGTATCGTTTAGTATGCGTCAATTGAGGTTGAGGGTGTTGATGTGCCCTGATTTCATGGTATTTTTAATGCATTTCACTTGAGTGTTGAGTGTGTCAAAAGACTTTTTGTAATGATGTTTATAAGTTTTGTGTGTTGTTTTGCAGGAAAGATGTCCAGGCAGCAAGATAAGAAAGCAACTGTAAAAAGTGCAGAACAGGACCTTCAAAAGCCATGTACGATCTGTCATTTAATCGACGGACTGTAGTTGGTGACCATAGATATGAAGCTCGGGCCTTGGGAGAAGATTAGAGAAATTTGACCAAGTGTGGAACCACGAGAGCAAACTGGTGAACGGTCGATTAGTTTAGAGAAGGTTTTAATACCTGACTTTTGAAGATTCAAAATTTATAACTATTGAGGAGCATCGATGACCCTTAGATTGATCGATGGACCATACTATTGTCCATCGTTTGATATAGAGAGGGTGATATCTGGTGAATAAAAAATAATTCTAATTCTTGACTGACAGAAGGAGTCTACAGACCGTTGATTGATTGACGCTCCATCAGTTGGTCCGTATGTTGAAGCCATGACAACTAAACAAATTTTCCTTATTTTAATTCCATTATCGTTTGATATAGAGAGGGTGATATCTGGTGAATAAAAAATAATTCTAATTCTTGACTGACAGAAGGAGTCTACAGACCGTTGATTGATTGACGCTCCATCAGTTGGTCCGTATGTTGAAGCCATGACAACTAAACAAATTTTCCTTATTTTAATTCCATTTTCTTTAGGACTATATTATATACATATAGGTCTTTAAAACTTGTTTTGGGGGTTAGTTACTATTACTATTATTTTATTTTGTGTATTGGAGATTGTTTGTTGCAAACTTGGGAAATTAATCAATTTCCGGATTTGGTTTGAAGGACTTTTGGAAATTTCAAGTTGAATTTCAGGGTTTCTTATTATTGTTGAATATTTTCATGATTTTTTCATTCATAAAAACTATGAATTGTGATGTTTCTAGTATGGGCAACTTAATCCACATGTAGGGTTGTGGAACCATGGATAAATAACAAAGTAATCCTAGTAATTAAGCAAAAAAAATGAATAGTGTTTTTGCATGCATTGATAATTCTTTTGATTAAAAGTTTTTTCAAAGAATTCACGCATTATAACTCACCTTGTTGCTATTGTCCATATCAAGGAGGTAGTAATAGGAAAAGATTTATCAACATAGATTTAGTGTGAAACTATCTAATAGGCTAGTTGTAATACTTGTAAAATGAGTTAGCTAAAACTAGAGCCTAAAACTTGTGTCATGGTCTTTTGAAGTTCTAATATGATTTAAAATGAGGCAAGAGGCAGTGTCCAAAGTTTCATAATGTTTGGAGGTCAAACGTCCATGATGTTTGAAAGGTTTGCCTTGAATAATATTTGTGTTTCTTGGTGTGTTTCGTCAAGTTTTACATGTTCTCTACGGATGAAATTTATATGAGGGGTTTCTAACATGTGTTCTATTATATTAAGTCTTGGTGTGTTTCGTCAAGTTTTAAAGAGATCGGCGGGGAAAGTCTCTCTATTACCTCAACTTTAGCTCAATCAACCTCTATGCCCTTTTTTGAAATGCGATGATCCAACACAATACCCTTTTTCACCATGAAATGACACTTTTCCCAGTTTAGTACCAAATTGCAGTCTTCACATCTCTTAAGAACCTCAGATAAATTGGTCAAGCATCGCTCAAATGAATCACCAACCACAGAAAAATCATCCATAAAAACCTCTATAGTATCCTCCACCATGTCAGAAAATATTGACATCATACATTTCTGAAAGGTTGCGGGTGCATTGCACAATCCAAACGGCATTCTTCTGAACGCAAAAGTCCCATATGGACAAGTGAAAGTGGTTTTCTCTTGATCTTCTGGTGCGATAGAAATCTGATTATACCCCGAATACCCATCAAGAAAACAATACCACCCTTTTCCGGCAAGTCTATCCAACATCTGATCCATGAAGGGCATAGGAAAATGGTCTTTTTCAGTCCATGAGTTCAGTTTACGGTAATCCATACACACCCTCCATCCAGTAACCGGTCTCATTTCATTCTTTTCGTTGGGGACCACAGTCATTCCCCCTTTCTTAGGTACACACTGAACCGGGCATACCCAACTACTATCGGCGATTGGATAGATTACTCCAGCATCCAACCACTTGATAATTTCCTTCTTCACAACCTCTTGCATAGGAGGATTCAAGCGTCTCTGGTGCTCAATACTCGGCTTATGATCAGGCATGAGTTGGATTTTATGAGAGCAAATACCAGGAGGGATCCCAATAATGTCCGCAATGGTCAACCCAATAGCTCTTTTGAACCTTTTTAGTACCTTCACCAAACTCTGAACCTGTTGTTCATCTAGGTCTGATGCAATGATTACCGGCAAAGTGTCACCATTTCCTAAGAATTCATACCTAAGATGAGGTGGGAGAGTTTTTAATTCAACTTTTAGAGCTTCCTCTATAGATGGTTTAGCGGGTGGGGACTCGCGATTCTTCATATCAAGCTCAAATTTCTTCGGTTTAAACCGAACATCACCTCGGTCAAGAGCCGCGACTAATGACTCATACTCTTCAATGCAATCGCTATCAAAGTTCATTATCACTGCCGCTAATGCTTCGACACCTAGACGTTCTTCTATTTGTGTCTCGAAGGTCTCACCCATGTTGTAGGATATAGCAGATGCCGATTGGAGCTCACCACTCTGCCTCATGGACCTACAAATATTAAAGGTCACTTCCTCACTGTTGAACCGAAATTTCATCTGCCCCTTTTCCATGTCTACTAAGGCTCTTCCCGTAGCTAGGAATGGCCTCCCAAGGATAATAGGCACTTCAAAATCAACCTCACAATCAAGAATAACAAAATCGGCCGGAAAGATGAATGACTCCACTTTTACTAGCACATCATGAAGTATCCCTATGGGCCGTTTTACTGTTCGATCAGCCATCAGTAGCCGTATCGCAGTGGGCTTTGGGTCACCTAAACCCAACTTCTTGTAAATCGAGAGGGGCATGAGATTTATGCTTGCCCCCAGATCACATAAGGCTTTCGCAAAATGTAATAGCCCGATTGTACAAGGAATAGTGAACGCACCCGGATCTTCTTTCTTTTGGACCAGAGATCTTGTAGCAATAGCACTACAATGTTGCATTCTATCATCATCCTCAAAAGTAACCGATCTTTTCTTTGTGACCAAATCTTTCATAAACTTGGCATAACCGGGCATTTGTTCTAAAGCTTCTACCAAAGGGACATTGATAGAAAGTTGCTTCAACATTGTTATAAAACACCGATATTTGCCATCCTCAGTTTTTTTCACTAATCTTTGAGGAAATGGGGGTGGTGGCCTAGGCATGGGAGTTACCTTTTTAGGCACTTCAGCATCTTCTGCACTGTTATCTTTTAAATTAGCATCAACATTTACCACTGTATCAGAGTCTTTTGTCACCTCATTCTCATTAGATGGCATAGGTGGGTCAATGGTTTGCTTGCCACCGCGAGTAGTGATTGCCATACAATGTCCATCATTTTTCGGATTTTGGACAGTGTTGCTAGGAAGAGTGCCCGGTTGCCGTGTGTTCACAGTTGCAGATAATTGGGCCAATTGTAACTCAAGTTGCTTAATCGATATTGCATGTGTATCAACTTTTTGCCCAATACCCGCTAGATCATTCCTCAACTCTTTATTATGCTCATCACTAGCATCGAACCTCCTCATCATTTTATGCAACATATCCTCAACTCGCGACATACTACCTCCACCATCCTTAGGAGTAACTTCACGATTTTGAGGAGGAACATAAGGTCCATTTCTGTCGTTTCTGTTACCATAGCTACCCCTGTTGAAGTTGTTGTCGCAATTGTAGTTTCCATCTCGGACATAATGACCCTCACGATTGTAGTTACCATAGTTCCGACCTTGGTTCCCTTGACCTTGGCGCCAATTTTTCTGATTAGAGCCTTGGGCACTTGGTCAGAAACCCCCCATCTGTTCATTTACTACATAGGAATCCTCCTCATAATAACACTCATCGATTAGAGGTGGTGGTTTAGCCAAGTAGTTGACTGCATTAACCTTTTCTGAACCCCCAGTGACATGTTTGAGTACCAACCCAAGCTCAGTTCTCATCTGAGCCATTTCTTCACGAATATCATCTGTGGCTGGGTTGTGAGTGGACTGCACTGTGAAGGTGTTTCTCCCTGTATCGGACTTCCTAGTACTCCAAGCTTTGTTGTTACGGGAGATTTTCTCTAATTTCTCAGCAATCTCAGCATAAGGGCATTCTCCATAAGATCCACCTGCTATAGTGTCCAACACCACTTTATTGTTATCATCCTGTCCCTGATAGAAGTATTCCTTCAATGACTCATCATCAATACGGTGATTTGGGACACTTCTCAAGAATGAGGTGAATCTATCCCAAGAACTACTAACTGACTCTCCTGGTAGTGCCACAAAGTTATTCACCCTGTCTTTGTGGTTTAATTTCTTGGTGACCGGATAGTAGCGTGCTAAGAAGACATCATGTAGTTGGTTCCAAGTGAAAATGGAGTTGTATGGGAGCTCAATAAACCACATAGCAGCCTCTCCCGTCAGTGAGAGAGGAAACACTCTAGATCCAAATCAGGCCTCCCCACACAACTTTTACACACTGCCCTTACCTTAGCTACATGGGCATGTGGATCCTCAGAAGGTAGCCCTGAAAACAAACCTCTGGCAGTGAGCATTTGCATCAGACTACTAGTTACCACAAAAGTGTGGCCTGTGGGTAGAGGAGGCAAAACCAGTGGCCCATCCGAATCTGCTATGTTATCATAGCCTCTGTAGTATGCTTGGGGCCGTGGAGCGGGATTCTGTCCCATCTGTTGATGTTCACCCGGAGCATCGGGTAACATCTGACCATGAACATCAGCCGGAGCTGGGATGTTCTAGTTTGGATCCTCATCATTGATTCCCAAATTACGATTCATGTTTCGCAGTGTACGCTCTAGCTCGTGATCGTAGGGGAACAATGGTTCTCTTCCTCTCCGTGTATTTGGCTTACAAGAAGGATAGTTCTGAAAAGAAATCAAAAACAATAAAACAAAGTAAAATCAAGAAAATATCAACTAAACTATAGTAAGAAGTTCAAGTTAATCTAAAAACTAAATTCCCCGACAGCGGCGCCAAAATTTGATAAGCTCAAACTTACGTCTCAAATGAGAAGTAAAGCGGTCGCGTCAAGTAAATAACCCAACTAGTGAGGTTGGGATCGTTCCCATGAGGAAAATAGTCTAGACTTAACTTTAACTTGTTATTACTATTGTTCGGTTGATGACTTCCTTAGAAAATAAAAGCATAAAAAGGGGGGTTTGTATTTCCTAATGAGCAAAAATAACTAACGAACTTGAAAGAGACACTTAACAGCTTTTAATGTTGGGTTTTAATCAAGTAATCAAAGTAACTAGGGTTTACGTGTTCCCCACAGGTTCATAACTTGATAATTCTAACTATAACAATTCTTTCCTAGTATCTCGCATGCAAAGTGATAAGTTATGTATTTCAAAATCCTTGGTCCGGCATCTAGAAAATCTCACTCTGCACCTTGGTCTGGCTATGTGTGTTGCTTTCCTAACCCTCATCCTTACCTCATATTAAGCATCGTATTCGATATTTGACTAAGTTATTACCTCGTACCAATTAATACTAGCCTATTAGATAGTATACACTAAATCTATGTTAATAATTCCTTTCCTATTATCTACCTCCTTGGTCCGGCAAG
Organism: Solanum lycopersicum; assembly: GCF_036512215.1. Classification (NCBI taxonomy): domain Eukaryota; kingdom Viridiplantae; phylum Streptophyta; class Magnoliopsida; order Solanales; family Solanaceae; genus Solanum; species Solanum lycopersicum. Next base: position 19,734,553 of record NC_090805.1, read on the forward strand.
TAGCATTAAGGAGAGTTCTAACGTTGATCATCCGTTAAAAAGACTTCTAAGCGAAAGAATTATTAATACATGCAAGACACTATTCTAGAATTGTTATTTTAGCTAGGGTTTATCTCATTATTTGCCTATGGTTCCCACAACCCTAGTTATGGAGATTAGTTCCTCATAGCCATAAACACAATATTCAAATATGTTAAACAAGAATTCATGTACTTACTTCAATGAGAAAGAATAAAGTCCGAAAATTTGCTTGATTAATCACCAAAAATCACTTGTAAGAATCTCTAACAATCAAACACTCAAAACACAAAGTCTAATAATATGATGTTTAATCTCATAGAGTCTAACCTCAAAAACGAGGTTTTTCGAACTATTTATAAAAAATAAAAAAACCTAATTAAACAAGGACTCTAATTACTGGAAATCTGCCAAAGCGTGGCTGGGTCGACGGACCACGCGACGGACCGTCGTGGTCATGACGGACCGTCGTGGACTCCGTCGTCCCATGCTTGGTACAATTCTTCTGCTGCTTTCTTCATTCTCCTCGATGGCAAGTGTGACGGACCGTCATAGGCACAACGGTCCATCGAGGGTCTTGTTTCAAAATACTTCAACTCTTGGAATCTGGGTACTGGGATCACTTCTCTGATCTTCATGACGAACCTGCAGGACGGACCGTCATAGACATGACGGACCGTCAAAAGCTTCGTAACCCCACACTTGGTCAGACTTCCCCATCTTCCTTCAGCAGCTTCTCTACGCTGCCACCTACGGACCGTCACAAGCACGATGGACCGTCATAAGCTCCGTAGGTGGTCTCTTCTGCAATTTTCGCTCAAAATCTCCGCATTCAGCTTTGGACAGATTTCCTGCAAAACAAAGAGAAACTTATATCAAAATTAGCATAAACAAGGCTTTCGGACACACTAATCTTAAGGAAAAAGTATTAATTATACCGTGAAACCACGGTATATCAGGTAGCCACCTCCCTTTGGTTGCACATAGAAGGAATGTTAAAAGAGATTTGACCATAAGGTCCTTTTTGGGAAGAGTCATCATCTTCAAGCCTATACCTCTTTATTACTCTTAATCTTTCTTCATGTTTCTCCTTTTCAAACTGTTGAGCCTTAATGACAACATGATCCATATCATATCATCCTCAATTAAAAACCACACAGCATTTTCTTTTTATCAAGTTTGATAAACCCAACACAAACTTACTCATCTTCATTTTAGGGTTTGCCACTACTGGCAGAGCATATTTTAGGGTGTGCCATTGAAGGTTAACCAAATTAAGTATTTTAGCCTCTCCAACCTCTAAAGAGTAAACCTATCAATGAACCCATTCTTATATCTTTCCCATTTCATGGGGCTTGCTTCTACCGGCCTCTCACATTTCAATTGACTATACAAATTTTGAGAAATCTCCTTCAAATGGATTACAAAAACTTCTGCCTTCTCTACCGGTATTACTATTACCAAGTTCAACACCCTCGATATCTTCTCTACAAACTCTATAAAATCTTCCTCCATCTTTGACCCATAGAAATTGGGAAAATATATCCTAACTTGGGTCAACCGATGAAACCCATACCTAATATTCTCATTTTACATCAAGTCAATGGGAAAATGAGGATCTTGAGGATAGTATCCATTATCATCGTAGTCTTCTTTACACCCACTAGTGAAAGATACTTGAGTAGTCATATCATGTAGGCCACCAGATAAGGATAAGAAGAAAGACACTATAAAGTAAAACTTTATCGCACGATTCAATGAATGATGAAATGATGTTTTTCCTAACATCTGATAGCCTTCTATACATAGAATGTGGTGCGCTTCACATTTATGAACATGCCATTACTAGATGTGGTTTGATACATCCTTATAATCTTCCCAAAACTTAATGCTTTGCTACAACATTTGTCGTCACCAGAGGTAAGCCCTCAGAAGTAACACGAAAAAGTTGACCTTGAACACATCGCATACAAGCCTCATACCATTCATGAAAATTCAAGTATAACAAAAATAGTGTGGGTTTATAGCATTTATTTACAATTGATGTCGTTTATAAAAAGAAAGAGTATCTCTAACACTACCTGTCAAACCATCTGATTATTTGGCATTAGTGCCGGCAAAATGAGCTCTTATTTTGGTGAGTCATTCAACCCTCCCATATTTTAATGGGTTGAGTGAGTAATTTTTCACATGAGTAAAATATGGTCTGCTATCCATATTTGACCCATATATATATGGGTAAAATATGAATTAGCCAAATGAGTTAAGCTTCTAACTTTTTCACTAAAAATTCATGTTATCTCTAAAAATAGTGTAACTTATCTTCCTTTTTAGGATATTCTATAGAAGTAACTATTCTTCTCTATAATTGAAAAGGTGAAGATTTTGACCTTCCAAAAATATATCTTTAAATATACATTTCCCATTTTAATTATAATTACATTTTATATATTTATTAAATTTTATATTGGATAATCAATAATAGTATAAATTAATTAAATCAATTCATCTTAATTAGAGTCAGCTTTGTTAAGTTCAGTATGGCAAGGTTATTAATTCATTTTGTCTTAAACTCGCCAGATCTTTAGTTTGGGGCTACCCTCTCAATTTTCCAACCCACCTTGGCTACAATTTCCATTCTTCCAAGATCAACCCCCTGTTCCCCTTTTTCATTTAAACCCAAATCAATTCCAGCCCATGCTTTATTCTCGACCCAGGCCCAAATTTTCTAGTTAAGTCAGTTTCAGCCCAATTTCCTCCCTTACCGGACCCAATCTTGATTCTCCCTCACGAGAAGAAAATCCAGATCGATTCTTAGAAGCAACAACTCAGTCCGTAGATGGTAAACGGAGGAATATCTATGCGCGTATCTTCAAAATGAATCGATGACAACGGCACGTTAATAGAGCCAAGAAGACCCTTGCGCGCATTGCATTGCCTTCACTCGCGAGCACGCTCCAACATTCGTAAAGATGTGCTCAATGTTTTCTCTGTTTTCTTCGCCAGGAACTGTACAACAGGGGTCAGTAGACTCGCTCAGCTTGCAGGCACACGATTTCATCCTTGATGGCATGACATGAGGATACCTCTCACCTCCAGGGCGGGAAATCAATCAAGGTCGTCAACATCCCTATTTGGCTTTTGGAATTTTGCTAGAGAAATCAATTTGATTGTACGAGCAGCAATCTTATCTTCATACGGAAAGGATTTTTGAATTTCAAATAGGCACTTGGATTCTCAGTATTTCCCTTGATCTTCCCCCTCTATTTTTACCTAACTTTCCCCTATATATACCCTTCTTCTTCATCTTGTTGAGGGTGGGATTTTTTAAAAGGGGTTGGAGGTTTTCTTTTTTTGGTTTTCGTCAGAAGAATAGAGAGAATTTTTCGAGCGAAAGAATCCTTGTTTTGTTGGAAGTTGAGGGAACAAAGGAAGTTTGCATACTGAGACAAAGTTTCTTTTGTTTTCGTTTAAAAAAAAGGATACTACGACCCTTGGACTCGTTTTTTTTTGCCGAAGCTTGAAGTTCTCACCACTCTAGTTTTGGTATGATAGGTGCTTGTCTTGCTTGCACGCGGAAAGGTGAGCATTGTTGGGGTTTGTTTCATTCAAATATCCCTTGCATCTGGGGTCGTTTTAAAATCAAAGACCCTTTACATCAAGTCAAGCCTATTAAATTAAATAGATAGGTTTTGAAGTTTGAAAGATAAAAGAATGTCGAAGAAGCGGGATTGGAAGACCCTTTGTGTTTCATATTTTGTATTCATATTTTGTAATGGGATTAAGACCTCGTCATCTTTTACTTGATTTATTTTGTGTAATTATTTGCTTAGTCTAGGACAGGTACGAAAAAAGAAAATGGGTCAAAACCCAAAAACAAGTGGGTCCAAATACTGGTCAAGGCGAACAGAACCCGGATTTAGACCCGACTCTCTCTCTCTCTCTCTCTCTCTCTTACTTTTTCAGTATTTTCTTTTTGTTATTTTTGTTAGTTTTAGAGTCGAAAAACCTCAATTCCCTCCAAGACGTCCTCATATTGAACTGCTTAAACTAAATCAATCAATTTAAATTGAACTTAAAAATAATAAAACATTACGAGCACTTTTCAGTAAATTAACATTCCCCTTTCAAACAATTTTTAAACAATTTTCAATAAATTTTATAGGTTAAGCCAAACTATGTTGGTTGCTGGAAAACCATTTTAGACGGACGTTTTAGGTGCCTAACACCTTCCTGAAACATTAATTTGAATCCCCTAGACCCTCTGATTGTTTTCAAACAATTTTTCTGTTAAGGGTTTTGAAAACAACGTTTTTCTTGATTATCCTCAAAAATTAAGTGGCGACTCTAAAAAAAGTCAAAAATCTATAAAAACATCCTTTTTCGATAAAACATGAGTTACCAGATCTTGTGTTCAAGTTGAATAAGGCTATGTATGGTTTGAAACAAGCTCCCAGAGCTTTGTATGAAAGACTGTCGATGTTCCTATTGAAAAATGGGTTCAAAAGGGGAAAATAGACAATACCTTGTTCATATTAAAAAGAGAACAGGAATTGCTTATTATACATGTATATGTGGATGACATTATCTTTGGAGCTACATCAGAGCATTTGTGTGAAGAATTTTCATCAGTAATGGAAAAAGAGTTTGAGATGAGCATGATGGGTGAACTGACTTTCTTTTTGGGACTATAAATCAAGCAATGATCAGATGGAATCTCAATCAGTCAGGAGAAGTATATTAAGGAGTTGTTGAAGAAATTCAATATGTTTGATTCTAAACCTATTGATACTCCTATGGGATCAAACTCCAAGCTTGTAGCATATGAATCTGATTCTCTTGTGAATCATACCATGTATAGGGGAATCATTGGATCCTTGTTGTATCTGACTGCTAGCAGACCTGACATCGTATATAGTGTTGGAATGTGTGCTAGATTCCAAGCATGTCCTCGTAATTTACATTTGAAGACTGCAAAATGGATTATAAGATATTTGAAGAAAATAAGGGACCTGGTCCTCTTTTACCCAGCAGGTGACACTTTTGATCTTGTTGGTTTTGCAGATGCTAATTTTGCTGGTTACCAAGTTGACAGGATGAGCACTCAGGGATGGCTCATTTCCTTGGATCTTCACTTATCTCATGGGGAACTAAGAAACAGAATTCAGTATCTCTTTTTACAGCTAAAGTTGAATATGTAAAAGCTGTTGCATGTTGTTCACAATTGTTATGGATCAAACAACACTTAGAGGACTTTGGAGTAATCATCAAGGCAATACCTCTTATGTGTGACAATACTAGTGCAGGGAAAGAATCTTGTTCACCACAAGAGAACCAAGCACATTGATGTTATACATCATTTTCTGAGAGACAATATTGAAAAGGGAAACATTGTACTTACATATTGCCCAACGGAGGAACAAATCGCAGACATCTTCACCAAGGCTCTTAGCAAAGATCAATTTGAGAGTAATAGGTTGAAGTTGGGAATGATGACTTCAAACTGATTTCAAGTCATTCAATCATTGAATTTTCTTGATGGCTAAACTTGTAGCGAAGGTATCCTCTTTATCAATAATATCTTATCTAAGTTAGATCGTTGTTGTACCTATTGCATGTATACATTCATAAAGGATCAGCAAAGCAAACACATGGCTAGAACAGTTGAGAAATAATGATAAAATTGCATTATGGGCCTGGTCCTAGTCGAGGTTAGCATTACATTAATTTTTAATTGATATTGAGTGACCGTTGATCAAGCCATGTGTCAGTCATCGGTTATTCTGACCGTTAGTCTCATCGCCTATTTTCAAGCGACACATCAAATCAAAAGAGACCTAGCACCATTTTTTTCTTTTTGAAACCCATCTTGCCTCTTTTTTAATCCTTCGATCTTCTTGCATTATTCCTTCTCTCTGTCGAAAAATAAGGAATATTTTTTTTCTCTACCTCTTTCATTCTTCACTACTTCTTCTCTCTTATTTCTTCTTAATAAAATGTCGGACCCTTCTTCTGCTTCTAAGCAAATGCTTACAGCACTTAGTGAGATTAAACCAATTGCATTATACTTTCTGTCATCCACAGGGTCAAGATCTAATCTCCCAACAAGTTCTCCCTTAGATAATCCCAAAAATATTTTTCACTCTATAGATATGAATAGTTCAAGTGTTCCTACTGGACCTGGTCCTCATCATGAAATGCTTTCAGATGCTCTTTACAAAGGAGATTTTCCAAGGAGCAAAACCTCTGAGTCGAACATTCTTGCTACGAGTGAAGAATTGGTAATCGAGAGTCTTGATATGATTCCAGAGGAAGTCAGGGTTGAGGAAAGTGAACCTTTTCATAATGAAGATATCAGAGAGACCCAACCTATCTTTGATATAACCCTAGATTTTGGGAGATATCCATCCTCTGATTCCTCTGACTCGGCAGGTGATGAACAATCTATACAATGGAAGGTTGAAAGAAGAGATGAAAGTGCATATATAAAGGGAAAAGAGAAAGTGAGTGGGAGAAGTGTCTAAAAGGAGATCTATTACTAGTTGTGATGCCAAAAAGATGATGGTTGATGCTCTAAAAGCCAGTGCTAAGTCTACAGCAAAAAAACAGGAGTGCTAGAACTTTCAAAGTGTCCAATTTTAAACTGCCTAAGTCTGGTGTGATAGATGTCTCTATTGAAGAGACAGAAAAGGGATACAGGAAGAAGAAGTCAGGAAAGACAAAACCAATAGGAAATAACAAAGATGAGCAAACAAAATCCACAAAGGAGAATGCTAAAGGAAATAGGAAAAGGTCACAGGGACCTGGTATACAGGTGCATATAAATGAAGAGCAGGTCAACAAACAAGAGATTGTTGACAATTTGAGGAAGCAGTCTATACTGGCTGGTAGGGTTTTTGATATGGGGATAATTAATCATCCTGGGATGGACTCACTTCATGACATGGTTGAGATTCAGTCTTAGATGCATCTTTTCAACCAAAAATCTCTCATTCTTCATGAAGAGTAAGTGCGAGAATTCTACTATAACATTCAATTTCAGGAATATGGAAGTGTCAATACCAGAGTAAATGACATTGTTATTCACCTTGACGAGACTCTGCTGGGAAAAATTCTTAGGGTACCTAGAGATTATAACAGGTATGTAGTAGAGAAAACATGTTCTGTTGAATTTGTGACACTGTGTTCGAAGCTTCCTACTACAAAATGTGCATGGTTATTTAAGAAAGTGATGAAAAGTGAATATCAGTTAGTTTTTGAATTTGTCAACAAAACTCTCCTCCCTAGAACTGAAAAGAGGACCTCAGCAACTTCTGCTGATTTGTATGTGATGGAATTGTTGTGCAAGTTTGAACCTCTGAATCTTTCGGGACTCATGCTTGAGCAAATGTACACTATCATTGATCGGAAAGGGATTCATGGTATGGGATATGGATACTTTCTCACTGAATTATTCAAATACTTTAACATTACGCTGGGTGTTGGCAAAGTTGGTACAGTGAGGCAAGCCTTTTCAGAAACTACCTTGGTTGAATGCGAGTGCATTGAAGGGAAGGAAATCCCAAGAGAAAAATGGCTCAATTCATGAAGGCGAGGACCAACTCAAGCATGAAGTTGAAGAACTGACTATTATGCTGAGTGGAAAGGATGCTGAAATTGCTATTCTTAAGGCCGAGCTACCCACGGTGCAGATAGAAGGACCTGGTACTGATGCGGTTCAAGCCCTAGAAAGGAAAAATGCAGAACTGAGGGCCAAATTTATTGCTTTACAAGAAAAATCAATAAAAGATAATGATGTTGCTAATGTTAGACTCACTCTCATCATTCAATCTCTTTCCCATCAGCCTCCCCCTTCACAGTCCGTCCCATAATCTTCCCGTCTCTTCTTTGTGTGGCTTATCTTTTTGTCCTTGGATTTTAGTTTGCTGTTAATGTATTGAATGTTAATTTTGGAATGCTATTTATATTATTTTCCTAGTGTTCTAGCTGATATCTCTTGTCAAATGCTTTCTTTTATGTTTAATTGCAAAAAGGCTTTGATCTTCTCTGATATTATTATTGATACTGTTTGTTTAGTGTATCTTTTTTATGATGCCAAAAGGGTGAATTTTAACTGGTTTTTGTGACTGGACTGAACATATTTCTGAAGGGGAATACAACTAGTGTAGTGTATATTGTGTTTTCTTTTGTTTTCGATTCTATGCTAAGAGGGTGGATAAGCAAATCAGGGGGAACTTGTCCTGAAGCTGGAGTGGAGCCTGGAGTATTGTTTGTCATCAATATGAATCATTCGTTGACTTTCAGTTGGAGAAAGTACAGAAAGTTGGTGCACAGTTCCCAACTGTGTCAGAAATGTCACACTTTTCCTACCAATGGCAAGGGTTTAAGGAAAGTGACTTGTCTATACAATGTCATCTTTCCACATATTGCTCTTCAGTTTTTGCAACTTCAAAAAGCACATTCAAGAACTCTTGCAAAGGCTTAAGAAAATCAAGAAGAAGAATAATTCAAGAACAACCTAAACTCAGGCGTACGTTGTGTGGTTTTTTGAGAATATATTCTCGATCGTACATTGTAAAGTGATCCTAAATCTATAAAGGAATCAGTGTGGTCTGACATGAAATTCTAAGCTAGATAGTTGAACTAATTTAGTGGGTTACCTTTGTGTTGCTTAGAAAATTTAAGTTGTCTAGAGTGATAGCTTAGTGGGTAGATTAACATCTACTTAGGCTCATCAAGCATATGAGTTATTGCTTGTTGGTGAGATAAAAAAAATTCTCACATTTGTGTAACCGATTTACTTTTGCTTGTGAAGATTAGTGAAACGGTTGTGAAAATCCTGTGAGACAGGTCGTGGTTATACTCCCTTGAGCAAGGAGGTTTTCACATAAAACTCCTCTGTTGTTAAACTGCATTTACATTCTTTTATATCCTTATTTGTGTGTCAAGGGACCTGGTCCATTGAGTGATAGTGGACGCACAAACTCTAACATATACCCCTAAGGAGAATTTTCTTGGACCAAGACGGTGCAAATTAGGCTACGTACCTTGGGACAATTCTGTTGAATGGATCATGATTCCCATGTTTTATCAACATGCATATATCGCTCCCCTCTATGTCACCAACAGAGAAAACAAACAAATGCACATACCAAAAAAGTGAGAAAATGTTATGACTTGTTGGCTCTCTCTAGTGTATGAGTAGTTGATATTAAACTTGGATTTGTGAAGAAAAGTAACTAGAGTTGCAATATGCATGCATTAGTTCACATGTATATATGTGATATTTACTTAATCTTACTTTTCTATTTCAACAGGAATCGTGGAATAAAACACATGAAACTGGAGAACTTTCCACCATAGCTGACCCAAATTTTCATCATAATCTAAGAGAAACCAATCAAACTAGTCCAAGTTCAGTTTTAGAACAACCTTTCAAGGAGGAGAAGCTATTTGCCTCTAAAGTGAATAATAGTGTCACGACCCAAAATGAGCCGCGAGTGGCACCCACACTTATCCTCCTATGTGAGCGAACCAACAAATCTAAACCCCAACATTTACCAATATTTCAACCATAGTGAACAAAATATAATGCGGAAGACTCAAAACTCATTAACGAAAATCAATTAAATAGCTACTAAAACTCAATACTTATTATTCCCAAAATCTGGAAGTCATCACATCAAGAACATCTATCCTCAAATTTCTAAATCTAAGAGTATTAAAAAGATAAAATAAGTAAAAGTATGGTCCATGTCCGAACTTCAAGACATCAAGACGCGAAGGAGAGAATACAGCACGAGCTAGGAACAATAGCTCACCCTGAATTCTGATATGCTGGAGACTGGCTAGAGTTGAGGGCGAGTCGAAGTCGATGGCGCACTTGCTGCACTCCAAAAAATAACAAAGAAGAAAATACAAGTAGGGGTAAGTACAAGGAACAAGTACTGAGTAGGTATCATCAGCCAACTCAGAATAGAAAGCAATATATATTAAATAATAATATAAAATCAACCATAGTACTTAACAGGTGACAATCAACAAGTACAATAACCATTGGCAACAACACCAAGCATACCCTTGAGAACTCAAACCTCCACACCATGCTCATTTGAGAAATAGGTTCTTTGAATTTGAGTAAATTAACATAATTCAATATTCATTCTCTTATCATTACCGTGTCGGAACGTGACACTTCGATCCCCTAATACTACGTGTCGGAACGTGACACCCGATCCCTTAATACCACGTGTCGGAACGTGACACTCCGATCCCCTAATACTACGTGTCAGAATGTGACACTTGATCCCTTTATACTACGTGTCGGAACGTGACACTCCTATCCCCTAATGCTACGTGTCGGAACGTGACACCCGATCCATTTATTTCATTACTTTAGTTCATCAAGCCTTCTTTATGTCAAGGCATCAACTTAATGGAGAGGATTTAAGATTGAAGATTCACAATCACAACATACAAATGCACAATCAAGCATATAGAAGACTTTACAATACCACCCAATACATATCAATCGCTATTTAGAGTTTACTATGAAGATAGCATAAACCATAACCTACTTCCACCGAAGAATCGTGATCAAACAAGCTACTTCCCAATGCCTTTGCTTTCCTCTTCGCTTCTCCCTTTTCTCACTCGTTCTCCCTCTCTCTGTTCTTTTTATTTTCCCTCTCCAAATTCTTTTTCTTTTAACCTAGTTATCATATAATTCATTATGACAAAAGTAACCCATTATTTATTTTAAGTTACCTCCTTTGACCCCCAAGTAAATAAGTTATTAAACTTACCCACTAATTTCATACAGTTTGGCATGAATAGTCCAAAACACCCCTTAAAACTTTTAGCAAAAATCCGACCCAGTCGAGGTTACGTAGCTCGTGACGGCCCGTCGTACCTGTGACGGTCCGTCCTGCAGGTCCGTCACAAAGTTCAGAGAGTCAAATTCATTAACGAGTTTTGTGACGGTCCGTCGTATCTACGACGGTCCGTGCTGCAGTTCCGTCGCGAAGTTCAGAGAGTCAAATTCATTAACGAGTTTTGTGACGGTCCATCGTATCTACGACGGTCCGTGCTGTAGTTTCGTTGCGAAGTTCAGAGAGTCGATCCCAGCACCCAGATTCTAGAGTTGAAGTGTTTTGGCACGAAGACGCTCGACGGACCGTTGTGCCTATGACAGTTCATCCTACTTGTCGTCGAGGGCAATGAGGAAAGCAACAGGAAAATTACACAACTGTGGGACGACGGGGTCCATGACGATCTGTCATGACCATGACGGTCCGTCATGACCATGACAGTCCATCGCGTGATCCATCGACCCAGTCAGTTTTTATCACAAATGATTCTACTGCTCGAAACGACTAAACAGGTTGTTACAATAGATACCAATTTACACATCGTTCGTCCTCGAACGATCACAAGAAGAAAAACAAGGGCGAGAAAGAGTACCTGAATCTGCAAAAAGGTGTGGGTATCTTGCTTGCATATCAGCCTCCTTCTCCCAAGTGGACTCTTCAACTGGCCGATTCTGTCACGACCCAAATCCGGGCCGCGACTGGCACCCACACTTACCCTCCTATAATCAAATTACTAAACTAAGAGTATTCTAAGAAGCTAAAAATACATAGGAAGCTAGTCCATGCCGGAAGTTCAAGGCATCAAGACTTGAAGAAGAAGATCCAGTCCAAGCTAGAAGCATTAGCTCACCCTGAATTTCCGATGTAGTAAGACTGGCTTGAATTACTGTTGTCACGACCCAACCCGATAGGCCGTGATTAGTGCCCGTTTTGGACACCCACATACAAACCTGCTAAGTATGACCAACTGAAACTAAGACAATATGGAATTTAATCAAATCAAGCCAACCCCAACGTCATATATATATATAAGAGGACCTGTCTCATAAGGAGTCATAACCATTCAATCATAACAGCATACGCGAGCCGACAAGGCCGCCACTATTCAAAGCATAATGATGTACGCAGCCGACAAGGCTGCCCCTGTACAAGCGGACATCCCAAACAAACCATGTCCAGACCATTATCCAAAACATATATATACAACCCACATAATGTCCACAGACCTCTAAGAGTACATTAGTGAAACTCGACGGGACAGGGCCCCGCCATACCCATAGACGAGCAAAAGACTACACAAAAGTTATGTACCAAAACGACTGGGCTCCGGAACAGTGGAGCTCTCCCAATCAGCAGAGTAGATATCCTAGGCGGGAGGATCACCGAACTGCGCGTCTACACCTGCGGGCATGAAACGCAGCCCCCCGAGGAAAGGGGGGTCAGTACGGACAATGTACTGAGTATGTAAAGCATAAGGTAAAGATGACAGGATACCAATGTGGCAAGTCGAAACAAAATATCGCTACACATATACTTTTTAAGTGAAAATCATGCATATATTTAACATTTAAGGTGCCCAGCTTCCCTAGTAAGGGGCTCGGCAAAATAATCATCACGTCATCTCCGTCATCATCATCATCATAACCATCCTCATCACCAATCATATATATAATATACATACCCGGCCCTCTAGTGAGGAACTCGGTGACATATGCAAGAAACTCCGCACGAACATTACCCGGCCCGGGACTCGGTGAAATGATAAATGACTCTATGCACGAGCAGAATATTATGAGCAACCATATGCAATTAAGCTTATAACTCAATAGAACAATCAACGTGAACCAGCAAGGAGTATTACCAAAGATTAATGTTTTATCAAGATTATGAACCTTTAATACGATATGGAAACGTAAAATTTCTATGACTCTAAGAAGCATTACCATAGATATTAGAGATCATCATAGCCTTAGACATAACCGATATATAGAGGAATAATTGTGGAAGCAAGAATATACATCACCTAGACGCTTTAGAGGTAAGTATCAAATCTGTCCGTTATTCGCTTATTTTTAAAAGTCATGCCAAGCAAAGAAAGAAGGGACAGCGTTACATACCGTATAATTGAGCCGCACGTCCAATATTTACTGCTCAAGCTATTAATCTATAACAAGCAACAATCGTGCCGCAATTAGATAAACATCGTGCTTTACTTTCTTGTAAGCTAGCTAATAATCTAACAAAAATTCGGCAGCACCTCCCCTATTTTCCTTACTTCGTCCCAACCCGACAACAATCTAAATTATCCACAGCAATACCAATAACACATATAACCCAAAGAATCATATAAACAGCCCAAGCACCAACATGACACCACTAATAATCCGATTATGGTTTCCATTCATACTTAGCACATTCAATAACTAAAACAAACTTCCTAAGCTACTGGTCACGCCCCCTTCTTAAAATTAATGGATAATTAACAAGGGTATTCTAAAGAATTAACACACCAAACAAGGAGATTACTAACCAAATTATTTGCAGCTGCTGGCCAAGAGTTGCAGGGTTGGTTTCTCCATTTCCATGGCTGCCTAAGACAAGTGGTGAAGAAGAAGATGATATGCAGCAATGCATTTCACCACTTTATATAGCATGGAGTGGATTTCTCCACCTCATTTAATAGTATGAAGTGGAGGCAGCCCCCCTCTACACCTGTCCACTAAGGCCAGCCCACAATCTGATCCCTTTTTAATTTTTGCCTTGAGTGGTGGGGCCCATTGGATTAAATCAATCCAAATTAGCCACTAATTAATCCCTCACTTAAAGTTAATGGCACTTACATTAACCAACTCATACTTAATATCACATTTGGAAATAACATCCTTGCCTAATATTTCTTTACGTCTTCTAGATCACGATGCGCACTACGTATAAAAAAAATACGAGGCATAACATCCTTCCCCCCTTAGGAACATTCGTCCTCGAATGTTAAGTTAGCGTCTTGCAAAAACAAATTCCAGCGAGGTCTCTCTAAAAGTTATACCTATCAACCTGCATTCCGTAACTTACAGATGCCTCACAGCTACATAATCTCATTACCTATCAATATAGTCAAGCTAGGAATTGAATTACCTGCAGGTAAGGGGAACAAGTAAGGATACTTATTCTTCATTTCGTCTTCCGCTTCCCAAGTCATCTCCTCCCTATTGTTATTTTGCCACAACACTTTGACGGAAGCCACATCCTTAGTACGTAACCTTCTAACCTGACGATCAAGTATAGCCACGGGTTTCTCCTCATATGACAACTCCTCTGTTACCTGAATATCATCTACAGGGAATACTCTAGAAGAATCACCAATACATTTACGTAGCATCGATACATGGAAGACTGGATGTACCGCCTCCAAATCAGATGGTAGATCCAACTCATAGGCAACCTTGCCTATCCTACGAACAATCTGATAAGGCCCAATGTATCTCGGACTGAGCTTCCCCTTCCTACCGAATCTCATCACACCCCTCATGGGTGATACCTTCAGGAATACCCAGTCACCAATCTGAAACTCCAAATCTCGACGCCGATTATCTGCATATGACTTCTGTCGACTCTAGGCTACTAATAATCTTTCTTGAATAAGCTTCACCTTGTCAACAGCTTGCTGAATCACATCCGGGCCTATTAACTTAGTCTCGCCAACATCAAACCAACCAATAGGTGATCTGCACTTCCTCCCATATAAGGCCTCGTACGGTGCCATCTGGATACTAGAATGGTAGCTATTATTATAGGAAAACTCAATGAGCGGCAAGTGGTCATCCCAGCTGCCTTTGAAGTCAATAATACAGGCCCGCAACATATCTTCTAGTGTCTGAATAGTACGCTCAGCCTGCCCATCAGTCTGAGGGTGAAATGCTGTGCTAAGGTTCACCTGTGTCCCCAATCCCTTCTGAAACGATCTCCAAAAGTTGGCTGTAAATTGAGCTCCTTTGTCTGATATAATGGACGTGGGAACCCCATGAAGTCTCACTATCTCCCTGACATATAACCTCGCATAATCTTCAGCCGAATAAGTAGTCCTGACTGGAAGAAAATGGGCCGATTTCGTCAGCCTATCCACAATAACCCATATAGAGTCATACTTCCGTTGAGTACGAGGTAAGCCTGTAATGAAGTCCATATTAATCATCTCCCATTTCCAAGTCGGGATCTCTATCTCCTGTAATAATCCACCAGGCTTTTGATGTTCGATCTTGACTTGTTGACAATTTGGGCACTGAGCAACAAACTCTGCTATGTCCTTTTTCATGCCATCCCACCAATATAAGCATCTGAGGTCATGATACATTTTTGTTGACCCTGGGTGAATAGAATAACGGGCAGAGTGTGCCTCTCCCATAACTTGCCGTCGTAGCCCCGCAGTATCGGGTACACACAATCTGCCTTCATATCGTAACACTCCATCAGGTGTAACCTTAAATGGGGTCTTTTCCTTTTGAAGAGCTGCATCTCTATACTGTGCCAGAATAGGGTCCTTGTATTGGTGTCTCTTTACCTCATCTATGATTGAGGACTCAGCAACCTCTCGAATAGAAACTCCACTATCTTCCGAATTAGCTAGACGGACTCCAAGGCTGGATAGCCGCTGAATCTCCCGAACCATATCCCTCCCTTCTGGTTGTACATCTGTCAAGCTACCCATGGACTTACGGCTAAGAGCATCTGCTACAACATTCGCTTTCCCTGGATGATATAAAATATCAACATCATAATCCTTTAGCAACTCTAACCACCGCCTCTGTCGTAAGTTCAGCTCCTTCTGTTTAAAGATATATTGGAGACTCTTATGATCTGTATAGGTGTCCACATGGACACCATATAAATAATGTCTCCATATCTTCAAGGCATGAACCACGACCGCTAACTCCAGATCGTGAGTAGGATAGTTCTTTTCATGCTTCCTAAGTTGTCGGGAGGCATAGGCTATAACTTTGCCATGCTGCATCAATACACATCCTAGCCCAATACCCGAAGCATCACAATAAATAACATAGCCGTCTGGTCCCTCTGGAAGAGTTAGGACTGGAGCTGTAGTCAATTTGTCTTTCAATAGCTTGAAGCTTCGCTCACAAGCATCTGTCCACTGGAACTTGGCTGCCTTTTGAGTTAGCCTTGTCAAAGGCACTGAAATTGAGGCAAACTTTTCTACGAATCTCCTGTAATATCCTGCTAACCCCAAAAAGCTGCGTACCTCAGTAGGTGTCGTAGGTCTAGGCCAAGTCTTTACTGCCTCAATCTTCTGCGTATCTACCCGAATACCATCAGCTCCAATAATATGCCCCAAGAATGCCACTGAAGTCAACCAGAACTCGCACTTAGAAAATTTAGCATACAACTTCTGGTGCTGAAGCACCCTAAGTACGGTCTTTAAATGATCTGCATGCTCCTCTTCTGAACGTGAATAGACCAGAATATCGTCTATAAATACAATAACAAACATATCAAGGAATGGTTTAAATACTCGATTCATTAAATCCATGAATACCGCTGGAGCATTAGTCAGCCCAAAAGACAGCACTCTAAACTCATAATGCCCATATCGGGTCCGGAATGCTGTCTTTGGAATTTCTGGCTCCCTTACCCGCACCTGATGATAACCTGACCGCAAGTCTATCTTTGAAAAACACTTTGCACCCTGCAACTGGTCAAATAGATCGTCAATCCTTGGGAGGGGATACCTGTTCTTTATTGTTACTTTGTTCAACTGCCTATAATCAATGCACATCCGCAGTGACCCATCCTTCTTCCTCACAAACAGTACTGGTGCTCCCCAAGGTGACGTACTAGGCCTGATGAAGCCCTTTTCTAGCAAATCCCTCAATTGCTCTTTCAATTCTTTCAACTCAGCAGGTGTCATTCTATAAGGAGGTATAGATATAGGCTGGGTATCTGGCAGTACATCTATAGTAAACTCTATCTCCCGTTCTGGAGGAAGGCCTGGAAGTTCCTCGGGGAATACATCAGGAAATTCATTAACTACCGGGACTGATTGAAGAGTCGGTGCCTCTGCCTTTATGTCATACACCCGAATTAGATGGTAAATATAGCCTTTTCTAACCATCTTCCCGGCTTTGAGGTATGAAATGAACTTACCTTTCGGCGATACTGTACTTCCCTTCCACTCTATAATCGGTTCCCCTGGAAATTGAAATCGAACTATCTTTTCTCTGCAATCAACATTAGCATAACAAGCAGCCAACCAATCCATGCCCATGATAATATCAAACTCAATCATATTTAACTCTATTAGATCTGCTACGGTATGACGACTATATATAGCTACTGAACAATTCCTATATACTCGCGTAGCTATGAAAAAATCTCCTACAGGTGTAGCTACCTCAAATGGTTCTATCAACTCAGACTCTATTCCGATCCTACTAGCAACAAAGGGAGATATATATGATAAGGTGGAACCTGAGTCTATCAATGCACACACACTTCGAAAGAATAGTGATAATATACCTGTGATCACATTAGGTGACACCTCTTGATCTTGCCTATTAGTCAAAGCATATATACGGTTTGAGGGACCGCTAGAACTAGAAGCTCCACCACGTCCTCTACCACGGCCTGCTGGTGCCTGAATACCCTGCCCCGTAGGGCGCATAGCCACAGAAGAAGATGAACCAGCAACGGACCCTGTAGGTTGTGCCATACCACCTGCACTACCTCTAAGGTGACACTCCCTCATAGTATGGCCCTGACGGCCGCAAGAAAAACACGCACCTGTAGCCCAACGACATTCCCTAGGATGGGACTTACCACAACAAGAACACCGAGGCAAAGGTGGCCTCGACTGGCTCAAACCCCTGCCCATCTGTGACCCTGACGCCCTAGAGCTCTGACCAGGTTCCGAATATCCCATACGATCGAACCCCCTACCCATGAAACGTGGGGGTGCACTCTGTGCTGGCTGGGAAGAAAATCTAACATGCTGCTGAGACTGCCCGCTTTGAAACTCGTCAGGATAACCTGCTGATCTAGCCCTCTTATGCTGGCCTCTATTATAATCTCTATCTGGCTAACGTCCCCGGTGCCGATCCTCTACCCCCTGTGCATATGCCTGCACCCGAGCAATGTCCATACCTGGCTGAAGAGTCACTGCCATACAACCGTCAATCAGATAACAATCCAATCCCATCACATAACGATGTACCCTGTCTGCCATATCAGCCACAATAGTAGGCGCATGCCTAGCCAATGAATCAAACTCGAGGCTATACTCTCGAACGCTCCTGCCATTTTGCTTCAAATGCAAGAATTTATCGACTCTAGCTCGCTTCATCTCTGGAGGCAGGAAGTGGCCCTGGAAAGCCTCCACAAATTCATCCCATACCGCTGGAGGGGCACCCTCACCCCTAGATAACTCCCAAGACTCATACCAATTAATAGCTACATCCCGCAAACGATACGTAGCCAACTCAACAGACTCGGTCTCTGAAGCCTTGATTATCCTCAATGTACGCTGCATCTGACGAATAAACTCTTGCGGATCATCCTGTGGCCTTGAACCAAAGAACTCTGGAGGATTACAACTTAAGAAGTCACGAGCCCTTAAGCTATCAGATCTGTCCGCATGATCAACTCCTAGTCCATGCCTGCGAGCCTGATCTGCCACTAATCTAGTCAGCAATTGAACCGCATCTCTCATGGCCCTATCCTCCGCCCCTGACTGAGGAGCTGGAGGTTCAGATGTTGGGGCCTCGGGGGCTGGTGGTGTCCCCCGAACTGGAGCTGCTGCTGCTCTAAGCTCTTCTGGCGGTGGGGGTGTAGCAGAGCTCTCCGACTGGAGCATAATACCAGGCATAGACTGGGCACGGGCCCTAGTAACTCTCCGGGTCTGACTAGTACCTTCTGCTACCGATTTTCCCTTCTGGGCGGCTGTCGCTTTCTTTGGAGGCATAGCTGAAAACACATGGATTCGTTAGAGAGGGATTATCCTGTTAATATAGCTCTATCGCACGATCTAGAATAAGAAGAAAGAATGACATCCTAAATGTCCTGTAGCTTCCTGTTTATAGATGTGGTGCACAACACACCGATAAACAAGACTCTACTAGACACGGTCTGTAGACACTTTCGAGGAAGAACCACTTTGATACCACACTTTGTCACGACCCAACCCGATAGGCCGTGATTAGTGCCCGTTTTGGACACCCACATACAAACTTGCTAAGTATGACCAACTGAAACTAAGACAATATGGAATTTAATCAAATCAAGCCAACCCCAACGTCATATATATATATATAAGAGGACCTGTCTCATAAGGAGTCATAACCATTCAACCATAACAGCATACGCGAGCTGACAAGGCCGCCACTATTCAAAGCATAATGATGTACGCAGCCGACAAGGCTGCCCCTGTACAAGCGGACATCCCAAACAAACCATGTCCAGACCATTATCCAAAACATATATATACAACCCACATAATGTCCACAGACCTCTAAGAGTACATTAGTGAAACTCGACGGGACAGGGCCCCGCCATACCCATAGACGAGCAAAAGACTACACAAAAGTTATGTACCAAAACGACTGGGCTCCGAAACAGTGGAGCTCTCCCAATCAGCAGAGTAGATATCCTAGGCGGGAGGATCACCGAACTGCGCGTCTACACCTGCGGGCATGAAACGCAGCCCCCCGGGGAAAGGGGGGTCAGTACGGACAATGTATTGAGTATGTAAAGCATAAGGTAAAGATGACAGGATACCAATGTGGCAAGTCGAAACAAAATATCGCTACACATATACTTTTTAAGTGAAAATCATGCATATATTTAACATTTAAGGTGCCCAGCTTCCCTAGTAAGGGGCTCGGCAAAATAATCATCACGTCATCTCCGTCATCATCATCATCATAACCATCCTCATCACCAATCATATATATAATATACATACCCGACCCTCTAGTGAGGAACTCGGTGACATATGCAAGAAACTCCGCACGAACATTACCCGGCCCGGGACTCGGTGAAATGATAAATGACTCTATGCACGAGCAGAATATTATGAGCAACCATATGCAATTAAAATCATTTCTTATAACTCAATAGAACAATCAACGTGAACCAGCAAGGAGTATTACCAAAGATTAATGTTTTATCAAGATTATGAACCTTTAATACGATATGGAAACGTAAAATTTCTATGACTCTAAGAAGCATTACCATAGATATTAGAGATCATCATAGCCTTAGACATAACCGATATATAGAGGAATAATTGTGGAAGCAAGAATATACATCACCTAGACGCTTTAGAGGTAAGTATCAAATCTGTCCGTTATTCGCTTATTTTTAAAAGTCATGCCAAGCAAAGAAAGAAGGGACAGCGTTACATACCGTATAATTGAGCCGCACGTCCAATATTTACTGCTCAAGCTATTAATCTATAACAAGCAACAATCGTGCCGCAATTAGATAAACATCGTGCTTTACTTTCTTGTAAGCTAGCTAATAATCTAACGAAAATTCGGCAGCACCTCCCCTATTTTCCTTACTTCGTCCCAATCCGACAACAATCCAAATTATCCACAGCAATACCAATAACACATATAACCCAAAGAATCATATAAACAGCCCAAGCACCAACATGACACCACTAATAATCCGATTATGGTTTCCATTCATACTTAGCACATTCAATAACTAAAACAAACTTCCTAAGCTACTGGTCACGCCCCCTTCTTAAAATTAATGGATAATTAACAAGGGTATTCTAAAGAATTAACACACCAAACAAGGAGATTACTAACCAAATTATTTGCAGCTGCTGGCCAAGAGTTGCAGGGTTGGTTTCTCCATTTCCATGGCTGCCTAAGACAAGTGGTGAAGAAGAAGATGATATGCAGCAATGCATTTCACCACTTTATATAGCATGGAGTGGATTTCTCCACCTCATTTAATAGTATGAAGTGGAGGCAGCCCCCCTCTACACCTGTCCACTAAGGTCAGCCCACAATCTGATCCCTTTTTAATTTTTGCCTTGAGTGGTGGGGCCCATTGGATTAAATCAATCCAAATTAGCCACTAATTAATCCCTCACTTAAAGTTAATGGCACTTACATTAACCAACTCATACTTAATATCACATTTGGAAATAACATCCTTGCCTAATATTTCTTTACATCTTCTAGATCACGATGCGCACTACGTATAAAAAAAAATACGAGGCATAACAACTGTTGAGTCGAAGATGACGGCACGTTTGCTGCACTCCACAAATAAACAAGACGAAAACAATAAAAGTAGGGGTCAGTACAAAACACGGGTACTGAGTAGATATCATCGGCCAACTCAAAATAGAAAACAGTATGTATTAAGCAATATCATAAAATCAACTAATATCCTTAGCATGCAGCATTTACAGTTACCATAACCCTTGGTTACAACACCAAGCACATCAATGAGGACTCACACCTCCTCATCATACTCATTTGGGAATTCAGTTCATTAGATTGGATATATTAACATATTTCAAGATTCATTATCTTTATTCCCCTCGTGTCGATACGTGACACTTCGCTCCTCAATATACTATCCTGGTGTCGGAACGTGACACTCCGATCCTCATTCTATCCTGGTACCGGAACGTGACACTCCGATCCTCATATACTATCCTGGTACCGGAATGTGGCACCCGATCCATATTCTATCCTGGTGTCGGAACGTGACACCCGATCCATATACTATCCTGGTGTCAGAACGTGACACCCGATCCATATTCTATCCTGGTACCGAAACGTGGCACTCGATCTATATACTATCCTGGTGTCGGAACGTGACACTCCGATCCTCATATACTATCCTGGTACCGGAACGTGGCACCCGATCCATATTCTATCCTGGTGTCGGAACGTGACACCCGATCCATATACTATCCTGGTGTCGGAACGTGACACCCGATCCATATTCTATCCTGGTACCGGAACGTGGCACCCGATCCATATACTATCCTGGTGTCGAAACGTGACACTCCGATCCTCATATACTATCCTGGTACCGGAACGTGGCACCCGATCCCCTAATCTCACTACTTTCATTCATCAAGCCTTCTTTTATACCAAGGCATCATCATTAACAAAGTAGATTAGGGTTTCTTTTCAAGATTTGGGATTCAATAGCTTCATCATGCTTATTTATTCATAATTACATAATCGCATCATTCATGCAAGCATACAATTAAGCCTATAGAAGGGTTTACAATACTACTAACACATATCTCACTATTAAGAGTTTACTACGAATAGCATGAAAACCATAACCTACCTCCACCGAAGAATTGCGATCAACAAGCTATCTTCTCAGAATCCTTGCTATCCTCTTCGTTTCTCTCCCTCTACTCGTTCTCTTTCTTTTTCTGTCTCTCTTTGTTCTTTCTTATTTTTCTTATTCAAACCCTCCTTCTTTTACCCTAATTAACATATAATTAAGAATAAAAGATGGCAATAATGCCCCACTAATTAATTTAAGGTTATCTCTTTTAACCCCCAAGTAATTAGACTTATTAACATTAACCCAATAACTTTATAATTAAGGCAAGAATAGTCAAAAACGTCTCTTAAAACGTATCAAGAAATCCGACCCAGACTGGGATTGTGCAGTCTGTGACGGGCCGTCGTGCCTGCGATGGTCCGTCCTGCAAGTCGTCGCAAAGTTCAGAGACCTAAATTTCCACTCAGGGTCTGTGACGGTTCGTCACACCTGTGACGGTCCGTCCTGCCATTTCGTTACGAAGTTCAGAGAGTCGATTTTCAGTATCCAATTTTTAGTTTTTCCAAGTGTTTTGAAATGAGACCCTGCGACGGTCCGTCGTGCCCATGACGGTCCGTCGTTGGGTCCGTCGCCTCAGCTTGTTTTTCCAGAAATAAAATCTGCTGCTCAAAACGACTAAACAGGTCGTTACAGATTCTTCCATTGAACCTTGATGGATGCAATCTCCCTTGATCTCAACTTGAGGATTTCTCTATCTAGAATAGCAACAAGCTCCTCCTCATAAGACAAATTCTCATCAAGAAGAACTGAATCCCAACGAATAATGTAGTTTCCATCCCATGGTATCTTTTCAGCATAGACACATGAAATACCGGGTGCACATCTGACAGTCCTGGAGGCAAGGCTAATTCATAAGCTACCTCCCCCACGCGCTTCAGAACTTTAAATGGACCAATATACCTCGGACTAAGCTTACCTCGCTTACCAAACCGCATCACCCCTTTCATGGGTGAAACCTTCAGCAAGACTTGTTCACCCTCCATAAAATCCAAGTCCCTAACCTTTCGATCTGCATATTCTTTCTGCCTGTTCTAAGCTGCTAGAAGCTTCTCCTGAATGAATTTTACTTTATCTAACGATTCCCTAAAAAGATCGGTACCCCATGGTCTTACCTCAAATGCATCAAACCAACCAATGGGAGACCTACATTTCCTCCCATACAGTGCCTCAAATGGGGCCATATCAATACTTGAGTGATAGCTATTATTGTATGAGAACTCTGCTAAGGGTAAGAAGTTATCCCAATGACCATCAAATTCTATCACACATGCACGAAGCATATCCTCCAAAACCTGAATCGTTTGCTCAGACTGACCATCGGTCTGAGGGTGGAATGTAGAATTAAGATCCAACCTAGTACTTAATTCAGCATGCAATGTTTTCCAAAACTTAGAAGTACACTGCGTACCTCTATCTGATATGACGAAAAGTGGAACTCCATGCAACCGAACAATTTCTCAGATATAAAGTTTGGCTAACTTCTTTGCATTGTGAGTCACCTTAACCGGAATGAAGTGAGTAGACTTAGTTAGCCTGTCAACAATTACCCAAATAGAATCAAACTTACCCAATGTCTTTGGAAGACCAACCACAAAATCCATTGCAATTCTTTCCCACTTCCATTCAGGAATGGGAATTTTCTGAAGTGTTCCTCTGGGACTCTGGTGTTCATTGTTTACCTGCTGACAATTCGGGCATTGGGCAACAAAATCAGCAATGTCACACTTCATCCTACTCCACCAAAAATGTTGTTTTAGGTCACGATACATCTTGGTTGCACCAGGATGTATAGAATACCTTGAACTATGAACCTCTGTAAGAATAGTGTGAATCAAATCATCGACGCGGGGCACACATACCCTTCCTTTAATTCTCAAAATGCCTTCCTCATCAATTTTTGTTTCTTTAGCCTCTCCTCGCAATACCATATCTCCAATCCGGATCAGTTTCTCATTAGTAAACTGTTTTCCCTTAATATTATCAAGAAAGGAAGACCTTGCCTCCACACAGGCCAAAAATCCTCCCTTCTCTAATACTTCCAATCTCATAAAGTCATTAGCCAGAGTCTGAACTTCTCTAGCCAATGGGCATCTAGACACCTGCAAGTGAGCTAGACTTCCCATGCTCCCTGTTTTTCTACTTAAAGCATCTGCCACAACATTAGCTTTTCCTGGGTGATACAAGATAGTAATATCATAGTCCTTCAGTAGTTCCATCCACCTCCTCTGTCTCAAATTCAAATCTTTCTAAGTAAAAACATATTGTAAACTACGATGATTTGTATAGACTTCACACTTAACCCCATATAGATAATGTCTCCATTGCTTTAATGCAAACACTACTGCAGCCAACTCCAAATCATGGGTCGGATAGTTGCGTTCATGCACCTTTAGTTGCCTCGAATCATAAGCAATTACATTCTTCTCTTGCATTAGCACTGCACCCAACCCAGAATAAGATGCATCACAATAAACAATGAAATTCTTACCTTCCACTGGCAAGGTAAGAATTGGTCCAGTAGTCAACAAGGTCTTGAGTTTCTGAAAACTTTCTTCAGATTCGTCCGACCATACAAATGGAACACTTTGCTTAGTTAAATTTATCAGTTAGGAAGCAACAGAGGAAAATCCCTTGACAAATCGACGGTAGTAGCTAGCTAAACCAACAAAGCTCCTTACCTCTGTAACATTAGTGGATCTTACCCAACTCTTCACCGCTTCAATCTTAGAAGGATCCACCATCACTCCATCCTTAGAAACTACGTGCCCCAAGAAGGACACTGAATCTAGCCAAAACTCACACTTGGAGAATTTGGCATAAAGCCTTTTCTCCCTCAACACTTCAACATAATTCTTAAATGCTCCTCAAGCTCTTTCCTGCTTTTTGAGTATATCAGTATATCATCAATGAATACAATGACAAAGAGATCCAGATAAGGCTTAAAAATCCCGTTCATCAGGCTTATGAAAGCAGCAGGGGCATTCGTAAGGCCAAAAGACATTACTAAGAATTCATAATGCCCATACCTGGTTCGAAAAGCAGTCTTTGGCACATCTGCTGCCCGTATTTTCAATGGATGATAACCAGATCTCAAATCAATTTTTGAGAAGGTACAAGCACCTTGTAACTGATCGAACAAATCATCAATGCGAGGAAAACGATACTTGTTCTTAATAGTTACCTTATTCAGTTGCCTGTAGTCTATGCACATCCTAAAACTTCCATCCTTCTTCTTCACAAACAAAATAGGAGCACCCCAAGGGGATGCACTTGGCCTAATAAAACCTTTACCTAACAACTCCTGAAGTTGGGTCTTTAACTCCCTTAACTCAGCTGGAGCCATTCTATAAGGGGGTATGGAAATGGGGCGGGTACTCGGCTCCAAATCAATACAAAAATCAATATCCCTATCCGGTGGCATACCAGGAAGGTCTGCAGGAAACACATCCAGAAACTCACGGACTATCGAAACAGACTCAATCGAAAGTACTTGAGAAGTATCATCCTTGAGATGTGCCAAGAAAGCTAAACAGCCCTTACTAACCATTCTCTTAGCACGAAGAAAGGAGATGATACGAACTGGGGTGGAAGTATAGTCACCCTCCCACACTAACGGATCTGTCCCAAGCTTGGCCAATGTTACAGTTTTAGCATTACAATCTAAGATTGAAAAATTTGGAGAAAGCCAAGTCATACCCAGAATTACATCGAAATCAACCATTTCTAGGCTAATCAAGTCTATATGAGTATTGCTCCCCACAAAAGTCACAAGACAAGACCTATACACCTTCTCAACTATCACAGACTCACCCACAGGAGTAGAGACACGAATAAGCATGTCAAGTAAATCACAATGTAATTCAAGACCAGTAGCAAATGAGGAAGATACATATGAAAATGTGGATCCAAGATCAAATGATACAGAAGCCATGCAATCCCAAACCAAAAGATTACCTGTGATAACAGCATCAAATTTCTCTGCTTCAGACCTCCCGGCAAAAGCATAACAATGGGCCCTATCACCTGTCTACCCATTGCCCCTACCATGTTGTGCTGCAGTAGCTCCAGCTTGCCCGCCACCCCGGCTGATTTGGTGACCACCATTACCCTGTCCACCACGTCCTCCAGAATGGCGGCCTCTCCCATGAACACCTCTACCTCTAACTATTGGGGGTCTGTAACTCTGTTTTGGACAAAACCTCCTAATATGTCCAGTATCTCCATATCCATAACACTCTCTGGAGTAAAGCATAGGCCTCTGTGAGAACGGCGAAGTCTGGGGATAACCTCCAAACTCAGAGAAATGTTGATCGGTCTGCGGTGGACCCCCAACTGCAGCCTGCAGTGAAGACTGAATAGGTCGGGCTGGGTAACCTCCTGAACTCTGCCCTCTGGAGTAAGAACCGCTAAACTCACCTCCCTTACGAAACTTCTTAGATGTCGATGCCATGGTGAAGTCGTCTGGCTTCACTCCCTCCACCTCTATCACAAAATCTACCACTTCCTGAAAGGATTTTGCTACAGCAGCTACCTGTAAGGCTGGGATCTGCAAATCTGACCTCAATCCCTTCACAAAACGGCGAATCCGCTCTTGCGAACTGAAGCAAAGCTGAGTGGCATACCTGGATAGTGCACAAAATTTAACCTCATAAGCAGTAACCGACATCCTGCCTTGCTCTAGGCTCAGAACTCATCTCTCCTCTTATCCCTTAAAGTTTGGGGTATATACTTCTCTGTAAATAGGCTAGAGAATGATGCCCAATTCATAGGTGGTGCCTGTGCGGGTTGACACTCAACATACGACCGCCACCACATTTTGGCATTTCCCTGAAACTGATAGTTCACAAAATCAACACCAAATCGTTCCACTATGTCCATCTTATGTAGCAGCTCATGACAATCAACCAGAAAATCATAGGCATCCTCAGATTCAGCACCCTTGAAGACTGGAGGTTTCACTTTGAAGAATTTAGTGAAAAGTTCATGCTGATCACTCGTCATTATAGGCTCTGTAGTTAACCGAGGAAACGTGCCTACTTCCAATGAGGCATCCATGCGGGGAGCCACAGCAGCTGCATGTTGTACCCCCGGAACCTAAGGTGTTGGTGCAGAAAACACTGGAGGTGTCTGGCCATGATCAGATAACCCGCTAAGATAAGTAAGAACCTGGTTAATCATCTCTGGGGTAGGTTGGGGTGGTAATTCCACATCCTGCACTTGCTCATTTTCCCCTTCCTCACCCTCTCTTACTACCTCATCAGTCGGTGGAGGAGTCACCGCCCTAGTATTAGCTAGACCAGGCGTTTGTCCTCTACCTCTAGAGGACGTCCTCCCGCGACCTCTACCATGGCCTCTTGCCACTGCTCCTCTTCGAGCTACAGCCCCAGTGATTGGCTCAGACGCACCCTGTCTTGCCGGTGTTGGTGTTGGCACAGTTGTTGCTCTAGTTCTAGTCATCTGCGAAATGGAGTGAGGATGTCAGATATCAATTTGTATCACCTAGATACCAATTGGATCCAAGTAATAGCACGAAAGGAAGAAAGAATGGAATTTTTCCTAAAGTCCTATAGCCTCTCAAAGAAAAGTAAGGGTGTCCCCCTACCGTTCCTCAAGACTCTACTAGACTCGTTCTTTTGTGATGAGACCAACGAACCTAATGCTCTGATACCAAGTTTGTCACGATCCAAAACGAGCTGCGAGTGGCACCCACACTTATCCTCCTATGTGAGCAAACCAACAAATCTAAACCCTAACATTTACAAATATTTAAAAAAAAAAAAACATTTACAAATATTTCAACCATAGTGAACAAAATATAATGCGGAAGACTCAAAACTCATAAACGAAAATTAATTAAATAACTTCTAAAACTCAATACTTATTATTCCCAAAATCTGGAAGTCATCACATCAAGAACATCTATCCTCAAATTTCTAAATCTAAGAGTATTAAGAAGATAGAATAAGTAAAAGGATGGTCCATGTTCGAACTTCAAGACATCAAGACGCGAAGGAGAGAATACAGCACGAGCTAGGAACAATAACTCACCCTGAATTCTGATATGCTGGAGACTGGCTAGAGTTGAGGGCGAGTCGAAGTCGATGGCGCACTTGCTGCACTCCACAAAATAACAAAGAAGAAAATACAAGTAGGGGTCAGTACAAGGAACAAGTACTGAGTAGGTATCATCAGCCAACTCAGAATAGAAAGCAATATATATTGAATAATAATATAAAATCAACCATAGTACTTAACAGGTGACAATCAACAAGTACAATAACCATTGGCAACAACACCAAGCATACCCTTGAGGACTCAAACCTCCACACCATACTCATTTGGGAAATAGGTTCTTTGAATTTGAGTAAATTAACATAATTCAATATTCATTCTCTTATCATTATCGTGTTGGAACGTGACACTCCGATCCCCTAATACTACGTGTCGGAACGTGACACCCGATCCCTTAATACTACGTGTCAGAACGTGACACTCCGATCCTCGAATACTACGTGTTGGAACGTGACACCTGATCCCTTAATACTACGTGTCGGAATGTGACACTCTAATCCCCTAATGCTACATGTCAGAGCGTGACACCCGATCCATTTATCTCATTACTTTAGTTCATCAAGCCTTCTTTATGTCAAGGCATCATCTTAATGGAGAGGATTTAAGATTGAAGATTCACAATCACAACATACAAACACACAATCAAGCATATAGAAGACTTTACAATACCACCCAATACATATCAACCGCTATTTAGAGTTTACTATGAAGATAGCATAAACCATAACCTACCTCCACCAAAGAATCGTGATCAAACAAGCTATTTCCCAATGCCTTTGCTTTCCTCTGCGCTTCTCCCTTTTCTCGCTCGTTCTCCCTCTCTCTGTTCTTTTTATTTTCCCTCTCCAAATTCTTTTTCTTTTACCCTAGTTATCATATAATTCATTATGACAAAAGTAACCCATTATTTATTTTAAGTTACCTCCTTTAACCCCCAAGTAAATAAGTTATTAAACTTACCCACTAATTTCATACAGTTTGGCATGAATAGTCCAAAACATCCCTCAAAACTTTTAGCAGAAATCCAACCCAGTCGAGGTTACGCAGCTCGTGACGGCCCATCGTACCTGCGACGGTCCATCCTGCAGGTCCGTCACAAAGTTTAGAGAGTCAAATTCATTAACGAGTTTTGTGACGGTCTGTCGTATCTACGATGGTCCGTGCTGCAGTTCCGTCGCGAAGTTCAAAGAGTCAAATTCATTAACGAGTTTTGTGACGGTCCGTCGTATCTACGATGGTCCGTGCTGCAGTTCCGTCGCGAAGTTCAAAGAGTTGATCCCAGCTCCCAGATTTTAGAGTTGAAGTGTTTTGGCACGAAGACGCTCGACGGACCGTTGTGCCTATGACGGTTCGTCCTACTTTTCGTCAAGGGAAATGAGGATAGCAATAGGAAAATTACACAAGTGTGGGACGACGGGGTCCATGAAGGTCCGTCATGACCATGACGGTCCGTCGCGTGATCCGTCGACCCAGTCAGTTTTTATCACAAATGATTCTACTGCTCGAAACGACTAAACAGATCGTTACAATGACATGTTGATCTATGTAGTAAGAGATGACAAATCTTCTTCACTATAATATTTTCTATCTCATTTAATTTTTGATCCCAAAAAATTTTCCAGGTGTAGCAATGCAACTTGAGCTTCTTGATTCCAACTCAGAAGAAACATATTCAGAAGGAACCGAAATGGCTGTCCCAAGTCAATAAAATAGAGAGATATTGATAGACTTCAACGCAGAAGAAAGTAGGGACTATTCCTACCTTGTTGATGTTTTAGATGAGGTGAGCTTAAAAGTACTGGACTATAACATCTGGAATTCTTCTAAATGTTCTGTCAATTCCTTGGTGTTTGATATGCTAGAGAAGAAATACAAGAAGCAAGAGTCTTGGCCAAAATTAGATATGAGGCATCTGTTTGACATTATAAATTCAGGGTTGAGTGACATTATGCATTCATTCATACATATGAAAAGATATTTGAAAAATTTTACGTTGAGGAAGAATTATGGAAGATGCTGGTGAGTCTGAAAAAGGAAGCTTGCAAGGATTTGTCTAATAGAGCACTTGGATATGGAACACGGTGGTTGAAAGTCGAGGAACAAATGAATACCATTTGTCGAGAGATAGGAAGCTTTTTGTTTGATGAGTTAGCTGCAGAATTAGCTTATTATTGAGAATTTCTGTCAAAGTTAGTTGAAGAAAAAAAATGTAGTGTTTTTATCAACTATTTTAGAATGAAAATATTAGATACAACAATGTCAACAGATATACCCATTCTAATTCTAGAAGTAGATCGATGAATTTTAGTTTTAGTGACTTAGAAGGAAGTGAAAGGTAGTATTATTCTTATCCGATTCATTTTAATTGTATAATATAATTACAAAAGTAGTGTCTTTTTTCTTTTCTTATAGAAATATACTAGAGGATAGTGCATGAAGTAGAGAAGTTTCGTATTAAAGGTGTCAATTACAAGGTTCGATGGTTATTAGGAGACGACTTGGACTTACCTCGACTTGGCTCCACTTGCCTCAGCTTGGTTTCTATAAAATTTTGTTTGGCTACTTTACCAACATTGGTTGACAATTCATACTTTTAGCCATAAATTCCATAATAGAATTCCCGCAAATCATGGAACATTTTGGTGGCTTTCGGGTTAATAGAATACCGAGAACTATGAACTTATGTCAGAATCAGATTTCTCAACTCATTTGGAACAAATAGTTGACCTTGATATCAAATAATACCATATGGAGGCCTTGGAAAAGACTAAAATAGACCTGACTTAAAAATCTGATGGAACTGTTGTATTTAGGCCTTCACATACTGCTTACCACTTCACGATCCGTAAAGGTCATCGTGAAAATAGGGACCACCCTGTACGGCCACGTGAACAGATTGTCCACCCTCCACGGACCATTCAGGCAACCATGGAGGGTTCACAGTTGGTCTTAGGTTCGTGCACCATCCCATTAACCCGCCTTACTCTTTCCAAACCAAACTCACCAAATTCTAAGGTGTTACATATAAGCTCTTTGAGGAGTCATATCCAAGAAGGACCGAACATGATTTAGGAGAAGGATATTTCTAGTGATTGACTCTACTAAATGACTTAAGAGTAATGAAGGAAGTGAAGCTTTCTAAACGCTTTGTAGCCTCCTATTCATAAATGTGGCGCGTTTCACACTCATGAACAAGATCTACTTAACACGGATTATCACACATTATCCTAGGACCCTTTCTAAAACCTTCTGCTCTGAATATCATCAAGTTTGTCATGACCTAAAGTATACCCTAAATGTGACATGATGTATAAGATTCTGAGAGACCCTACGCAAGACACTTGACATGCATACAACACAATATGATAGAAAATAAGAGAAATGAAGGTGACAAGTCCCAAATCAATAAAAGAGTTTTGAGATAAAGCAAAAGTTAACAAGCCATCTAGTACATCAACGAAGTGGTGTGGGATGTAACCCGTACACCATGTACAACATCCAAAAGTAAAAACATATAAAAGCAATAAAGGTAACATGGTCCTCACAATATGATTACTCATAAAGTCTTCTAGTCCTTAGAGTTATTGACTAGCCACGAGCGGATGGAAGGAAGCATCACACCTAACATTAATGAAATATTGTAGGCACAAATATGAATTAGTATATAGAATGTACCAAGTATAAGGGATATTCATGAAAACATGAAACATGATTATAAGGGACATATTTTCAAATGATGATATATGAATTTCGCTAATGAATGTTGTATGGTGTATTGTATATATTTTGGTTTTGTTTACATGTGGGATTTGGATACGGTGTGAGGCTGATGTTCTCTGTTTGTGCATCTTTTTTATAATTTTTGTTGTGAGGGGCACGGTGATATACCGTGGTTTCACGGTATAATTAATACTTTTTCCTTAAGTTTAGTGTGTCCGAAAGCCCTTTTTGTGCTAATTTTGATATAAGTTTTTCTTTGTTTTGCAGGAAATCTGTCTAAAGCTGAATGCGGAGATTTTGAGTGAAAAATGCAGAAGAGACCACCTACGGAGCTTATGACGGTCCGTCGTGCTTGTGACGGTCCGTAGGTGGCAGCGTAGAGAAGCTGCTGCAGGAAGATGGGGAAGTCTGACCAAGTGTGGGATTACGAAGCTTGTGACGGTCCATCATGGATATGACGGTCCGTCCTGCAGGTTCGTCGCGAAGATCAGAGAAGTGATCCCAGTACCCAAATTCCAAAAGTTGAAGTATTTTGTAACGAAGACCCTCGACGGACCGTCGTGCCTGTGACGGTCCGTCACACTTGCCGTCGAGGGGAATGAAAAAAGCAGCAGAAGAATTGCACCCAAGTATGGGGCGACGGAGCCCACGACGGTCCGTCATGACCACGACGTTCCGTCGCGTGGTCCGTCGACCCAGCCGCGTTTTGGCAGATTTCCAGTAATTAGAATCCTTGTTTAATTAGGTTTTTATTTTTTTATAAATAGTTCGAAAAACCTCGTTTTTGAGGTTAGACTCTTGGAGATAAAACATCATATTATTAGACTTTGTTTTTCTAAGCTTTTGATTGTTGGAGATTCTTACAAGTAACTCTTGTTGATTAATCAAGCAAATTTTCAGACTTTATTCTTTCTCATCAAAGTAAGTACATGGCTTCTTGTTTAATATATTTGAATATTGTGTTTATGGATATGAAGAACTAAACTCTATAACTAGGGTTGTGGGAACCATAGGCAAATAATGAGATAAACCCTAGCTAAAATAACAATTCTAGAATAGTGTCTTGCATGTATTAATAATTCTTTCGCTTAGAAATCTTTTTAACGGATGATCAACGTTAGAACTCGCCTTAATGCTACTTGCCGGACCAAGGAGGTAGATAATAGGAAAAGAATTATTAACATAGATTTAGTGTATACTATCTAATAGGCTAGTATTGATTGGTACGAGGTAATAACTGAGTCAAATATCGAATATGATGCTTAATATGAGGTAAGGATAAGGGTTAGGAAAGCAACACACGTAGCCGGACCAAGGTGCGGAGTGAGATTTTCTAGATGCCGGACCAAGGATTTAGAAATACATAACTTATCACTTTGCATGCAAGATACTAGGAAAGAATTGTTATAGCTAGAATTATCAAGTTATGAACCTGTGGGGAACAAGTAAACCCTAGTTACTTTGATTACTTGATTAAAACTCTACATTAAAAGTTGTTAAGTGTCTCTGTCAAGTTCGTTAGTTATTTTTTATTTTATTAGGAAGTACAAAACCCCCCTTTTATGCTTTTACTTTTTAAGAATGTCATCAACCGAACAATAGTAAATACAAGTTGGAGTTAAGTCTAGACTATTTTCCTCGTGGGAACGATCCCAACCTCACTAGTTGGGTTATTTACTTGACACGACCGCTTTACTTCTCATTTGAGAAGTAAGTTTGAGCGTTATCAAATTTTGGCGCCGTTGCCGGGGATTTTAGCTTTTAGATTAACTTTAACTTCTTACTATAGTTTAGTTGGTATTTTCTGGATTTTACTTTGTTTTATTGTTTTTGATTCCTTTTCAGAATTATCCTCCTTGTATGCCAAATACACGGAGAGGAAGAGAACCGTTGTTCCCCTACGATCACGAGCTAGAACGTACACTGCGAAACATGAATCGTAACTTGGGAATCAATGATGGGGATCCAAACCAGAACATCCCAGCTCCGGCTGATGTTCATGGTCAGATGTTACCCGATGCTCCGGGTGAACATCAACAGAGGGGGCAGAATCCCGCTCCACGGCCCCAAGCATACTACAGAGGCTATGATAACATAGCAGATTCGGACGGGCCACTGGTTTTGCCTCCTCTACCTACAGGCCACACTTTTGTGGTAACTAGTAGTCTGATGCAAATGCTCACTGCCAGAGGTTTGTTTTCAGGTCTACCTTCTGAGGATCCACATGCCCATATAGCTAAGGTAAGGGCAGTGTGTAAGAGTTGTGTGGGGAGGCCTGATTTGGATCTTGATGTAATATGTCTCAGAGTGTTTCCTCTCTCACTGACGGGAGAGGCTGCTATGTGGTTTACTGAGCTCCCATACAACTCTATTTTCACCTGGAACCAATTACGGGATGTCTTCTTAGCACGCTACTATCCGGTCTCCAAGAAATTAAACCACAAAGACAGGGTGAATAACTTTGTGGCACTACCAGGAGAGTCAGTTAGTAGTTCATGGGATAGATTCACCTCATTCTTGAGAAGTGTCCCAAATCACCGTATTGATGATGAGTCACTAAATGAATACTTCTATAGGGGACAAGATGATAACAATAAAGCGGTGTTGGACACTATAGCAGGTGGATCTTATGGAGAATGCCCTTATGCTGAGATTGCTGAGAAATTAGAGAAAATCTCCCGTAACAACAAAGCTTGGAGTACTAGGAAGTCCGATACAGGGAGAAACACCTTCGCAGTGCAGTCCACTCACAACCCAGCCACAGATGACATTCGTGAGGAAATGGCTCAGATGAGAACTGAGCTTGGGTTGGTACTAAAACATGTCACTGGGGGTGCAGAGAAGATAAATGCAGTCAATTACTTGGCTAAACCACCACCCCCTAATGGTGAATGTTACTATGAGAAGGATTCCTATGCAGTCAATGAACAAATGGCGGGTTTCCGACCAAGCGCCCAAGGCTCAAATCAGGATAATTGGC
Organism: Solanum lycopersicum; assembly: GCF_036512215.1. Classification (NCBI taxonomy): domain Eukaryota; kingdom Viridiplantae; phylum Streptophyta; class Magnoliopsida; order Solanales; family Solanaceae; genus Solanum; species Solanum lycopersicum. Next base: position 19,769,554 of record NC_090805.1, read on the forward strand.
GACAAGGTCAAGGGAACCAAGGTCGGAACTATGGTAACTACAATCGTGAGGGTCATTATGTCCGAGATGGTAACTACAACCGCGACAACAACTTCAACAGGAGTAACTATGGTAATAGAAACGACAGGAGTGGACCCTATGTTCCTCCTCAAAATCGTGAAGTTACTCCTAGGGATGGTGGAGATAGTATGGCGCGAGTTGAGGATATGTTGCACAAAATGATGAGGAGATTCGATGCTAGTGATGAGCACATTAAAGAATTAAGAGGTGAGTTAGCTAGTATTGGGCAAAAAGTGGACACACACGCAATTTCGATTAAACAGATCGAATTGCAAGTGGCCCAATTATCTGCGACAGTGAACACACGGCAACCGGGCACTCTTCCTAGCAACATTGTCCAAAATCCAAAGAATGATGCACACTGTATGGCAATTACTACTCGGGATGGTAGGCAAACCATTGACCCACCCATGCCATCTGCTGAGAAAAATGTAAGAAAGGATAATGATAAGGTGGTAAAGGCTAGTGGTGAAACAGATGAAAGTAATGGAACAGATGCAGAAGTACCTATCAAGGTAATCCCCATGCCTAGGCCGCCGCCACCACCCTTCCCTCAGAGATTAGTGAAAAAGACTGAGGATGGTAAATACCGGCGCTTCATAACAATGTTGAAGCTTCTCTCTATCAATGTCCCTTTGGTAGAAGCTCTAGAACAGATGCCCGGTTATGCCAAATTTATGAAAGATCTGGTCACCAAGAAAAGATCGGTCATGTTTGAGGATGATGATAGATTGCAACATTGTAGTGCTATCGCTACAAGATCCCTAGTACAAAAGAAAGAAGATCCGGGTGCGTTCACTATTCCTTGCACAGTTGGGTCATTACATTTTGCGAAAGCATTATGTGATCTGGGGGCAAGCATAAATCTAATGCCCCTCTCAATTTACAAGAAGTTGGGTTTGGGGGATCCAAAACCCACTGCGATGCGGCTACTGATGGCCGATCGGACTGTGAAAAAGCCCATAGGGATACTCCATGATGTGCTAGTGAAAGTGGAGTCATTCATCTTTCCAGCAGATTTTGTGATTCTTGATTGCGAAGTCGATTTCGAGGTGCCCATTATTCTTGGGAGGCCATTTCTTGCTACAGGTAGAGCCTTAGTTGACATGGAGAAGGGACAGATGACATTTCGATTGAATAATGAAGAAGCAACCTTCAACATTTGTAGGACCATAAGGCAGAGTGGTGAGCTCCAATCGGTATCTGCCATATCCCACAAAGAAAAGATGAAGAAGGGGACTGAACAAAAATTTGCAAAACAAGAGTTTGTGGTTGGGGATTTGGTACTTGTAGACAGTTCTGGGGTGCCTTGTCTTCCAGGTAGGCTCAAGTCCAAATGGACTGGCCCTTACTTGATTACTCAAGTATTCCCTCATGGGACAGTTGAGTTAAAAGCCAAGGAGGGAGTGCGGTTTAAGAAGAATAGAGATAGAATAAAACTCTATTTTGGGCATAAAGCATCGGGGAATAAAGTGATAGAGGCATGCCATCTTGATGAAGTCTGAGTAATCAAGTGGCCCCAGTCGTGCCGCGACGTTAAATCTGGCGCTTGTTGGGAGGCAACCCAATACTTATCATCTTTTTAATAATGGTAGCATTTTTCTATAAATGGGTTTTAAATTTGCAGGCACATCACCAGGAAATTCTTCAGAAAACTACTCCGCAGTAGCCACTGACGGATACAACGACGGACCGTCGCGAGTAACACGGATCGTTGTATGCACCGTCACACCAGGTACGTATTTCTATCATTTTTGAAACTAGGGCACACTCGACGGACACCACTACGGGGCGTCGCATGTGCGACGGACCGTCGTTGGGGTACCGTCGCGCGATTAATGAAATTAACCCGACCCGACCCGGCTGGACCCCTTTTCAAATTTTAACCGTTTATACTCCCCATCCCTCCAAATTCCACCCCATTACTTCCACTTCTTCTCATCTCCCCTCTCTTTTTCCACTTCCACACTTCCCCCACTTCCACAATCTCCCCAACCTTATTACTATCAGTTACTTGTCGGTGCTGCTGTTTTTGGTATCTACCTTGCCACCTGAATCATTCCCCACTTGTGTTTTCTCCATTTCCAAGGTATGTGTCTCTAAATTTATACTCATTTCTCTTGTATTTTTGTTTATTAGTTATTATTTCGTTCCTAGTCGTCTCTTGTTACCTTGATATGATTATGTCTAGACCTAGGCTCTAAATGTTTGAATTTGCCATGATAATTACCCCAGACATAGGTGATTTCACATTAATAGTTTCCTAGGTAGTTGGGATAGACACATAGAGGTCCACAACACTACACGACCATATGTGTTCATTGGGGTTGCTTAGGGTACCTACAGTTCTGTCTTTGATATTCAGAACGAGACCCCGATGACGGTCCGTCGTATTCACGACGGACCGTCGTAGGGTCCGTCGCATAAGCCCTAGCACCCTCCCCAACGACGCCTGTGACGGACCGTTGTCTTCACGACGGTCCATCCTGCACGGTCGTCATGATGGTCAGAGACCCCTTTGAAAAGGGTCTCCAAAATTTTTCCAAGTGTCCAACAACGGCCACTTACGACGGACCGTCATACCCACGACGGTCCGTCCTGCACGACCGTCGTGATAGTCAGAGACCCCAATGATAAGGGTCTCCAAAAATTTTCCAAGTGTCCAACGACGGACACTTACGAAGGACCGTCACACCCACGATGATCCGTCCTGCACGACCGTCATGATGGTCAGAGACCCCTGTGATAAGGGCCTCCAAAAATTTTCCAAGTGTCCAACAACGTACACTTACGACGGACCGTCACACCCACGACGATCCGTCCTGCACGACCGTCATGATAGTCAGAGAACCCTCTTCTGAGGTTCTCCCATCATTTTCTAAGTGTCCAACGACGGACCGTCATACCCACGACGGTCCGTCCTGCTTAACCGTCATGATGGTCAGCGACCCCTCCTTCAGGGTTCCTTATATATACATATACCAAGTATAACATGACGGACCTCATGACGGTCCGTCATAGTCACGACGAGCCGTCATAGGTCCCGTCGTGTGGTACAGTTTCAATATTACTAACACATTTTTATTTTTTTTTTAAAAGTTTCATGTCATATGATCTTGCCTGATTTGATTGCCACTACTCATACTAACATTGCCCCTTTACAGGTACTATCGACTATGGCACCCAAGCAAGACCACACTTATGCACGCGGGCAATCTAAGTCTGTCGCCCCATCTGCACGCTTGATCATCAGGTCTGATGATGAGCGGGACCCTGAATACATTCCCCCAGGCACCTCTGCTCCTTCCCGTGCTACACGTGCCCCCAGAGCCACACCCAAGACGGTGGCGTCCGGCGTAGTCACTGCCTCCCAGTCTGATGAGGAGCACACACTGACCGGCACACCCTCTGGGTCGGCCACAAACGAGGAAGGAGCGTCTGGCTCCTTGGGAGCATCCTGGTCCGAAGAAGCTTCAGGATCTGCTGAGGTTCCCGCACCCGCCACTAGTGCAGCATCGGCCTCGTCTGATGAGGCTGACAGTTCAGACTCCACATCCAGCGCACCAGCCCCGGTCCCCACCCCAGCCTCTGACCAGCCAAACCGGTGGTGCGTTGAAGGCCAGTTTCAGGTTTACTCCGACGCGAAGTTCTTGACCGATAAAGGAGTAATGACTCGAACACTCACCCTGGAGCGGCGGGTACTTACAGGGAGTCTCCCCTCGATGCCGGAGATCCACAACATATTCACCAGGCATCGCCTAGAGTGGACAGCCCGTCCCTTGGGACGATACAGTGAGGAGATGGTCCGAGAGTTCTACGCGTCCTACGTAGCGACTCTCCGATCACAGATCGACAGGCGGGCTGCTCCCGCGAAACAGGCCCCACTGGAGCAGGTTCTAGTCCGGGGCGTGTAGGTTGACATTTCCCTGCCCGCCATCCGCTGGTTCCTATACGGTGAGAGTGCAGATGCTACTCGGACCCCCATCACTGCCGAGTTTGACTACCGATGGCAGGTAGTGAAGGATGGACAGTTCCTGCGAGAGCCTGCACTGAGGGAGACCACCAAGCGGTGGATGGCCCTACACTTATCAGTCGACGGAGAGGGTGCAGATTGGGTCACCGAGCCGAAGGGGGCCATCAAGAAGGCCAACCTCACGTTCGTCGCCAAGTTCTTGTGGCTGCTCGTGCGTCACTACCTTTCCCCCACAGCTGCTGATAACATAGTCACCTGGGATCGAGCAGTGCTGATGGCGGCGATGATAGCCGGCTTCGAGGTGGATTATGCATGGCTTCTCCAGGCAGTCATGCACGAGAGGGCATTTAAGGTCACCACCACCTACCCCTTTTTGTGCATGATCTTTGCCCTTTGCAGGTCTGCAGGTGTGCCCATATGGCACATAGATCAGTTGAGGACCCCGCCGGGTACCGTTGACGTCGGCCTCATCAGAGACGAGGCCAATGAGTTGGCCCCACGTCGAGGGCCCCATCCAGAGCTGCCACCACTATCTGATGACCTTGCGGATACGGTGGCCCAAGCTCGCACAGCTACACCGGCATCCACGGACACTACCCCGGTCGAGTCTATCCCGGGTAGCAGCACAGCCCCTCTACCGACACCGGCCCCGCTTGCCCGAGTCCAAAAACTGGAGGCACAAATGGCCACTCTTCTGCATCATATCCAGCCGTGGATGCAGAAGTCTATTGCTGAGTCTGAGGCGCGTATGGAGAAGCAGACGCAGCGGAAGATTGCTGAGGTTAACCAGCGCCTCGATGCCTTTGAATTGAGAGTATTAGCTCGACCAGCCCCTCCGGTAGATGTGTCGACTCTCCAGGCTGCAGTCGCCAGTCTTCGTGCAGACATCGACACGATCCTAGCGACAAGAGTGTCAGAGTCTGTCGAGCCTGCTGAGGATACTGTATTGGCGACTCTGTTTTCTACTCCAGATGTTCCCCCATCTTCCCCGAGAGAGAGTGCCAAGAGGCGGAGGGGTCGATCAGAGGATGAGGCGCGAGCAAGAAAGAAGGAGCACCGAGAGATGGAGGCCGCGGGGAGAGCCTCACTTGCTGAGGCGGAGGCACACCAGATCAGAGCATCACAGATAGCGGCTGGGGCGTCTAGCTCCCGCACTATAGAGACAGCAGGACGCACTACTGAGGGTGCAGTTGTTGCTGAGGACATCACTGAGGGTGTCCAGATTGCAGAGGATGTGGGTTCTGGGAAACCAGACCCACCAGCTTGTTGATCGACGGCGCTATGCGCCACAGGTTTGCTTCACCTACCCCTCTAATCTTTAGATTTTTTTATGCATTGGGGACAATTGCATGTTTTTTTGTTGGGGGTGGGGTAAATGGAAAGTGAGTGTTAGGGTGAAGTCTGAGTAGCCCAACTCACTATCCTCTTTTGGGGTTTTCTTGCCTGTGTTCTTTTTCCCCAAAAGACTGATTACTTTTTCTGTTGAACCGGCACGTTATATCTTTTGTACATAGTTTAACTCTGAAGCATGATGGCTGAAATGATATCCCGATAAAACTGGAAAAGGTTGCATGAAAAGGCGTAGTAACTGATAATTGTGTGGATCTAAACACGAAATAGAGTTACACCATTGCACCACCCTAAACCTTCAAGTCGAACTAGGTGTCTGATAATCTGGTATAGCGATGAGATGTCAAGTGAGTGTGAGGAAAGTTGAATAGTCCACTACTGATACTGAGCTAGAACTTGCCTGGTTAGTCCTGCTAAAAGTAAGCTGTAACATACAATTAGGAAAGGATCATAGGCCCTTATTCAATATAGCCCATTTCTAGCCTAAATAAAAGAAACCAAATGAAAGTTATCCTTCGTTGATCCAAAGAATTTGAGCTTAAAATTAGACCTTTCTTTTTCACCCCAACTGATCTTTTCTGGGAACAATATGTTGGCCCTGGTCCCTCCTTGGACATGTGCACCTCAGCTTATGCCAAAAGCATAAGTTGAGGGTGGCTAATGTATAAACTACCTTCGTTATGGCCCTGACCCGATTTTGGGTATTGTGTACCTTGACTCATGGCAAAGCCATAAGTTGAGGGTGGCTGTTTTGAGGAATGCTCTGGAAAGTGGGGGTTGAAAGAACAAAGAGAGAGAAAGAACAAAAGTAAAGTGACTCAAGAACTCGTTGAAAAAAAAAAGAAATATTCAAGAATTATAAACAAGAAAAGAAACGAGTCACTTACACAAATGAAGAAAGAAGGGAAACAGCAAGGTGAAAGAATAGGAGAAACTGGGCGAGATAAATTGATATAGAGCGGAAGGTTTAGCCGACATGTCAAGGAGGGCAAAAAGTCACTAAAGTATACCTAAATATACCCTACCTGACTCTGAGCCTACGTTACAAGCTAAAAAAGTCCTATCGTGATCCTAAGGGTTGTATAGCGAACTTAAGGCAGTGACAATAAGGGCAAGCTTATGGCAATAGGTATGAATGAGTGTGACTTTGTTCTGAGAGCGAGTGTTGAAATGTAATCCTTATACTCAAACTGAAATCATTGTGTGAAAAATGAGGATTTTGTTCTAAAGCGAGGACACTAGTTGCAATACCGGAATTGTTAGCACCTCGGTGAGCAATTGAAGAGGATAGGCGTTAGTGCATGGTGAGTCTGTGTCATGTTCGAATCCCACAAAAGTCAAGCCTAATAGTGATAGCATGCATAGATTTGATGGGATTAGTCGGGATTGATCGCCAAATGATTGCAAAGGATAAAACATGGATACTATTGTACAAAGATTGTGTAGTGAGTCATAGTGCGTCGCTTGAGGACAAACAACGAATTTAAGTTGAGGGTGTTGATATACCGTGGTTTCACGGTATAATTAATACTTTTTCCTTAAGTTTAGTGTGTCCGAAAGCCCTTTTTGTGCTAATTTTGATATAAGTTTTTCTTTGTTTTGCAGGAAATCTGTCTAAAGCTGAATGCGGAGATTTTGAGCGAAAAATACAGAAGAGACCACCTACGGAGCTTATGACGGTCCGTCGTGCTTGTGACGGTCCGTAGGTGGCAGCGTAGAGAAGCTGCTGAAGGAAGATGGGGAAGTCTGACCAAGTGTGGGATTACGAAGCTTGTGACGGTCCGTCATGGATATGACGGTCCGTCCTGCAGGTTCGTCGCGAAGATCAGAGAAGTGATCCAGTACCCAAATTCCAAAAGTTGAAGTATTTTGTAATGAAGACCCTCGACGGACCGTCGTGCCTGTGACGGTCCGTCACACTTGCCGTCGAGGGGAATGAAGAAAGCAGCAGAAGAATTGCACCCAAGTATGGGGCGACGGAGCCCACGACGGTCCGTCATGACCACGACGTTCCGTCGCGTGGTCCGTCGACCCAGCCGCGTTTTGGCAGATTTCCAGTAATTAGAATCCTTGTTTAATTAGGTTTTTATTTTTTTATAAATAGTTCGAAAAACCTCGTTTTTGAGGTTAGACTCTTGGAGATAAAACATCATATTATTAGACTTTGTTTTTCTAAGCTTTTGATTGTTGGAGATTCTTACAAGTAACTCTTGTTGATTAATCAAGTAAATTTTCAAACTTTATTCTTTCTCATCAAAGTAAGTACATGACTTCTTGTTTAATATATTTGAATATTGTGTTTATGGATATGAGGAACTAAACTCTATAACTAGGGTTGTGGGAACCATAGGCAAATAATGAGATAAACCCTAGCTAAAATAACAATTCTAGAATAATGTCTTGCATGTATTAATAATTCTTTCACTTAGAAATCTTTTTAACGGATGATCAACGTTAGAACTCGCCTTAATGCTACTTGCCGGACCAAGGAGGTAGATAATAGGAAAAGAATTATTAACATAGATTTAGTGTATACTATCTAATAGGCTAGTATTGATTGGTTCGAGGTAATAACTGAGTCAAATATCGAATATGATGCTTAATATGAGGTAAGGATAAGGGTTAGGAAAGCAACACACGTAGCCGGACCAAGGTGCGGAGTGAGATTTTCTAGATGCCGGACCAAGGATTTAGAAATACATAACTTATCACTTTGCATGCAAGATACTAGGAAAGAATTGTTATAGCTAGAATTATCAAGTTATGAACCTGTGGGGAACACGTAAACCCTAGTTACTTTGATTACTTGATTAAAACTCAACATTAAAAGCTGTTCAGTGTCTCTGTCAAGTTCGTTAGTTATTTTTTATTTTATTAGGAAGTACAAAACCCCCCTTTTATGCTTTTACTTTTTAAGAAAGTCATCAACCGAACAATAGTAAATACAAGTTGGAGTTAAGTCTAGACTATTTTCCTCGTGGGAACGATCCCAACCTCACTAGTTGGGTTATTTACTTGACGCGACCGCTTTACTTCTCATTTGAGAAGTAAGTTTGAGTGTTATCACACGGTGACTGAGTAAGCTCTGTTTATGTACTTGATTTTTTGTCTCGGAAACAAATAGCTAGTCATTGACCTTCTCTTTGTGGATATACACAGCTTCAAGTGATAGCTTCTGCCACACATATTTATCCTTAGTGTTGCCTCAATTTCGATATCATATAGTATCATTATTTGAACATTATAATACTTGGATGAGTTTGATGATCATGTGCTTAATTTACACGCTGCAGGTTTTTATTCATTCATTACAGAATGTTGGGGAAACTCGGATAAACACAAGTATATATGGTAAAAGTAATGGAAATAAAATGGGAAAATAATGACACCAAGAATTTTACGTGGAAAATTCTTCTAAATAAGGAAAAAAACACAGATCAAGAGGTGCAACTGATATTACTATAGTAAGGAATTTTACACTGTGTAGTTACGAATACAATACTTAAAGTGACTACTATACACTCAAAAGGAACAACACTCTTTTGGTTTCCACCTTACTAAAATATCGCTCACACTCTATTTTTCTTCACAGACTATTTTTCTTCTATATTCTATAGAATACCTCATTTTGCTCTCAAAATGCTTTTTGTCTCTAACTTGGTGTGTTCTACAAATGAGCAAGAATACTCTATTTATAGAAGGAGAAAATCATACATATGTCACTAATGACATAAGTAAATATAGCAAAGTCAAAAAGAGTTTGCAAATCTTACGAATTTCCCAACTATCAAATCTTTATTTTCAACTCTTATCACTACTCCTTTTTAACAATTACTTGTATCAATTGAATAGCAAAAGTTGATCAAAAAATAGGATGGACTTAACACAGATGGGATCAGCTCATGGTAGAAAACTAGAAATGATCAGAACGCAAAACAGTCTCTGTTGGGTAATATTCCTGTTTATATATTAACTCTCTTTACCAAATACAACACTAGTATATATTCTTCTATCTCAAAACAATGTTACAAAAAGGTTGACATGATTTGATACAATGGGCTTTCAGACTTGTGTAAAAAGACCATTATTCATCAGAATTTTTGTTTCTCGGAGTGAGAGTATACATACAAAAGGGGAGGCTTCTTATTATTATTCCCCATTTATTTATACAAATAGAATCATAAAAAATTAGTGTTTGTTTAATTACATTATCATGTTACTCGACTTTGGTGGTCTGTCACAATTTGCAGACATCCAACCTATTGCTTGCTTCTCATTATCATAGATCACCATTTTATCTTGCATTGATATATCTGGAAACAGGTAATTCAATCGATTATGTTCCATTAAAATATATTCAACTATTTTTTACATCTCATACGTACCTCCAATAAGGTTGACATTTTGCAGGCCAGCTTCAGTACCATTAAGAACTCCCAAGCAGACACTGCCCTTTGACTGCAGAACAAGTTAGTATATTCATCATATATTTTCCATATGTAAAATAAAGAATGTTGAATATCTTACTGAAATAATAAGATATGATTCAGGGGGAATTTCAAAATGAGCTTTCGATTTCCATCCATTGCCAAAGCTAAGTGCAAACTGCTTAAAGTATTTCTTCGCATCATTTATGGTTTTGAAAGGTCTCCTGCCCTTCCAACACAATGGGAGTGTATAATCATCCTTTGTTTCTCTTAGTGGCTTCCCATTCAGTTCTTTCTTCAACTGTCAATACAAGTGAAGCTACAATAAGTTACAATAATACACATGAGATTCTGTAAACTTAATTAATTACATATTGTACAACTTACTAGCGAAATGAAACCTTCGTATGTATGTGCGTTTAGGTAACTGAAGGAACTTCCACTGTCAAAGACTACAAAAAGATTCTTCAATCCCGTGCCTTTTCCCCCAAATATGAGTTCTCCAGATCCTGCTGAATAGTGCTTCCTGTCATGCAATATTGATATCGATGAGAGAGGATAATTTAGAAAGACAAAATTTGCTGTTGGGATTTGTGTGCATTACATGCGATCATGTGCCATAGGAGTCCAGACTATGCGTGAGGAATCATAAACCTCATCTCCAAAGAAGAGAAAGCCTCCTCCTCTACCACTCAAGCAATGACCTACCACATTTTGCACCGCACCCTTGCTGTGAAGCTGAGACACAATGCTGGTTTTTCCTCTCCCAAGACCAAGCACTCCATCCAAAGGATGATAAGATTGACCAGGTAACTGATCATATCCACACCTATAAAGTTACAACAAAATCCTTTTGATACGATAGAATAGTCTTATTTCTCCTATCAAGGAAGCTTTAGAATCAGCTCAAGGAACAAATCACCTATATCAACATTTACCAAGTATTGTGAAGGAGGGAATTGTTAGGACCTTCTTTAGACAATTAAGAATTCAAATTGACAAAACAATTTTGAGGCTTCATGTAGGATTGCCTATTCAAAACAGCAAATCAGACGTTCATTCGGCCTTCCAAACATTAACTACAGTGAACAGGGGTGTGAGCTTTCTCGGTATTTCTCTTTTTTCAAAATTTATTTTTCGTATCTGCAGAATATTTCTTTTACGTTCTGTTTATGATGTCGATTAGGAGGAAGATGATATATTCCATAACACTGATGCATATTTCTACTGACTCATTCTTAAATGTCCAACTATATTAATCATAATCTTCTACATATATGTGAAGCTATTAAAAGTTGTTTGTTTTCTCCTTTTTTTTTTTGTATTTACTGTTCTATCTTTTGTCAATGGAGGCTCATATGTTCTTTCTGACTAACTACATAGTATTTTTCTTTTTGCCTTTTAAACCAATTTCTTAAGGTAGGTATTTCTCATTTAGTAGCATAGGACAACAGTCTTAACAAACGTTGAATGCAATTCTTGGAAAAAGGATATTACAGCATATGTTTTTTCATACAAGGAAGATAAAAAGAAAGAATACAGAGAGAGGATAAAGATTGCTAACCCTAAAGACAAACGAGGTATCATCCGAGCACCACTGGTCATGTTGAAGTGAAACACATCATTAAGTAGGACACCTAGAGATGAACCTCCGTCGGCATAGTCAACCTGATAGTCACATTGTTCTGGACTTTCACATTTGTAACCAGCAGGGTGCAAGGAGGCACAGAGAGGGTCCTTGCATGGTACGAGGTCATTATTTGGTTTGTAGAATGGATGAGGCGCCTACAAGTATAGAAATAGTAGGATGAGACTGTCACCCATAAATATGAAACTGGTTCAAATTTGATCATCAAAAGCTAGAAATTTCAAAACGATATCCCATCAACAGCTGATCAAATCAGTCCTCCCTCTACCTTTACTAATAGGCATTCCCAAATCTGTCAAACATGATAATACTCCAACATATGGATGGTGAATTTTGAAAGAGAAAAACCAACTCTTTTCTCTCTCTCTCTCTCTCTCTCTCTCTCTCTCTCTTTGTTGCCTTTCCTCATAGCCTAGTCCTTTCTACCATTAATTCAATTCATCCTAACATTCATAATGATCCTATTGTGCCTTGTTAATGTCTGTAGCCTCCCTAATTGCCTAAAAAGCGAAGAAATTGAGTGGGTACCTAATTGACCTCTTGTACCAAGTATAGAGGTTGCATCAAATGATAGAACACTAGTCCATAAGATTGATATAGTAATAAGCCATTAATTACAGTTAAGTCAAATGAGTGTAAACAAAGAGTTTACGGTTGTGCAGCGAACACAGGGAGCATCACATTGCAGCCAGGTGAGGTCACTGCCAGTATCAGGATCAAGAAAAAAAGGCCTTGAAGGCTGCCCTATATTGAGCTGAACATAGTAATAACTGCACAAGATAGAAAACGCACACTTTATTGGGCGGGATCATGTAAATAAAGTGTGAATACCAAAAAGTTATTGCATACCCAAGGGGATAGACATTGCCATAGAGTGGTAGGACAATTGAAGAAGAGACAACTGGATTGACCATTGCTGCAGAAGTAGAAGACATCCACTTCCACCATTTCTGCTGCTGATGATGATGATTTTCCCCTCCTCCTCCTGCTGCTGAAACAACCACAACCACAAAGATCAATATCCCAACAATTTTCCCTCCTCCCATACTTACAAAATAATTGTCTTCCTTTATTAATTATTGACACTATTTATATGTTTCTCAAAAGTCAAGTAGATTCTTTGGATGCCTTTTTAATTTACTTCACAACTCAGGTTTAGTTTGGCATTGCTTCGATTCCTCTCTTTACTCCTGATTATACTCATTCTTCTTCCACCTACCATAAAATTAACTATACCTTTATTTTTATTTTTTTATTTTTTTATTTTTTTTATTTTGATTTCTGTCTGTATTAGACTCTCACTAAATTTGTATTCTCGTCACACATTTTCTAAAGAAAAAAACATATATTAAAATGAAGGGGAGTATATGTTTTCTTTATTCCTTGCCCCTTCTGTTTGGTTTACTTTGGGAGAAAGGAGTCAACGTGACCACATTAAAATACCTTATTGCATATACCTAGATTAATTCTTTCTATTACTTCGAATATTTTATACAATCTACACTAGGTTTCTTTACTTCTCTTTTACCTCTTCATCTTCCGGACAATTTAGTGTAGATGTATAAAGGAATCTTTTTGGATAATTTAGTGTATATTTTTATACTACATTTCAATTGTCTGGACAAGCATGGACTCAATATATGTTATTCTATTTAATCTATTTTATGTGATACTTATAGAATTAGGAGAGATGCCATTTTTTAATATAGTTTTTAATTATTTTAAATGTTAATTATTGTGATTTATAATATTATATATCTAATTTTCAAATAATAATATTACTCCCTCTGTCTCAAAATCAACTAATATTTTTGTCTTTTAAATACTTTAAGATGTTAGTTGTATAATTTAGAGAAAATGCATAAAAATTATCCTGAACTTGGTCGGATAACTTAGGAAAAATGCATTAGTACCTCTCAACCAATGCTCGAAATCTCAGAGACACACTTATACTATATTAAGGTCCTATTATCCTCCTGAATTATTTTATAAATAAATTTCTACCCCTTTTAGCCTATGTGACACTAGCTTGAAAAAAATATCAACATGCACTGGCCCATATGATAGTGCCACGTAGGGATAAAAAATTATTTAAAAAATAAGTTCATGGGGATAATAGGATTTTAATATAGTATAAGTGTCTCTGAGATTTCAGGCATAGGTTGGGGGTACTTGTGCATCACAGTTTTTAAATGTCTTCCTTAATATTTTCGAAGTGATTCTTTTTCAACCCTGAGACTATAACATCACTCTCACCCGCCACATCATAGCCATATAAGCGTGACATCATACCATGTCATTACTTTTTATTTATTTTTAGAGAAAAGACATAAAGTGACACCTGAAGTTGTCACAAATTTTTAAAAAGACACTCTAACTATGCGGACGTCCTATTACCCCATAAAAGTATTAAATGCCCTTATAAATACACCATTTTAACTAATTTTCTGCCTATGTTTGTATTCACACGGATGACGCGCGTGGTTGAAAAAAAAAATCTTCCAAAAACTAATTAAGAAATGCCATGTGTCATTTCTTTCTTTATTATTTGATTACTTTCTCTCAAAATACGCCATCTTCCCCAATTCATTCAAAACACCAGTTGGTTAAAAATTAAAATTAAAGATAAAATCTTCTCTTTCCAATAAAAAAACCCAAAAATGGAAGAACTTTCTAACTTGTTAAATTTTAGTCATCTCTTTAAAATTTGAGAAATCAATTTAGCTTTTGTAATTAGATTTTGAGGAAAAATATTTTTTATAATAGCAAATGCAAATCTTGATTCGTATTTGTAATGATGAGAATAATCGATGTCGTATATTACTTCATTCTGCAAAAGTGCCGCAAACTAACCCAAACTTATAGAACTCAACGAAGCTCAACTTTTAACAACAATGGCAGCAATGGCGACAAAAAATGGTTGAATCCCAAAAGTGAAAGCGTGCTCCAAAAAAACCGAAGATAAATTAGCTCACAAGAAACTAAAATCATCAACCCAAGAGGTTCTAAGGAAATCCCATGAATCATCAAAGCAAGCTCGGAGATAAAAAGCAACAACCCAAGCCCTTATGTCGTCGTTTTCCGGAAAAGGACATCCACATAGCAACAACCTGTGCTTTATTAATATTTAAATTAAATTAACTAATTTAATGGAGGGTGAGGGTCACTCGCCTATTAAAATTCTTGGATTGATGAGAATACGTGTCGGAATGGTCCCTTTACAAATGTAATGAATACTTTTGTGGGGTAATAGGACGTCCACATAGTTAGAGTGTCTTTTCGAAAATTCGGGACAACTTCAGGTGTCACTTTATGTCTTTTCTCTTATTTTTACTTATTCACAATTTTTTCTTAAACATATTTTAAAATTAATTATATCAATCGATTAATTTATAAATGCACACCCCCACCCCTCTCTTTCTTAGTCCTTGTTGTTCACCATTATTCCAACCTTCAATACTTTCTTTTTTTCTTCTTCACTATTCAACAATATTTTAAGTCACTTTAAAGAAGAAAATTCACTATAATATTCACAGTATCTTCTTCGAACCCTCCCAACAAATTTACCCATTGGAGAAAGGATATTTTTAAAAGCCAACTTTTTCTTGACAACTAAAATAAGAAATGAATATTGCATAAGAAAGTTTATCCCAAACAAAGATAAATTTTACGAGAAATATTTGAATGGATTTAGTAATCAAAATGGGTCACTCAAAATTTAGGAAAAATGCACAAGTACCCCCATCCCCTAGACTATGACTGAAATTTCAGAGACATGTCTTAACTATACTAAGGTCCTATTACCCCCTGCACTTAATTTTTTTGTAATTTTGTGCACCTTTTGTCTTATGTGGCACACTCCGTGATTCCACACTATTTAGGCGCGTGGGAGATAATTAGAGGTCATGTAAGCCAAAAAAGGTACACAAAATTACAAAAAAAAAAAGAAGTTCAGGGGTAATAGGATCTTAGTTTAATTAAGGTATGTCTCTGAAATTTCAGTCATAGTCAAGGGGGTTACTCGTTCATTTCCCCAAAATTGTAGAACTTATCTTGACTTAACTCTTGACTTCTCTTGACTTGGTTCCAAGCTACTCTTGACTTGACTCTTAACTGATCTTAACTTGACTCTTAAATGATCTTGACTTGACTCTTAACTAATCTTGACTTGACTCTTAATTGATCTTTAAATTGATTTATGGATTGAAGGATTAAGATTTGTCTTTGGAAGGATCTCATGTTGTTTAAGAATGATTTTAGATACCAAAACATGAGAAAAGACTGAAAAACAAGATTTGGAGGTGTGTTCGCGACGCGGAGACATAATTAGATTTTGGTTACAAAAACATCTTTTTGAGGAAGAACACCTCGTGTCAGCTTCATGTCAGGGAGATGAAAATTTTAATTCTGGGATCAAGCGCGCCACGTGCCGCCATGCTCAGATATCATTCGACAAATTTTCTTCTTTATTTTCCCGCCCTAATTTACCGGATCTCGATTCTTTTTCATAATTTTTTTTTAAATACAGATACCCAGAAAATGTACCGAAGAACCTAACTCGAAACGACTTTTAAACATGACATAACGAACTAAGATTCTTCCAACTAAGGAAAATTCAAGAATAGAATATGAACTCAAGAAGTAAGCATCAAGATCATCAATATTCAAACACATGTCAGACGAATCCAAGATAAAATATTATGCTTGGCACGTGGGAGATCAATCCCAACCTTATGGAAGCCTCACACACCTGGTAGAGATCACCCCGACAAAATCCACGATCAAACTAGAAAGATCTTCGCGAATCTTGTTTCTTCTCCTCTTTCCTCCTCTTTTTTCTTTTCTCTCAAAACCCTAACCTTTTTGATAAAAGTGTAAACTGACTAAGATCAGTTTATACCCTTATTAACTACCTAGAAAATGAAATAAACCAATTGGATAAGGAAATGACCAAACTACCCTTTCAAAATTCAGATTTGGACATTTCCTTAATCCAACAACTCAACTTTCAAAGAGTAGAACTCACTCATACGAACTCGAAATCGCGCTAATTTGGAGGCATTTGACAGACCGTTTTAAGAACTTTCCAACCATATCTGGAACTACACTTAACTCATCCTGAGTTATGAGTTATGATTGTTAGAAGTTGACCAAACACTCACTTTAACTTACTTAAAATTTTCTAGATTTTCTTATACTTTCCAAAAATAACTATTTCCAGATTTTTAATTCTTTTCAAAAATGAATATTTCCAATTATAAGCTTCTTCCTAGTTATTTCAAATTGCGAGATGTTATAATATCTCCCCTTTGGGAACATTTGTCCGCGATGAGATTTCTCTTAGCAGGCTAAAGGTGTAACATCTAGTTCAAAAATCCAACAAGCAAATGGAAAAAACCAACATGCTCACTCATAATTTAAGGGGTACTAAGAAGAAAATTAGTACATTGGTCTGAAATTTTCTCCAGATTCAAAGAGATGTCGATATCTCTTCTTCCCGTCCTCTTTAGCTTCTCAAGTAGCTTATCCACAAACTAATTTCTCCACAAAACTTTGACTTGATGTTACTTCCTTTGTTCTGAACTTGTGAACTTGACGATCTAGATTTTGACCCAAAACCTTCTCATGAGATAAATTATCCTGGATACCAATATCCTCAGTTGTTATGATAAGTGAAGTATCTCCCATGTGTTCCTTCAACATGCAGATGTGAAACACCGGATGAATGACTGCTAACTCTTGTGGTAGTTCCAATTAATAAGTTGTCTTGCTAATCCTTTTGGAAATCCTGTAAAGAACAATACATAGGGGACGGAGCTTCCCCTTCTTACAACCTCTCATAACACCCTTCAGGGGTGAAACTTCTCAAGTGGCTCAGTCATCTACCTCAAACTCTAATTCCACTCTCCGAACATCATTGTAGGACTTCTAACGACTCTGTGTTGTTCCTAGTCTATCTTGTATGACTCTCATTTTCTTCATAGCTTGATGAACTAACCCAGGTCCTATCAACCCTATGTCACCAACTTCAAACCTCCCAAAAAGAGATCTGCATTTGTACCCTAAAGAGCTTCATAAGGAGTCATTTAGATGCTAGAGTGGTAACTATTGTTGTAAGCAACTCAATGTGAGATAGTTGATCATCCAAATTACACTTGAAATCAATCAAATAATCTATCTCGATACCTCAAAACACCATCTCCCCCTTGTTTAGAAGTCATCACTTTTTTGCTTATGAACAATTTCCTTTAATTCAAGCAAGGTAGTGTCTTGGTCTTGCTCGCCTTTTACCTATGACACTAATTATGACAACCCGATTCGTCACCACTATTCCTCCTTCTGCAGAAACCATAAATTAAACTTCTAATTGTGCAAGAAAATGCACATCTTTTTGCTAATTCAGTACTATCCATAGAGAACCTTCTCAAGGCACCAAAAACAACATTAGTCTTACATGGATGGTAAAGAATACTCATGTCATAATCTTTGAGTAACTCTAGCCACACTTTTGTCTATGATTAAACTCTTTCTAACTAAACACAACTGAAGACTCTAGTGATCGTTGAACACATCCGCATGAACACCATAAAAATTATGAAGCCATATCTTCAAGGTGAATACATAACAACCAACTCTAAGTTATGGGTTGGGTAATTCATCTTATAAAATTTCAACTGTATGGAGACATGAGCTATAACTTTGTCATTCTGTATCAATACACAACACAACCAACTCTAGACGCATCACAACAAACCACAAAAACTTGAGGACCTTTCGGTAAACTCAAAACTAGGTAGTAGTCAAAAAAATTTAATTCCTGAAAGGTTTTTTCACAAGCTTCAAACCATTGAAACTTAATTGTCTTCTAAGTCAATTTGATCACATAAAACCCTTATCTAGAAAATCCTTAAACTATTTTTTCAACTCTTTCAAGTCTGTTGGTGACATTATGTATGGAGGAATAGATATAGAACGAGTGTCTGGAATGATGTCTATGCCAAAGTCGATTTCTCTTTGAGGAGAGACTCAAGGTAGATCATCTGGGAAGACTTTTGGAAACTTTTTTACTACTAAAACTGAAATTGACTGAATAGTAGGTGTCTCAACACTAGAGTTATTAACTCGTACTAAGTGATAGATACAACCCTCCGAAACCAACTTTCTTGCCTTAACGTATGAAATGAAATGACCCTTAGGCACTGCTAAACTGCTAGCCCACTCTAACACTGGCTCATTTGAAAACTGAAACTTTACTACTCGAGTCCTACAATCAACTGAGACATAACAGGCATGAAGATAGTCCATACCAAGCATGACAATCAAAATCTACCATGTCTAACTAAATTAAATCAACCATGGTACTCTTATAATTGACGGAAACGGAACAATCATAATAGACTCTTTGTAATAGAGTAGAATCACTAACAGGTGTAGAAACACTAAATGGTTCATTAAGTTGTTGAGGAATACTGTCAAAGTTCATAGCAACATATGGAGTTACAAAAGATAAACTCTCTCATAGGTCTAGCAATGCATAAACAATAAAGTCAAAGACTTGGATCATACCAGTGACAATATCTGGTGACAAACAGTAAAGTAAAAGATTTGGATAATACCAGTGATAACACCTAGTAATTCCTATTGCTCTTGGCGATTGTTGATAGCATACAAATGCTTTGTTCACCGCCACTACTGGAATTTTCCCCTCTAGGTGCATCCCTGTTTGGTGGAGAAACTCAAGAAGATTGGGCCCTATTGCCCTAATTTCCAGATAGAATACAAGCAGTTTGTTTCTGCGCCAATACCGGAATTCGCCCCTTAGGTGCAACCCTGTCTGGTAAAGCAACTAAAGAAGATTGGTCCCTATCTCCCTGATTTCCACTACATTGGTTGTTCTCAGGACACTCCCTTAGAAAATGACTGTTCTAATCACACTTGAAACAATCAATAGAGCCCTCACAACAAATACTTGAGTGGTTCCTATCACACTTAGCACATGCAGGAAGCTTACTACCCCTTTATGCCATACTGTCTTGAGAACAGAAAGGTTTAGCTTTGAAGCTCTTGGAATTCTGACCATTGTAATGACCTTTGTTTTTAGGTGCAGGTGCACATGCAGATGGTGGGTCATCCCCTTATGTTTCTATTGAAAGGAAAATCAATTCTTACTACTCTTTTGTTGCCTGAACTCGTTGTCAGATGGCTTAACCTTCATATTCTTAAACCCTTCTCTATTCTTCAACTTATACTCGTTAACTTGTTGCACATGGATCATTAGCCTTGATATGTCCCTATCAGCATTGTTGTCTTGCCTTCCTTGCTTGACTGACGAGACAACCCAACAACAAATAAACTGATCATGCTCCTCATGTCAGCAACCATCTCCGGAGCATAGCGGGAAAGTTGTGCGAACTTTAGACTAAACTCATGAAAATTCATAGACTCCAGATTAAGGGTTTAGAAACTCTCTTATTTTTGCCTCTCGCACCATGAGAGCATCCTCAAACACAGTCTAACTCACTATTGGTGCTTCCTCAGCCCTATTCTTTTTCCATTGGTCGAACCATACTCTAGCGATACCCTTCAGTTGGTATGCAACTAGTTTCACCCTCTCTGCATCACAACATGCAATATCTCGAAAAATTCTGAAGTACTTAACAAAGTTCTATGGATCTTCTCTTACACTTGAACTTGTGAAGCTTGGTCGATTAATCCCTCAAAACTCACGGATCCTTGAAGTATTAGCCGCCTCCTGTCGATTGCCTCTATCTCCAACTTTATGAGTTACAACTTGACTTAACATCCGGATAGCTTCACGGAATTTAGCATGGGAAACTTCTCCTTAAGGTTTCACTTCAAGTACATTTGGTAAATTTTGTTTCTCAACATTCCTCCTTGATGGATGATCTTTGACTGCTCTTCATGGAAGCATGACTGTCTAAAAACACGCACAAGCACGAATTAGAGGGAAACTTTTTAGAGATAAACTCTAACGCATGAAAGGAATAATAAAGAAATGAGGAATTTCCTAAATGTTGTAGCCTCCTAACTATAGATGTGGCACGCTTCACATCGATAAATAGAACTCTACAGACACGACTTCATAGACTCCTTAGGACTGTCCTATGATATAAAGTTTGTCACGAGCCTACACCCTAGGCGGGACTGGTACTCGAAGACCATTGTTGGTCTCAAGCGAATCCTTGACCTGACTTACTTACTCAGCAGAAGACTTATAACATTAATACAAGGATTAAAATGCACTTACTCAACTTTTCAAGGATAACTTATGATGTTTTAAATATAAAACATTCAACTTAGCCAAAATGACAACTCAATGTCTTAATACAATATAAAGGGTAATGACGAGACTCAAAGGACTAACATCTGACCATCTAAGAAGCCACTAAAAACATCTGAGATGGGTGTTGGGACAAATAGCACAACATCCTAATGAACTAAGCTACAAAACAATGAAATGGATCCTCCGAAATGCAAGGAGGCTCCCCAACAGACTCTGAACTACTCACTGGATCAATCATGCGCCAAAATGCCAATCATAGCTACCTGCGTTTGTATCATAATATGATGCAGGTCAACTAGCATAAGTACATTGAATACACGAGTATACAAGTTGGAATGATAAAATAACATATGCTTGAAAGAGATTATGAAAGAAACACTTACTTTGAATCTTCTCAACCTATGAATACTTAATGATCTCATTTCATTATAAAGTGGTTTAAAACAAGTGCAAATATTAAAAAAAAGTATGTAAAACATAATGTCAACACATAATCATAATATCATAAGAACATATCGTGCTTCCTCTTTAAGTCTACTTGTGGAATGCATGAATGAAGTCCCATACCCCATTCATACTGAGCAGAACTCCTTGAGGAACCATGAAATTACTACTGTGGGATTTTCTCTAATCTAAAACCATCACTTAATATCTATAGTGATGATACATCGTTATTAGCCCTACGCTTCCTGGGCCAACCTACACCTTGCAGGAGTGTAGGACCTGAACTACTAAGTGGATTCACAAGTCTATTGTGAAAAGGATTCATCTAACAAGTATGACCCCTTTGTACTCATGATGGCTACATGGTTATGAAGACTTGAGTTAATATCAACTTGCATCCCCATATCAGTGTTCAAAATTATTCTCAAAATTATATTAGCTCCTTTATGTTTTAAAAATAAACTTCTTAGTTCTTGCTGTGATTTGAGATTAGTGCTCAAAAACTTAGCTCACAAAGCCTATCTTGGAAATCAAAGTTTCACCTCCGGCTTCATTTAGAAAGCGATTACTCTTTTTTATAAACTAGCTCGAATTCTTTGGAAATTTCAGTTTCCATTCTTATTTAAATGTGAAAATATTTTAAATCTCTTTGGAAATACACAATCCTCATATACTTCTTTGAAGAAAAGAACTTCAATTGTACTCTTTACCGAACTCAAAACTTAAGTCTTAAAACAAGGTTAAAACATTTATGACAGACTTTTGGAAAACTTTAAGAACTTATCTTGACTTACCGCTTGACTTTTCTTAACTTTGATCTTAATTGCTCTTGACTTGACTCTTAACTGATCTTAACTTGACTTTTGATCTTAACTTGACTTGATCTTAACTTGACTTGACTCTTAACTGATCCTTGAATTGAATTCTGGATTAAAGGATTAAGATTTGTATTTGGAAGGATCTCAACTTGTTTAGGAATGATTTTAGATAGCTAAACATGAGAAAAGACTGAAAATCAAGATTTGGATGTGGGTCCGTGATGCAGAGATATAATTTTTGTTCCAAAATGTCTTTTTGAGGTAGAGTACCTTGTTTCATCTATGAGACGTGAAGCTAAAAATTTCAATTCTGTGGATCAGGCGCGCGATGCACCACCATGCTTAGATATTGTTCGACGAATTTTCTTTTTTGTTTCCCAGTCCCAATTCACTCAATCTTGTTTTTTTATTAAATCACTTTTAGATACAAATACCCAACAAATGTACCCAAGAACCTCACTCAAAACGACTCTAAAACACGACATAACGAACTCAGAAACTTCCCAACTCAGGCAAATTCAAGAACAATATGTAAACTTAAGAAGTAGACATCAAGATCATGAATATTCAAACACATGTAGGACGAAGCCAAACTGAAATATTATGCTTGGCATGTGGGAGAACAATACCAACCTTATGGAAGCCTCACATGATAGAGATCACCCCCGATAAAATCCACGATCAAACTAGAATGATCTTGGCGAATCTTGTTTCTTCTCCTATTTCCTCCTCTCGTATCTCTTCTCTCAAAACTCTAACCTTTTTGGTGAAAGTGTAAACTGACTAATATCAATTTAGAGCCCAATTAACTACCTGAAAACGAAATAAACCAATTGGATTAGGAAAAGAGCAAACTACCCTTTCAAAATTTAGATTTGGACATTTCATTAATTCAACAACCCAACTTCCAAAGGGCATAACTCACTGATACGAACTCAGAATCGAGCAAACTTGCCGATGTTGAAAATATCGTTCCAGGAGCTTTTGAGCTATATTTGGAGCTATAACTAACTCATCATAAGCTAGGAGTTATGATCATTAGAAGTTGACCAAAATCTCACTTTAACTTATTTAAAATTTTCTAGATTTTTTTAGACTTTCCAAAAGTAACTATTTTCAGATTTTTAGTTCTTTTCAAAAAAATGACTATTTCCAATTATAAGCTTCTTTTTAATTATTTCAAATTGGGAGAATGTTGCATAATCTCCAACTATAGAGAATGAAAATTTTTTATCAAAAGGAGTTCAATGATTCTCATAGTTTCAAGATTAGAAAACAGGGGTCAGATAGTGCAAAAACCACTTAAAAAATTGAAAGGTAAAATTAGATTCAAAAATTGAAAGGGTAAAATTAGATTTCTTTTTGAAAAACATTATTTATCATCATAGAGGAATTCGTGGATATTCAAGTCTATCTCGGAGCCTGAATTTTCACACGAACAACTCTATTGGAGCGCTCTCTCTACTGTACAATAACTAAAACAATCTCCAAAGAATAGAAGAATTCTTCAAAAAGAGTTTAATAATACGCATAATGACAAGATTAGGAATCAAGGGTCATATAGTCCAAAAGTTACTATAAAAATTGAAAGGATAAAATTAGATTTCTTCTAGAAAAACATTATATACCATCATAGAGGAATTCCTGGTTGTAAGACTCATTAAAATAAGTCGAGAAATGATCTCAAATTCATGAAAGTACCAATGTTCAAATTTAGGGGGAGATCTCAAAATCCACATTGAAATCTAAGATTTGAAAGGTGTTTCGGATGAAAAGTTGAAGAAAGCGTACGGAGTTGATAGAGAAACTTATCCATTTTAATTTCACATAGAAAAACTTCCAAGAATCACCTCTCCTAAGCTCAAATTCTTCGTTTTTACAAAAAGTTTACAACAAAAAAAAAATAGGAGTTAGCTTGGCCAAGTGTAAATGGAGGAAATGAGAAAAATGGGATGCTTAGGTGCAAAATATTCATGACAATCCCGAGCCACTATTTCTAGGGATCGCGAGGAACACAAGGACAACTCATAATTTAGGTGGCATAATTTTGTATTTGTTGTTGTTGTTGTTTGGATGAATATTGAAATTCTTAATTTCTTGCTTACTATCGGCTATTGAAAAAGAATGTACGAATTAGCTAATATACTCTCTAATAATTTTCCTTTAGTTACTAGTCTGTTATAAAACCAATCAATATCTGATAGCTTAGCTAGCGGATTAGTACATTTAAAAGTCAATAACCGATAAGTCAAACCGTTAAGCGAAATTATCCGTCTAATCCACCTGATAAGAAGCCTTAATCTTAATTATTCAAATCATTACTGATTTTAATAATCCTGAAAAAAAGTTTCTATGAGTATTACACCTATTATTAGTAGTAAAAATATATATTTTTCATGCTTCTTTTTTCTTCCAGAGACTCCTCATTTGCATCTCAATTTTTTAGTTATTATTGAAGTTTTTGTTTGTGCTTATGAGTGATGTTATATTTTTCTTTTTATGCTTTGTAATAATTATTATACAATTACTTTTTCTTACCGCATTTCAGTTGATTATGACGATATTTAATATATGTATCGATTTAGTTTTTATCTTTCATGCATAATAATTAATATTATGAGATACACACTTTATATATATATATATATATATATATATATATATATATATATATATATATATATATATATATATATATATATCATATATCATATATTATTATAGCATGAAGCTTTCAACTTAAAAGTTAAATTACTATTTTGTCCTTGTTTTATCTCTAAACTAAATAAATATTATTATATAATTAATTTAATATTAGATAATATTTTTTTATTTAAATTCATGCCTCTAGACACAATGGTTCAAATTCTTTTGGGAAATAGTTACAAGAAGAGGAAAGATCAAAAATTGTATTTTTCTTAATAAATGTGTATATCAATTCTTCTTTATCAAAATCAATTTAATTTTGGCTTGGGACTGTGCCAGTGATTATTTATTTATCACCTTTTGTTGTTAGTAGAGAAAAGATATACAAGTAGTATAGACACTAAAGGTAATTTCATTCATATTGAATCTTTATGTTTTTTCTTTTTTATTATTTTATTTATTTAATCTTGATTTTGTTTATTGTATTTTAATATGTTTTCTTTAAGTTTTTGATCTTGTTTTCATCAAATTGTGCTAAGAATCTGTAATACAATTTGTTAATTTTGTGTGATCTTTTTAGTGTTATTTGCTTTTGATTCTTCTTTCTTAATATTAGATTTTGATGTATTCTTTGGATATCAACTTTTTTTATTGGTTTTATGGTATTTGATATGCTTAGCCTCATTATGGTTTCAATCTAGACTAGAAGAGGTTTACACAATTATTATTTTATTTTTGTGTGGTCTTGTTAATATGTTGTATCATTGAATGTTTTTTTATATTTATTTTTTGACTATTTTTAGTAATTTTGAAATGTATTCTCGAGGTATTGCTCAATTTTATACGTTATGTGATAGTTTTCTATTTTTTATCTTGGGATTTCAATTTTTGTTGGTTCTTTGACGAACTTTTTCATCCTTTAAGAAATGTAGTTATTACTGTCAACACATGGTATAGGATCATAGAGACATTAACTTTCAGAAAGTCATCGTAGTAATGCCACTTTTATGGTAACAATTAAAATAATATGGTTGAACCTCACTTTTATGGTACCAATTAAATTGAAAAGTCATGCATATATATAATACAAGTGTATGTAATACAAATGACCGGTGAATAAATATATGGTTCTCATATCTATATTTGATAATAGGGTAATATTACTTGAGGTTTCAATTAATTCACAAAACTTGGAGTATACATGTCACCCTTCATTGTTTCAAGTTTATCATTATTTTTCTAAAAATTCTACTTTATGCCTTATTTATATACTTTATACTTGTGTCATTTAAAAAAAAACGAAATATTAATTAATAGGGTACACGTGCGCAAAGACTAGTATATATATATATATATATATATATATATATATTTATATTTGTGTATGCGCGCGTGTATCTTTAAATATGTTTTAGCCAACTTAAAAGTTGTTACTTTTTCTTACATATGCTTTGATTTTATTTTTATAGGACAAAGAAAGTCGAATAATATATGTACCATTTACATTTATTATTTACAATACAAACATTATATCAAATATTTTAAGGTAATCGTTCCACGCACGTTCCTACAAACTAGTTACCTAAAATAGATTGGGGAAAAAGGAAGTAGTTACAGTCAATTGTACCAATGGGTGCAACAATTGGTAAAGATGTTGTATAAAAGATTATGAATTTATAAAAGTTCCAATAGTTGACGTAGTTACTTGCAACAATTTATGTAGTGGTTGTAACAACTGCTACATATGTTTACAAATCTACCAAACAAAATGTTCAAAATTGAAAGAATACTGGAAGCACTAGAAAATGAGCAAATAATGGACTTCTAGAAATGTGGTCCAAGAGGATAACAACTCCACCATAATTTCTGTTGAGCACAGCTCAGATCAGATTTGTGAACATGCAAAGTCTCCTACTATAATCAACTAGCAACTTGTTCTTTCTGATCAATTTCATGCTTCTTTGGACAAGACGATGAAAGGTGGCCACGCTCTCCACATTCATAACATGTTCGCCTCCTAATCTTTGCACTAACAGTGCTTGTTGCAACACTATCCACATTTTGATCTTTCTGCATAGGTCTTGAATCTGTTGCACCTCCTTTCTTAACAGCTCCTTCCTTCGCAACAGCACAACTTATTCTAACAGGTCTACCACATACAATCTTTTGATCCAACTTCAATGCCATGTTTACAGAGACACAATCAGAAAAATCCACATGGGCATAACCTCGAAATTCTCCTGTTTCTTTATCTTCACCGAATCGGATAGAACTTATGCTGCAATCTGAAAAAACTTTCTTCAAGTCATCCTCTGTTACATTCCATGATAAGTTACCCACGTATACCCTATTATACCCTTCGACCATGTTTGGTGAGAAGTTGGACACTTTGTTAGCTTTAGCGGACTTGTATGACTGGATTTTCAGGAATAGTCCACCCCTGGGAGCAGATATACGTGTTAGTGAGAAGCGAGATGCAGAAGATTTAACTTTCTCATCAATGAAGACATGATTGCACTTACATATCAGAACCATCCAGTGCCATGGCTCTCTTAGCGGCTGCTTCAGTCTGGAAAACAAATTTAGAGAGAAACCTGCTCAACTAGCAATATTTGCAAGAAACCAACACGGGAAAAGGAAAACAAACCAAGGTTCTGAAAGACAAATCGTATGAGGTGGCTTAGGTCACCAAAACAAGTCAAATGCAAATCTAGGTAGCACGGTACTTGCAACTGTTGAAAGTGGAACTTGAACTCTTGCCAATCCTCTCAAATAAATAATAAAATTATTAACAAATAAAGGTGTGGTAGACTCAATGCAAAAAGAATAACTGATTCGTGAAGCATTAACATTTTAAAATCATAAATTTGCACAAAGCTACATGAAAGATAACTTCTTTAGTCGTAGGTACTTCAAGACTAATCTTATGAGATTTTTACTTTTGATTGGTGAGAAGAAACAACTTCAAACACAAGCGAAATCGATTTTGCAGAATGTGTACAGAGTTTGGAGGAGATAATTTAAAAAGTAGCATTTTTGTTATATTACTACTCTTTCCATTTCATATTTATTTGTATGTTTTAACTTAGCACGGAGTTTAAGTATAGAAGATTTTTGAATCTTGTGATCTTAAACTAAAGAAGAATGTATAAAATTTCCTTTCACCTTGTGGTCTTAAAAATAACACGAGAAAAGTTGAAATTAAAGAGTTGCCAAAAAAAGAAAAGAAAAAGAGACATCCCTTTTTTTAATGGACTTAAAAGGGAAGTACAACAAATAAGTCGAAACGGATGGAGTAACTAATAATGAGTACAATTACCAAGTATAGTCCCACAAAGAGGAGACGGGGAAAGATAGAGTGTATGCACACCTTATCCTTACCTCAGAGGTAGGGAAGTTGGTTCTGGTAGATCCTTGATTCATGGAAAAATAATCAAAAAAAAGATGTAATGGAAGTACAAAACTCAACAAATAATATTATTAAAAAAAAAAAACTCAACAAATAATAACAACACAACAAATAGTAGTAGAACCAAAAATACAACAAAGCAATATGATAATTGAAGTACAAGGAATCAATAGATAACAGAAATCAAAGGACAAGAAACTATAGGAGAAATAGTATGACTTACCACCCACTTACCATATATAAAATTCTTTGAAGTACTTACGGAGAGACTCAAAGGGACGATGGACAATTTGATATAGGAAAATCAAAATACTTATATCGGAGGTCGGCAGATTGTAGATGTGGCAGTGTTAGAAGAGGGATGTTTGCATACAAGGTAAAAATCAAGAAGGTTGCATACAAGGTAAAAATCAAGAAGGGGGTCTTCTTTAAGCTTGATGTCGAGAAAGATTACGACCATGTAAACTGACCCTCCAGACCTGAATTGCCATTTACTCTCTTGAATAGCAGCAACATAGGGGTAGTCAACAGACACCCTTAAACTGGGTATTTTCACCTTTTTCTTCTGGCCTTTAATGAACCTGTCAAATCTTCAAAGCAATGTCCAACAACCCAGCATTCAATGTCAACTCTGTACTATTAATCCTGACCTTCTCCCTCTATGTAAGATATAATGCGTATAAACCTCCCATGAGTATTATGCTTTCTCGTGCAGTAATGCTCTGCCTCATGCTCCACGATTTTCTATCTCCTTGTTACATTCTTTTTCTCCTTGGATGCTTCTCTTAAACATACACGGATCCATTCCATTACCTTCCTGCTCAGGGATGATCTGCGCATCATCTTTCTGCTTCTCTCTATCCATTCGTGCCATTCCGCTTTGGCATTTTCCCATCTGGTGATATCAAAAGACTTAAACCCTGCATTGACATAGATTCGATTTTCTTCCATTCTACAGGGGGTGATTTATCAATATCCCTCTAGCCTTAGTCTGCTAGAATAGAAATGATATCTCTAACAAGAATGACACAAACAACATCCAAACTTACATTAGTTCTTTCTTCTCAAATCTTTTATTAGGTCGACCTTGGTGAACGGCAACCTAATGGCAATCCAACTTATGTGATGTCATCAACTCTCATTCCAATTAAAGTAGAAGGCGTCCTAAATGACATTCCACTTATTTGATTTCTTCAATGCTCATTCTAGCTAAAGTGGAGGCCCAACTAGATAGAAGAACATGCAAGTTTTTCCTGGAATGAGATCAACATCAAGAAGATGCATTTGTTAGGTGGGGAAAGTTGAAGTTGCACAAGGAGGATGGTGTACTGGGAGTGAGTAATTTAGGGCTCCAAATTAAGAGCCTTCTGTTCGAATGATTGTGGAGGTGGAATGACAAAAGAAGAGAACAATGGAAAGAGTTCATTAAGCTGAAGTATGGTTGTCAGAATTATAAGGATACGAAAAGTATAACTGCACTCTCATGATATTGCCTTCTGGAAGCACATCAACAACTTATGATCTAATTTGCAAGATCACACAAGAAAGAAAACTAGCAATGGAAGATATTTTGAGTTCTGGGAGAACAATTGGGTTGGGGGAATCTTTAGCTGGCATGTTTTTCCGATTCATACAGCACTTACTTGACAAAAATAGCATAATTGCTAACTGCCAGAATGGCAGCTCATGAATATTTCAATTTAAAAGGAATTTTTTGGGGATAGATAGGCTGGAGATGTAAGTGAAGACTCCTGAAGGCCTTGCTTTGGACAGGCAAGGCACTAGTGAAGGGAAATATCTTGTTTAGTCAAACTACCAAATATTGGCAAGGATTGCTGGAATTTGTGGAAGTCGTACAGAATGGCCATGGAAAATGCTATGGAAGACAAAGACTCCAGTTATAGCTGTTGACTTTGGTTGCGTGGCAGCACATGAGGCCAGCTTGACACGGGATAAGCTGCGGACAAGAGGATTAATTTATGTTGCTGGTACTATTTGTGAAAGGGAAGGGGAATCAGTGAACCATTCATCAATACATTGCATGTATCTATGGCAGATCTGGTGCATCTTTTTTAGCTTATATGGATGTTGGTGGGTTATGCAAGCAAACATCTGATCAAGTTCTCTGTAGCTGGATAACCCAGAGGATGAAGAAACAACAAAAGAAGATATGGATGACCATCCGATTGGCATATTATGGAGCATTTGGCTTTAAAGGAACCAAAGATGCTTTGACAAAAAGGAGGAAATTGTTTATTTAGTTAAGAACAGATGTATTTAATATCTGAAACATTGGTCCAGCGCTGTTTTTCAAAAAGATTTGGATGTAGTTATAAACTTTTTAGAAACCTTTGTAGGATTAAAAGGACTCTGCATCCCTGCTTGGTACTGGCTGTACCCATTCAAGCAACAGATAAGAACTCACTGACTGTCATATGGCTAAGAGATGAATTTTCCCATGATAAACTTTCCATCTCATTATCAACAAGACTGTCAAGAAAATAATAATTCTTAAGCCTCAAAAGTCTGCAGAAATTCACATATTTCAAAACTTTGTGACACAATTGAATATAACAAACACATCCAAGACATTTAAGCAAACATTATCTGAAAATAGTGCAAAGGACACCAACAAACACTATTAGAAAGCAGAATTCACTCAAAGAATCTACCTTAAAAGTGATAATGGCAATTCCTCTAAACTTTCCGCTGTCAGGGAAATTCATACAATCAACCTCCATAATGGTGCCACAACCTTCAAAGTAGCTCCTAATATCATCCTTAGTGGAATAATAAGGAATACCTCCGACATAAACTTTATTAGAAATGTCAACGCTTTCTTCTCTGGAAGAGACAGGTAGATAGCCACAACAACATAGAGGTGTCAGAAACAAAAAAGAAAATGAAAGAACATATCCTAAATCATGCAATAGATAAGAGTTAGACAAAAGTCTTATGAAACATAGATCAAACAAAGAGTCATGAAAGAAATCAATCCCCACATCCCAAAAGACAAGAGTCTGATGCAATGTCGGAGTGCTCATCCATATCACATAACCATCAAATTAAACTCATCCATTTTTTGATTTGATTGTGCACTGTGTGCAACAGCTTCAAAAATCCAAACAAAAACCTAGCTATGCCCTTGAATTGGCCAGCAAAGCTGAAGTTAGACTTGATATTGAAATTAACTATGCATTAGCCTTGTTGTAACAAGAAAGGATCCTTATTTTACCATAACAAGGATTTTTTTGATTCTCATGTAGAACTTAACAAAGTTAAAAAAGGTCCGACTGTATCTTACACATTGGTTTCAATTTGTTTGTTTGTGGTATCGGGACAATCAAATTGAGTAATAAGAATTGGGTGAATGAGAAAAGGATTTTCATACCTTTCCTCAGTTTTAGTAGTCTGGGCTGCTGATGCTACTTGTACAACTTGCCCATCTTCTTCTTTTTTCTTCCCTTTTCTCTTCTTCTTCTTCTTCTTCTTCTTCTTCTCCATAGGTTTCCTCAGCTCCCCATCAGTTTCATCTCTCTTCCTCTTCTTCTGTTTTTGTTGAGTTTTCTCATTCATACTCCCTTCTTCCTCTTTAACTTCACAAGAAGCTAACAGTTCAGCTTTAGCTGCTCTTAGTTTTTGTTTCGACTTCTTATTTGATAGAACCATCGCAATGCTGAGTTTGCTGCTTCAAGATGGCTAACTGAACAAAACCCTGCAAAAACCCTCCTCCCTTGCCTCAACCCTTTTAACAACCCCTTCCCGACTTCTATTTCCTTGCTAAAAAGGAATTTTTTTTTTTTTTTAAGAATTACATAATTTCTATTGCTCACTTTACTTATTACCTTTTTTTTTTTATTTGTCCATTTTGTCTAATTATAATTTTTTTAGTTATTATATTCTTGATTAATTAGTTTGAAATTGATAAAAAAAATTATAAATCTTAAATTTTTAATTCATCCACTTTATATTTAATAGGGGGAAAATTACTATGTCAACCATTCTCTTCTTAATAGGTGTGTCAATTTAAAAGTGGACAAGTAATTAGGGACAGAGAGCATTCAAGAAAAAACGATAAACACAGTAAAGTCTTACTAAATTAATACTTGGTAATTACTAATTTGTCTAAATTAATATTTTTCTTCGATTTTGACTTAGGCCAATGAAAAAATTCACAATTTTCGATAAGATAATATATTTTCAAAAGATCAATATATAAATATATGTTCTCGTTAATATTATAAATTATTAATTCTTTAAAAGTACAAATATATCAAGACAATTTAGTGAAATATGATTTCATTAAGTTTTCTTTTGTTAAAAATTAAATTTAATTGAACTTCATGTCTAACTTTTTTTATTGCATTCAAAAGTTTTATTGTTGTCTTTTTTACTGCACCATAAAATTGTGATGAGTTCTAGATGTAATGAGTATTTTCTTATGAGTATTTGATTCTAAAGGTATTGTATCAGCTTCAACTTCATCATGAATATTGTTTTTTTCCTAATGATATTCACAATTTCTTCTAAACTCAAAAGTCTGAACATGTATTATTTTCATACATGTAATCTAACACATTTTATGTCCATTTTATTAAAGTAACCGAGATTCTTAATCATGACCTCAAATTCATAAATGATGTTTTCACAAATGGGTTTACTAAAATTCTCTGAGATTTCATTCCAAATGAATTTTTCAGTATTGATAACAATTTGTTATTGTCTCTTGTTGAACATTTATTGTCCAAGTCGGGAGTACAAAATTGATGGCATCCAAAACCTTAATCTTTCCTGGATCAGTTTTTCGTCCATTCGGGATTGCAAAATTGATAACATATAAAACATTTTTCATGGTACTTTATGTATAACAAATTTACTTTTTTAATGTGAATTTCATAAATATAATACATAAACTACTAAGATACAACGATTTTGATGTACTCGAAATTAATCTTTATTTAATCCTAAAATACTATTTAAATTAATAAATATTAATTGGGTTGTCCTTTAGGATTTGTACCCGGATGATTCAACCCTAAATACACTCTAATACATATTTCACACCTTTCCAACGAATTTCATCAAATTTAGAGTCTTAGAACCTGGTGAAATAGGCTAAGGCACACTAGCACCTCTATGAATAGTGTCTGAACGTTATTGATATTTCTTGATTTCATGACACAAAAACACCCTAAATGAAATATAAAAATTATGTTAGGTCTTAAAATAGTGTTACCAACCTTAGACCAACACATAAAGTTCTATATTAGGTCTTGGACTTTTAAAGTGTTACATCAAAGGAGAAGTAGTGGATGCAAAAACATCCAGAAACTTCCTACAATACCCGACCAAACAAAAGAAACATCTAATGTAGGTTGGAGTCAATGATCTAGGACAATTCTTAACCGCTTGCGCATTTCTTGGATCAACATATATAGGCTCGCTTGAAAGAGTATGACCAAAGAACGCAATCGATCTTAACAAAAACTCACACTTGCCACATATGGGGAGCACCCCGTACAAGTAACCGGTGTCTTCATCCTTGAAGAGGACTAAGACAAACCTCTTAGCATTCGTCATAATATTTCATAGGTTAACTTGTGGAAAAATTAAAACTTTTTATTTAATTCTACGTTGAGGTATACATTGACCTCTCGCATACACATGACACACATATATACATAATACATATATATACAAAATACATATATATATACATAATACATATAAATACATACATACATACATACATACATACATACATACATATATATATATATATATATATATATATATATATATAGGGAATGTACATAGACTCCTCGCATAAGAAGAACTATATAGGATTCTACTTTTATTTTACTTACAAAATATAGCATTATAGATTCATTAGAAGTCTAGGATACGTCTCATAGTAAACAATCTAAAACGAGTACAACATTGAGCATAGTCCATACTTCATACAACAAAAGATACATATTGGTATATACAACATTAATCTTCAAATGAAAATGAATGATGAGAAGATTCTTTAAGACTAAATAGTAGCCCATATCATGATAGTAGCACCGTTCTCGGAAGGCGAGGACCTACCGAACATGGAGAATGAGAATTCAAGTCTTCTTCAATGGTTCTCTAAAATATCAAAGGTCGAAACCTACATTTTCTAGTAAACATAAAAACATGTGTTAGTACATAACTTGTACTAAGTATAGGCATATGCACATAAAATATTTGAAAAGAATGCATGAGAAAGGGACTTTTGTTCAAAACCATGCTAAGTTAATTTGAAAATCCTTATGTAAAATCAAAATCCTTATGTAAAATCAAAAACACATCTAAACCAATAATCATACATTCCTTAACACAAGATCATATAAAACCCAAAACCAACATTATCAGGTATAATCAATTCAACATGTATCATAACATATTTGAGTACATAATCAATAAAACTTCAATATCATGTTATAAAACAAAAAGCATATATAAGTGTTCATAAAATTAAAACAAATAGAATACCTTACTCATAACCCTTCATCAATTCCACAACTTCAATGACCAAGTAAAGCCCCATTACCTTACTCAACTAAGTAAACCAAACAAAAGATATGATGCAATGCCAAACTTCATTTAACAAAAGATCATAAGCAATGCGTAACGTCAACATATCTATATCATTTACTTTGTAACACATAATAACAAGCTCTCAAGACTTCCCTCTACAACAAATAGTTCAATGTATTGGTAGAGTCCCATACCGCTAACACGACAATGTAACACCCCTTAGGTCCTCCTAGTTAGCGTTTACTTTATTACTTCATTTTAATTTCGAGAGCACATGCCTTAACCGACACAGACAACATTAGAAAAATGTGGAGTCTGATGCCATGAAACCCTAAACTGAAAGAAGGTGGACCACATGCCAAGGTAGTACCAAAACATGAACATAGCATTCTAGGTGGAATCACTAGCTAGCATTCCTCTTGGGGCAACATAGTTCAAGAACTAAGAGACATGCTTGGTACCCTCCTTATTCACATTAAATTATAGTTTCCAATCTTATGTGTAACATAGTGAACCTATCTTCCCACTTTGGAAAGGGACACTCCCCACTACTAGTTCACACGGTGCTAAGATAGAGTCCCTTTCAGAAATGTCTTTAATCATTTATTAATCATCATAACTTAGTATAGGCCATTTGATACTAACCCCTTGTATATTAATAATAACTAACTCCTTAGGAATTACATGAGAATAACCTTTCAATACAACCCTTATAAGCGAGATCAACACATTATCATCATCATGCCATAGTAAAGCACATAGGAAGTTCATAATCAACCTTACTCATTTCATCTTAAACATAATATTACACCTTCACAGGATAAAATATTTCAATAACATCATCATACCAACACCTAATTAATATAGTCACAAGGCATGCTTCATGTAAACTTCATCATAAAGTAAAAGTCATCATAATAGAAGTAAAGGTTCAAGATTACAAAGTCTTACCAATTCTCCTCCAACAAGACATCTTCATTGGTATTACCTTCAACAAATAAAATTTATTACATCAATAGGTGTAATAACGTCATACGATAAATTAACACAAGCACAAAGTCAATTGTATCATCACTACCCAAATTAACCTAAATTCATAACGTATGGCTAGGTGGATTAAGGTTCATCATGAATTTAATAAGAATTATGTCCAATCCCAATAATAAATTACCCTAGACATTCCATAAATTAAATATAGTTGATAACACAAGTTAACAATCAATACGATCTTCAATTTCAATCAATTCATAAACATGATCCAATACTTGAGGCAATTGTTAAAAGGGACATGATCCATAAGAAATTTCATTAATTAACCTCAATTTCACAACAATCTAAATTCAATTAGCCACGGGAAATTGTAATTAATAACAATAAATCATTAATAAGTTTAGAAGAAATCCCATTTGTAGAACAAAGCCCTTGGAATATGGGTGATTTAGAAATTTACTTTGAAAGGACCTCTTGGGGAAAGGAATCCCATGAGTGAATAACTCATGCCTTAAATAATCTTAATCAACAAAACTAAAGTTTAATCCTAGAGAAATTTACCTTCTTCTTCAAGCTTCCTTCTTCCTTCAATGGAGGTTGAATAGAGAGAGAAATTAGAGAGAGGTGAGAGCTTTTATGTTTTAATTTGGGGATTTGATTTTAGTTAGTTAATGTGAAGGAAAACTGGTTTAATATCAATATATATACCTTCGATGAAATACCCCAATGACCGCTCACTTTTTTTGACCCTTTAATGAAGTCAACTTGAATTCAAAATTTTCAGATATTCGTCGGTGAACAAGTCGATGTCGCGGAGCTGTTCCCGCAAGATTTTCTAAATTATTCTTTAAGACACTAGAGTCAGCAACCTGACCGCGACACAGACTTTATTTTTGACCAAATGACCACAATGTTCGTGACGCGGACACACTTAACCAATGTGTATTTTCGCTACTTTTTATTTTAGCTTTCTTGTCCATATTTGGGGTCCTTTCGTGGATCCCTAGGGCGACACTTGAGGGTTCGTACCTGGACATTTTAACTCTATATACATAGATTTACTTATTTAAAATAATTCTACAAGTGTAAGACCAGATACAACACCCTCAAACCTTCACACAACCTAAGGACGTTTTTCTAATTTCAAGTGCGCTAGTTTTTGGATGTCCTGGTAGTTTCTTAACGTCTTGACTCTAACACTTTAAAAATGATTTATAAATATTATCTTATGCTTAGAAACAGGGTGAACAGACTGATATAAACATGTGAGGCGCTTGATTAGGTCTTTAGACTTTTGGAGTGTTCCAACACTTACTATACTTGGCAACTAGTGTGTGTTCCTTAAGGACTTGCAACACATTTCACAACCAGGGAGCACCCAATAAAAGTAGCATGGCATACTTGACCTCTCTGTGGTCTTATACCAGCCCATAGTCATGATTCCTCACATATTTTTAGAAAATTTATCAGAAAGTTTAAACTTTTCATAGCATATTGTTTGCTAGAATCATCACTTCATATATATATAATATGAGTCATAACGCATAGTTAGACTCTATGTCTCTTTGACATCTTAGACTAAACATCAATAGAGTAGAGTAGGGAGACAACCCTTATCAACATAACATAAAATATTAACGAAGCTATTATATATCCTTAAGAGTAACTTTACATAGTAAATCCTTCAAACATAAGGACCCTTTCATGAACTTGGGAAACATCTATCAAGCCCATAACTTTTGAGACATACTTAAAGCTTCCATAACCTACACTTTGTTTAAAAAGGTAAAGAAGAATGGTGTTAGTTCAAGAATTCACTAAGTATAAAGACCATCCAAAAACATTCATTGAAAGAGGACTTTTCGTAAGAAAAAGATGCATCATGCGTTTTCATAAAAAATCATAAATTCATGATACAATAAGTACAAAATAGTATATATACTTCACATAGGCATGGACACTATTGATAACAACACACCAAGTAAGATATGTTTCATTCTCATAAAGAAATGCACAATAGTTACAACATCACAACAGACACATAACCCATTTAATGCATATTTAGCATTCTATAACATTATTCTTTCTTTACCTTAAGAACTTCACCCTTAAGTAACCCTCTAATAATACTTGGTGCAATGCATGAATTGTGTCCTATTCCACTAACCAAACCCAAGCATCACCTTAAGGCCACCACGTCAAAATTTCACATACCATTCATTAACTCAAATATAAGAATTCTTGAAAACATAGCATATCACAAGACAACTATTTCGTTAATGACTCAACATTCTTTGTAGACCACATAGAAGACTCATTTCAAGACAACATACAAGTCAAGACTACTAATAACATTATAATAAGGGAACAATCAACAAAGATGATTTGACATCACTTTATACAACATCATAAGACCTTACTCATAATCTCAGTATAATCCTACTCGTGCAATGTACATGTGAAGTCTCATAACCTCACACATACTAAGTAAACTCACAAAGAGACCAGAAGAGTAATATTTACTTCACATATTATGATTACAAGAATAGTCAACTACGTACTCAAGTAGGACCTTCATTAAATTACAATTAAGCCCAACATCATACATATAAGGCAAGACCTCAACATATAATCAACAAGATCAACATTATGCATCTATAGTAAGATGTCATTATATAGACACAATAGAACTCATTCTATTTATTTCACCATACAAGTAAGTCAATACAATAATATAATACATAAAATACATATACATATGCATATAAAGACCTTCTGATAACTCCCTTCACGAGCTACTTCTGTGATGCATATGTCACGCACTCTAATGCAATACCTCTAAAACGATCTAGGTTAAACTAGGCTCTAGCGTGTTTGTCATGTTTTTTAAAGTCTTAAAAGGGTTAATAATAGTGTTTATAAAAATTATATTAAATTTTGAAGTGTTTGGAGGTCAAATGTCCAAGACGTCCGGAAAGTAGTCCAAGTTAAACTAGTGCTTTCTAGTGTTTTGTACTGGATTTTTGCGAGATTGTTTGAAACTTAAAGTAAGTATCGATGGTTCCTACACATAGACCACATGTAAAGGGCCGAAATATCCCAGAACGACGCCTTGTTGACAAGCCTAAGGTTCCCCAAAGAGGACACAAACATGGGACAACCAAGCTTCCACGCCATCCAAGATATGGAGTGGTTGTGAATCGCGCAACTTGCACTGAATACGCAAAAATCTTTCCCTACAATGCAGGGACGTCATCAAACTTTATGTGTCGAAAGTTTACAGAAACAAGATTTGAAAATGCCTCCTCGACGTGCTATGAACTCAGAAATTTGGTCTCGTCGTTTTTAAGTCAAATTTTAATTGCTTAATTTGTCTAATAAGAGAAGGGATATTTTCGATAATTTGGGATGACTTATTAATGGTTATTAAGAATTTTTATACCGCTAAACTCACCAGTAAAATCTAATCCCTCAACTAAAAAAAACCTCTCCATTCTTCTCCCCAAAACCTCTATTCATGAAGCTTTGAAGCTCCAACAACCAAGACTGATGTTACATGCCGGGAGCACCCCCTAGAAGTAACATGGCGTACTTGACCTCTCGGAGGTCTTATACAAGCCCATAGTTATCATTCATCTCATTGTCATAGATAAATTTAGCTGAAAATGATAACACTTTCTTCGCACATCGTATGCTAGAACATTACTTCATATATATATATATAAAATATCATCATACATAACTTAAGACTGGTCTTTTTTTCCATCCTAGACCCAACATCATAAGAGTACTTGAGTGACACGACCCTTATTACAAAATCCATAAGTACAATTATAAGACTTTACATGAAAGATATGACTTAGGAATCCTTGGACTTAACGATTCCATGCTTGATCTTGCGAATCATCTATCAATATTTTCACGATTTAAAACGACCTTTAAGCATCCATATCCTACACTTTGTGAAAAAAATAAATTATGGAATTAGTATAAGAAAGCAATAAATATGACAAACATGCAAAATATGCATTTAAAAGGGACATTTTCTTGAAATCGTACTACATACCTTTATTAAGTAAATATTCAAAAAAAAACTTTATTTAATAGCATTTATATCATTCACATACTTCAAATACACATACTAAAAGTCCAAATATCAAATATGATCATAGAATTTAAGCCATATTTGGGTTCACATTATAGTGAGCTGGTTCACGTTACACTGAGTATTTTTTTTCTTAACAATGAACATTTTTTAACTCATTAACCTCTCAAGTGACCCTCTAGTGATACTTGCTGCATTGCATCACCTTACAGCCTCAAGGAAACCCATACCTACAGCTTAGATAAGTCAACACATACCATCATAGAATTGTAATACCCCAAAGACACATTTAACCCATTACTATAAACATATCAGAATAAGCTACATAAACTTGCACATATTCTAACTTCTCTTCACATAAATGCATTATAATCCATTACTCACAATCCTAGTCCAAGTCTATAGTGCATTATATATCTAAAGACCCCATAAACTCACACATACTTAGTAAACCTATCATAAGACCACAAGCCTTAACATCCAATTCATATATCAACATAGAAAGTGAGGACAACTTCATTTTATGTCAACAACCTTCATCATGAAGTCAGTAAGACCAATCTAGTGCATATAAGGACCAAACCAAATCTCATAGACTCATACCATGTACTTAATCACAACAAGTAGAAAATAATACAAAGTCATACATAAGGAACATATACATATATACATGCATTAGAAGGCTTTCCTAGGACTTCCTTCAAGAGCCACTTGTGCAATGCATAGGTGAAGTACCATACCCCGACCTAGAACTAAGCAACTACACTTAGGTTATCCTTGTAAGGGTCCTTACTTTACTTCCATTGTCCATTTTACTTTTACGGAAACCGTAGACTTAACCGACACTAAGATCATAAGTGCTAAACATGGAATTTGATGTAGTAGAGCCTTACACCAAGGGAAGTTCTTGGTACCTAGCAAGGTAGAACATTAAGGCATGCTACAATACTTAATGAATTCACTTGCTAGATCTTATGTGGCGACCATAGTTTATGGAATTAAGAGATATACATAACACTGAACATGCTCATTGGCATTGGAGCCTCATCTCATGAGATAACATGGGTGAACCATCCTCAAAGGGAAGCCACCACCTCATGTAACCATGGTTAATATTCTTCCAAGGGAAGTCAAACCTTATGGGACCCAGTGGTGAATCTTCCTCCACGGGGAGTCAACACCTCTCATTTTCATATTCACTCGATCATAAGCAAAGTTCCCTTTATTAAAAACCTTTTATTGCTTTACCTAATAAAATAGGCTTAGGATATTGTTTACTTATATGCTTATAGAATATTCAAGCACCTCTCTAGTTTTAGTGTACATATGAGCATTCCTTTAAAGGACCCTTTATTAAAAATATATTTATACATGTGTGTATATACTTATATGTGAGTAAACATTTCACATAAGTTATAAATGTTTCACATGTTCGTACAATAAAGCATAAAACTATAGGTGTGCCTATATGAGCAATCCTTTCATATCAACACTCCAAGACACTATGCACATTAACACTTCATATCATATACTTAAAATGATAGCATATAACTCATATTCATAACATGTTCATACATTCATTTTCATAAACATAGATAACCACACATAGGAACTATACTATCAAGGTACACATATGCAATGCATAGACAAGGTCCCATACCCTTGCCCATACTAGTACACCTATCATGTACTCCAAGTTAAGGGAATACATAACATACCTCCGATGCATTTACGGTACATGCATAGTAGTAGATATGTAGTGAATATGAGATCAACCTTTCATTAGACACCATGACCCTTTACTACATTGTGAGCATGCACAATGTGTGAGTGTGTGTGTACATTGGTAAACATGACCACATAATGGCTATCAATAACACACCGAGTAAGACACCCTCTTAAGACCATAATACACAACCTATCATAACACATTAATTATTCACACATTCACATAGGGGTACATGGGAAGGGGTCATTAATCCTTTACACTTCATTAACAGAAGAATCTTCACATGATCCTAACATAGATATGCACATGCATATACAATAGACATACAACCTACATCACAATTAGAATAAGATAGTAAGAATAGTATCCATATAGTGTGATCATCATAACTACACATTCATATATAAGTAATTTGCCTTCCTGTCCATAGTCAACACATATATAATGATAATAAAGTAAACACTTCCACCATTAGTGGACCAAACCACAGAATGTCCAACAAGGCTTGATCAACAATGCTATAGCTAAGTAAAGAAGTAGAAGAGTAAAGAAATTCTTACCAATACTATAGACTTTGGTCATCATTGACCATTACTACTCTCTTATCGACAATTAAAGTATAGGACATTAGCTACAACACAATAATCATATATTAAGTCATGCATAAGATACTACAAGACCAAGATACAAACTAGTACAACACATCATCAACATACTAGAAAGTAGAAGGAGATAAATCCTTAATGAAATTCTATTACAATGATCAACATACCTATTTAATTAATAGTATCAATCTAGAGCAGTATATAAAGATATTATGAACATGTCTAAGTCATACTTCATCTATCCTAGAAGTGAGATCACATCATGATTAAATCATTATCAATCTGTAGGCTAGAGAAACTTGATCAATATTTACCAAGACTTCTTTACTTTGATCATGAGTG
Source organism: Solanum lycopersicum (assembly GCF_036512215.1). Classification (NCBI taxonomy): domain Eukaryota; kingdom Viridiplantae; phylum Streptophyta; class Magnoliopsida; order Solanales; family Solanaceae; genus Solanum; species Solanum lycopersicum. The sequence continues at coordinate 19,811,971 of NC_090805.1, forward strand.
ATTGATACCAAAAATTCATGAATAACATAAATATAAGGTAGTGTTCAAAGAAGTCATAACCTAAACGAAATCGTACTACAATTGCGTAAACTCAAGATTATAGTGATCATGTTATTTTAGAAATACATGGAAGATAGAGAAATATAAGAAAATCAAACCATGATCCACATGGATCTCTTATCTACAATTCATCATTAATAATAACATAATGTAGTAGATACAATCGTCCTTACTCAAAGGAATCCCACAATCATGAATAAAAGAATCAATGTTACAATGAATGCCATTCTTAACAATAATTAAGAACTACAGATGATGTTCTTCAAATCTCATTCCATATTGATCCAATATCACATAATTCATCAGCTAGCATCACAATTCCATCGATATACATTCAACATCATAAAGCCCATACTTCGGATAAAACAATTATTTGAAGGGAGCATGGGTTCATCATGCAATCATATTAAAATTCACATTACGATCATCATGTTTTCTTCAATTTATCATTAGGAAGCCTTTAAAAACATTTTGAGAAAGAACCCATGGCTAGATTGAAGAAGAAGCGATTTAATCATATTTTCTCTTAGAAAAGATTGAGATTAACTCTCTAGATGGAAGGATAACTATAGAAAAAGGATCACCATTCCTCAATTTGTAAGAAAACCTCTAAAACATGATCAAGAATTCATGAAAATACAATATCCAATATGTTCTTGAGATTCACCTTTAATGGATGTTCTACAGAGAACACCTTTTTGGAGGTAAAGTCTAATTTGTGTAGAAGGGATTGGGAATAGGTTGATCACGTTTTTGATCACTTAAATACACCCAAAGATAGTTAAATAAACCTATTAGGTTAATTTTAGCACGTGGGGTGAACTTACCATTCACCCCATAAATAGACAGCGTTCCTTGCAGTAACTCAAGGCCTGCATTGACGGACTAAACGATGGGGCGTTGGTTCATAGGGGGACCCTCTTGTGTCTTACGTCGTCTCGGTATGAAGCTGCCATGTGGATAATCATTCTTTAGGCTAATTACCCATCGATGCCTCCTCATCTACGGGGCATCAGTCTCCTAACGAGGCATCATTTGACTCGTCGATTGACATTACCTATGCAGTGTCTCGAAATCCTGTTACTCCTTCTTGAGGGCCTCTTACGAGGCCCTTGGGAAGTTGTACCTAGACTTTACTACGTAAATATACACCTTACACATGTTGAATACCTTCCATGCAAGTTTGACCTATAATGAATATGTAAAACACATCCAAACATGTAAGGCACATTCAAGACACATGAACGTCTCAAGGGCTAACTTCCAAACGTCTCCAAACTTCATGAAACTCTATTTGCTACCTATAAAAATCACTATAACTCATTTAATGACTTCATAAGATGATGAAACTTTCGAAAACACGTATGAACACCTAAGGTCCCTTTGGCGACTAGTCGTCGAACGTCTTGGTCGTCCCTTGAAGTTTGGATTCCAAATCACCTAAAACTTTATACACTTTCTCAATATCACATAATAAAATTTTTTTAGTAAATTATACCATTAAAATAACATGTTAGTCTCTAGAAACCCTAACTCATTTTGGGGATCATAGAGTATCCCCAACTTGGTAACATTCTTGGAATGACACTTGGAACACTTAAATCACAACAAGGACTACAATGAATCATGGAGCAGCTTATAAGAGTCATAACATAATCATATAGAAGTTAATGCCCCACACTCACAAGGAACAACACTTCCAACATTTAGAACTCAATGCAACACAAGCAAGCAAAATATTTATTCACTCACTCTTTAATGCTTCAAACACATAGGCACTTATCATGTTTATAGGACGAAGATCCTTCTCCTAATCATAACATGGTCATTACAATTAATTTTATTAAGACCTCTTCTTGCAACCATCTTTAAGTCACACTTAGGCAGTTTCAACAACACTCAAGAACAAGTAGGCACTCATACTTATATGCACGTATACTTGAGTAAGATAGGTTGACAATGCATTCTTATTAGTTAAGCCTAGTTCCATCAAAGTCATACTCAACCATACCATTGTTAGTTCTATCCATGGAGGAATGTCCTTCTCTTCGAGACACTTACATTTCTCGTAAGTTCATACCCAAGCAAATTCACAAAGGTAAACCTTAATGTAACATAAGAATTTCCAAAAATTTAACAATAACATGTTAAAACATCCCTCCTAGTGAAATCTAAATGGTAAGTCATACCAACCATATCACAACAATTAGGGAGACACTTCAAAAAATAGAAATTTCTAACATAGGAATAGCCTTCACAGTAAGAATCATATGGGAAAAATAACATAAATTATAGGTACTCAAAAGTACATTAAGTAATAATACCTTTATTTTTAAATATTGGACCTACAATCATGCCATCCGAACCATACAAGTTTTATAGTTTTCAAGAGACTCGAGTTATTTTATTTTAAAGAGACAATTCCACATTATAAGTCTAAACCATACGTATGAAAAGTGACTTCAAACATGCTTCTTACCTTATCTCATGAAGTCAAATGCACAAGTAGCATATAAAGATGCACAATCAACATGAGAAAACCATGAAGTTAATAAAAATATCCAATTCAAGTACTTTAGAATCTTCAGAATTTTCATTATATAATGTTAATCAAGATATACAAAACATAGAAAGGTCATGCCATTCATACAATAATTCAAAACTCTTATCGTGTACATGTTTACTAAGAATTCATTAGTTTCATGTTCAAGTAAGAATATAAGGACAATGTAGAACATATCTACAACCTCATCACTACAACACCATCCCCCACTTAGGGTAAACCCTAGTTAAGAGCAACTTAACGAAATATTCAAGAGGATCTTAACTTAAAAACCTTTATTTCAATCACTTAAAATTGATTACCACTTTGGAAGGAATTAAAGTAAGTAAACCAAGGCATTATAAACCTTATCCTCTAGGCAAATTTATCCCTAAATTCTTAAGATAAGTCATACTCTTAAACTAAAACATGTTTTCAATTATACAATAGACACCAAGGTCATACAAAATTAGAGTAAAACATCAAGGAGACTTAACCATAGGGACTCTTCCTTTTTATTCAATTTTACATTAAGGTGACTCCTAGGTCAATCAACCAACATCATCACACTACCAAGATAATCATGCCACCCTTACTTCTAGAATCAATCCTATACAAAGTACTCTAATCCATACAAGGAAACAAGGAAGATTCACACATATATACAGGGATATCATATAAACATATCATTGCAAATATCACCTTCATACATACTCATAAGACTATAAAACCAAGATAAGCATTAAAGCTTACCTTTTCCCCTCAATCATAGAGAAACCATCTCGTCCAAGCAATCACATCTTAAAGACAACGGGAAAAACAAACATAAGAGATGCATCTTTTAGAGTTAAGTTATATGGAAATAATGAGAATGATGAGTAAGGGAAACTCTATTATCCTATAGCCTCTCGCTCATAGATGTGTCGCGACTCAGAAGTAATGATTTAGACTCTACTAAACGTGACATATGAGACTTTAAGAACCTAAAATAGCTTTGATAAACCTCATGCTCTAATACAACGTTTGTCACATCCGAGAATCACCCCTAGAAGTAACATGGCTTACTTAACCTCTCAAAGGTCTTATACAAGAATATAGTTGTCATTCATCGAATTGTCATTGGTAAATTTAGTGGATTTAAAATTTTCTTAGCACATCATATGCTAGACCACTACTTCATATATATATATATATATATAAAATATCATCATAAACAGTTTAAGACACTAGATTGTTTTTCCATCTTAGGCCCAATATAATAAGAGTACTTTAGGGACATGGACCACATATAATAATACATAAGTACAATTATAAAAGAATTTACCGTAAAGACATGACTTAGGAATCCTTGGACTTAAGGATTCCTTTCCTTGAGCTAGGGAATCATCTATCAATCTCTTCACAATTTAAAATCTCCTTTAAGAATCCATAACCTACACTTTGTGTAAAAAGTAAAGAAGAATGGAGTTAGTACAAAAATGCACTAAGTATGAAAACCATGCAAAAACATGCATTTAAAAGGGACATTTTCTTGATTCATACTTCATGTCTTTTTGTGAAAATCTTCATAAAACCTTTATGTAATAGCATTTATATAATTCACATACTTCATATAGACATATTTGAAGGCCAAATATCATATAAGATCACACATACAATTTAAGCCATATTTGGGGTCCCATTACTCTAAGCTCATTCATATTACAGTGAGCATTTTTTTCTTTAAAGTGAACTTCTTTTAACTCATTAACCTCCCAATTAACCCACTACTGATACTTGATGCAATGTTTCACCTTAAGGCCATAATAAAAACCATACCTACAACCAATCAGAGGAGTGTAATACCTCAAAGACATATTTAAGCCAATACTATAAGCATATTACAGTAAGTTACTTTAAGTCTACTAGTGCAATGTATATGTGAAGCTCCATAACCTCAAACATACTTAGTAACCTATAATAAGACCACAAGCCTTAACATACAATTCATACATCAACATAGCAAGTGAGGACAACTTCATTCATGTCAACAACCTTCATCATGTGTTCATTAAGATTAATCTAGTGTATATAAGGACAAGACCACATCTCAGAGACTTGTATCATGCTCTTCATCACAACAAGTAGACAAATACTACAAAGTCATGCATAAGGAAAATATAAATAGAAACATGCATTCGAACACCTTCCTAGGACTTCTTTCAAGAGTAACTTGTACAAAGAATAGGTGAAGTGCCATACCCCAACCTAAACTAAGCAACTACCTTTAGGTTATCATAGTTAAGGTCCTTACTTTACTTCCACTGGCCCTTTTACTTTTAGGGAAACCACATCCTTAACCGACAATAAGACCTTGGGTGATACACATGGAATTTGATGTTGTATAGACTTACACCTAGGTAAGGTGTTCTTACGTAATAAAGATAGATCACTGAAACACTCTAGCATACTAAGTGAATTCACTTGCTAGATCCTATGTGGCAAGTATAATTTATGGAACTAAGAGATATACATAACCCTCTACATCCTCATTGTCATTGGAACCTCATCTCATGAGAAAACATGGGTCAACCTTCCTCAAAGGGAAGCCACAACCTAAAGTGGAACCATAGGTGAATATTCCTCCAAGGCAAGTCAGACCTTCTAAGAGCCCAATGGTGACTCTTCGTCAAAAAGAAGTCAACACCTCTAATTTTCAAGTTCACTTGTTGCTAAGCTAAGTTTCCTGTATTGAAAAGCTATTTATTAGTTTAGTTCATAAAACATAGGCTTAGGATATTGATTCAATATATGCTTATAGCATACTCAAGAACCTATCTATTTTTAGGGTACACATGACCACACCTTTCAAGGCCCCTCTATTAACAAGATCCTCATACATGTGTTTGTATACTTAAATGTTAGCAAACCTTTCAGATAATTCTAGAGGTGTACCTACATGAGCAATCCATTTATATCAACACTCGAAGACACTATACACATTTGTACTTCATATTATCATATAATTAACAACATATCATGTAAGTCATATTCATAACATGTTGATACATTCATTTTCATAAATATAGATAACCAAACCTAGGAGCTATCCTATCAAGATACACATGTCCAATGCATAAACAAGGTCCCATACCCTTTTCCATACTAGTACACTTATCATGTCATCCCTGTTATACATAACATACTTCACATACATTTACCTTACATGCATAGTACTAGACATATGGAGAATATGATATCAACCTTTCATTAGACACTATGACCCTTTACTGCATTGTAACAATCCATAATGTGTGAGTGTGTGTGTACATTGGTCAACATGACCACATAATGGATATCAACAACACTGAGGCAATCACCCTTATAAGACCAAAATGCACAACCAAGCATAGACCACACAACACAATTTAGCACAGGAGGCAAGCTAACTTCTTATTACACTTTAAGACTTCTAACATTAGCTATTCAAACATTCACACTAGGGTTTATGTTAAAGGCTCATCAATCCTTAACATTTAATTAATGGAAGCACCTATGCATGATCCTAACACAGATATACACATGCTCGTACAATAGCCATACAACCTTGATCACATCTATAATAGGAAGGCAGGAATAGGATTTACATAGCGTGATCATCTTAACCACACATTCATATATTCATTAATTTTACTTCATGGCCGTAGTCATCAAATATATATTGACAATAAAGCAAAACCGCCACCATAAGTGGACTGTACTACACAATACCATACAAGGCTTCATCACAATACTATAACGAAGTAGAGAAGTTGAAGAGTGGAGCAATTCTTACCAATACTTTAGCCTTTGGGAATCATTAACTTTTACTAATAACTTATCAAAAATTCAAGTATAGGACAGTAACAAAAGTACAATAATCATATATGAAGTCATGCATAAGCTACTACAAGACCAAGCTACAAACTAGTACAACATATCACCAACATGCTAGAAAGTAGAAGGACATATATCTCTAAGAAAAATTGATTGCAATGATCATCCATCATATTTAATTAATAGTATAAATCTATTGCAGTATCTAAAGACATTATAACATAGTCTATTTCATACTTCATTTGTCCTAGAATTGAGATTACATCATGTATATATCATTATCAATCTTTAGGCTTGATAACCTAGATCAAACATTACCAAGACTTGTTTATTTTGATAATGAATGATTTATACCCAAAATTAATCAATAACATCAATATAAACCAGTGGTTAAATAGTTCATAACCTAAACGAAATCCAACTATTGCAATAAACTCGAGATTACAGATCATGTTACATTAGGAATCCATAAAGGATAGAAGAATATAGGATAATCAAACCATGATTAATATGGATAACTTATCTAAAATTATCAATAATATTCTCATAATGGATTAGCGCCAATAATCCTTACACAAACGAATCCCACAATCTTGCATAATAGATTCGATGTTAGAGTGAATGACATACTTAACAATAATTTAAAAGTTGAGATCAATTTCTTAAAGCATCAATCCATATTGATCCAATATTAAATATTTCATTATCAATAAACAATAGGAAGTATATACAATTAATTCAACAAGGTAGGACACAATTCCATCGGTATACATTAAAGATCATAAAGCCCGTAGTAAGGATCAAATGATTGTTTAAAGAGAGCATGAGTTCATCATGAAATTGGAATAAAATTCACGTTACAATGAACATGTTAACTTCAATTTATCATTGGGAAGCCTTTAAAAACGTTTTTAGAAAGAACCCATGGCTAGATTGAAGAAGAAGAGATTTGATCATATTTTCTGTTTGAAAACTTTGAGATTAACTTTCTAGATAGAAGGATAACTATAGATGAAGGATCACCATACACTAATATGAAACAAAACCTATAAAACACGATGAAGAATCCATGTAAATCCAAGATCCAAGCTTTTCTTGAGCTTCACATTCAACAGAGGTTCTAGAAAGAATATATTTTTGAGGAAAACTCTAATTTTTTTAGAAGGGATTGGGAATTGGTTGATCACGTTTTTGATAACTCAAATACAGCCAAAAATAGCTAAATAAACCTAGTAGATTCAGTTTAGGATGTTGGGTGAATTTCCCATTCACCCCATAACTAGGCAGCATGCATGGCAATAACTGAAGGCCTGCATCGACGGACCCAACGACGGGGCGTTGGACCATCTACGAACCGTCCTGTGCCTCGGTCATTTTGGTATGAGGCTGTAATGTCGCTAGCCCTTATACAGGATAAGTTCCCATCGACACCTCCCCATCGACAGGGAGTCATTCCACTGACGAGGCGTCATTTGTCTTAGATGATTGACACTGTCAAGGCAGTGTCTCGACAACCTTTGGGTCCTTCTTGAGGTCTTCTTTCGGGGCTTTGGGAATGTGTACCTGGAAGTTTCCAACATAAATTAACACCTCAACATTTTAAATACCTTCTATTAAATATGCACCCTAAATGAACATGTCAAAAACATCCAAACATGCAAGTCATACTCAAGACATATATGACGGACTATCTTTCAAACATCTTTGACGTTCTTGGATATTTGACCTCCACACTTCATGAAAACCAATATACTGTGTATTAACATCATTATAACTCACTTTATGATTTCATAAGCTCATGACAACTTCGAAAACACATATAAACATCATTGTACTAGGAATGGGTATACGGAAGCATACACCACGGACATGCATGAGTAAGAATAGATTTTTCCTAACAACAAGATTTTTGGAAAGTCCAGTCAGTGGAATGGCCATATTTGAATTAGGAAAGTTAGTGGACTTGACTAATTGGACTTAGAAAAGTCATGCAATGAGAGTAACATGCATCATCATACGTATCATATTGCATACAACACATAACATATTACATATAGCACATAACATACTGCATATCTCACATAAAATATTTCATATCATTCGATCATATGCCATGAGACCTTGGAATCATGGAATTAACATTAAGAGTTTCCATAATGTGGGCTCAGCATATGGGACCTCAACTAGGAAGCTTTCTTTAGAAAATACAGAGTCTACTTCATTCATTAATACATAGTTCATTTCATTAATTCATATACTAGCGCAACAACTAGTCATACCTAGGATGTAATTTTAAAACTCTCATCGGGTTTTCTATGCAATTATAAAGAATAACCTAGTCTCATTAGTTGAGTCTATCTCACCTCTTGATTATCCTATCCTAACACCATTTGTGTCGTTCATTTTATTATGTGAATCATTTGAGGCTCACCTCATTCTTTATTTTGAAATTTTAACCTTAATCGACATAGATCATTTAAGCATCATGAAATCCTGTGTCTCATCCCCACATCCAAAAAAGGTGGAATCATCGGCCAAGGTAAACAAAAATATACTAGCGTATACAAGGAATTGAACCATCCTAGATCCTTATATTGGAAGTATAGGTTTAAAGACTCGAAGATATAAGGAGACCCATACAAAGCATACCGAAAACTCTCATCTCATGAGAGTTAAGTAAACCTCCGTCCTTCCAGAAAGAAGGAATCAACGATCATAACTAGCCTATCGTGCTCAATATAATGTTCCATTACATTCAACTTATACGTCATGGAAGTTGCCTTCTAGTATGAGGACATCATTGCTCATGAGATGATATCTCATCTCATCATCAATATCTAGTATACATTAATCTCAATGATTTTATTAGAGTGTTCATAGAGAGTTGTCACTTCATTAACTTTATACTCTCATAGGTGAGTACGTTTTGGTAACATTAACTTAGGCTCATTTGAGATTGGTCTCATCTTTCAAATTAGCCTCTTTTCATGTTGTCACCACATTCATTAACTTTATCACATTTTCTTTTCATAATTACTCACCCCTTTTTCATGAATGTTCATTTCATCATATGCCAATGCACTTGGTCATTTAGTATGTTTCACACTCTTACTTAACCCTTCTAGGGTTACAACATTTCATTCCATATATCTTATGTTCACTTACTTTTAAACGTATGCTAGACTTATAGGTTTATACATAAGGGACATGAGACTTCATTCATAGTCCGTTTAAAAAATTCGTATCTTCCTATGATTTTGTGATACAAGACTTAAAAATATTGTGTGTATGCCAAGATTATCAATTTCTATCTATGTAGGCATAATTATTTTGAACATTTATTCACATATGACTTATGTATGAATAAGAAAATTGGGTAAGGGAACTTGGTTTCGAATCCCTTGGACAACACTTACATTTTTATTTGTTTTAGTTTGATCCATTCGGCTTTGGAACCCAAGATCAATCCCCAACGCCTTCTCTTCATTTTCCCTTAATTTCTTTATTTTTCGCCCTTTTGGGACCAAGAGGATATGAGATCAAACTCCCACAACCTCATTTTCTTTTATTCTCATTTTCCTTAAATCATTTTCGTTTGACCGAGAGGGTGTAGGACCAAACCCCCACAGTCCCACTTTATTTTTCTTCTTAATTTCCTTTTTTCAGCCTTGATGTCGTGGGTTCAATTCACACATGTCTGGACCAGTGGTTCTGGGTTCGAACCCCACACCTCAAATTTTTGTTTTTCATTAACTTTTTCATGTATTGGTCAAGGCACATAGGTTCGAATCCCATATGCCATATTCTTTTTCTATCACTTTATTTCTAATATTTTTAACATGCTGAGGTCACGGGTTCGATTCTCAGTGACCTCACTTATTTTTAATTAATTTTACATAGAATGATTCACCACTTATCTTGGCCGAAAATCATCAACAAGATGATGGAAATTATGTACGTTTTTCAGCTCATTTTCTTCATCGTTTACATGTTAATTTTTAGGGTAATTCATGGATCATTTAGTACATCTTTAGGTGCATTTTCAGTATTAATTTAGTTAATAGTTTCCATTGAAATCAGCCACATAATACATCATATGAACATCATGATTTATACAAGTTTGTGCATGAAATAATACAACAATAACATATAATTTTTGAACATCAAATTGAGAGTATATGTCACAGCTACACATTGCACCCACACAAACACATTGTTTCGGAGAGCATGCTTAATATTCATATAACTCCGAACATACATACATGAACGTAATCTTTACGAAAAAACATTACATCCCTAATTTCTACCAGCAGACATACCCAACCTACAAATCGATAGAGCTAGAGACAGGGACATGCAACGGGGAACAACCCTATTTTCGAAAAAGATTCATCTGAGTCCTAAGGGTCTCTTGGGAAAGGGATCAAGAGTAAGAAAACCCATACCTTATTTTGATGTTCAAACCTTGAACTTGCTGCCCAAGACCCTCTCCAAAATCACGTTTAAGTCTGAAAGCTTCAACACCAACTCGACGAAAAAATGCCTACCTCTTTCCTAAAATTCTTTGTTATGTTTTGTATATGTTTTAAATGTGAAAGTTCTTCAATTGTGAAGAACTTCTCGATTCTAATCAGTTCGTGTGTTAAAGCAGGGAGAACGTGAAAATAAAAGAGAGATATTGACATGACAGAGAGAGTTAAAATGTGAAAGGTAGTTTAGGATAAGGTGGAGTAGTTTAGACTTGATCAATTATGACTCTTACAAGACATTAAAAATCTGATTTTACTCTTTCTTAAATCATCTAATAAATATGAATTAATTTTTTAAATTTACCAATTTAAATAAAACAATTTAAATCATTGCTCCTACCTAGGTTCGACCTTTAGTGGGGCAAGATTTTGCTAAAAGGTCAATTATGCCCTCTCTTTCCAAAATACCCTTCTACCTTATTAATAAAATAATTAATTACGTACTTAGGGTAATTATTATACTACCCTTATCTTGGAAAAAATCATCCTTAGGAAATACATTGAGCAAATGTTTTAACCATTGTAGGTAGCCTTAGTGGACCCTCTTTAGTAAAGTGTAATGTGATTGGCTTATGAACTAGATATGGAATCTCTTCATGTACTCCATTATTGAAAGACTCTATGAGAAAAAAGGCTAGCACCGAGTGATTTAGTTTTTTGGGATGTAGATCTTGTTAAGGATGATATTAGAGTACAATTAAAACCTTCATATTCCTTAATCATGTGCCTACATGGGAGGTTTCCTAGTTCTACCAATGGCTCGTAGAACGAACCTCTAACAAATTTGGTTCATGAATCCGGATTTCATGTATAGCTAGTATGGTCTATGTTGGTTATTGCTATTCTCATCATATGGGATACCCAATAGTATTGGAGAAGTTCTATGAAGTTTACGTGGTGGTATGGGAGTCTATATAGAAATTGCACAATTAGGATTAGATAATATTTGTTAGTGAGTCCCTAGTCTACTCCAAGACCATTACTTGAATGTCCTTATATGTTAAAGATAATGGCATAAATTAGAAAGCATGTAAACGAATAATTACTTACTTAAAGTAGTTTAAGGGTTGCTTAGTTAAGGTATGAAGGGGGAAGAGAAATGGTCGTTTCATGTCTTACCCAGGGAAGTCTTAAGAATGACTCTAGATAGGGTAAGTAAATTGATAAGCAGGCATGACTCTAAATTTAGGTAGTCTTAAGGTTATTTAGGTGAGGTTGGAGAGGGTGTATTGGCGGTTTCTTATGGCATTACTTAAGTAAGTCTTTTGATAACCTGTAGGAAGAGAATGTAATATATATGTATACTATTGTGTGTAGTGAGAATGACCTTATATTAGCTAGTTTAAAGGATCTCTTACTTGTGTGTGAAGGGATTATATGGGTGGTCGCTTCATAACTCAATTGAGACTTAGATTCACCTTTGGTAGAAGGATCTCATGTCAATATGTTGTGATGTATTCTTGATGCTATCAATGTTGTGTAACTATGAGTTCATTGTATTGATAGTGTGAGTTCACTATAATGTTACGTAAATTTCTATGAAAATGTTGTTCTTATAGTTTTAATATGATGTTTTGATAAAATAGAGCATCTTTGCATAATTGCATGTTTCTCATGTTTTATGCATTAAAGTATAGTTATCACATGTGTTTGTAAAAATTACATACATTTTGGTTATATATAAAGGTGTAGGTGGAAGGTGATAAGTGTTTTGTAGCAATGCTTGGAAACTAGGATCCTTTCTAGCAGGTTGAAGTATGTCCTCACTTGACTCGAGGAAATAGTTATCTTTAGTTTTCATTCATTAAACTTATTGTAATAGAGAAAGTATATATATTTATTGTATGGTCCATGTCCCAAGTATTCTTAAGTCTAAGATTTGCATATGCTTAGACTTTGTGTTCTCCGTGATTATTTGAAAGATATTTTTAGATATTTTGTGTGAAATAGTTTTAATTATGCACTGTTTTTTAATACATGTATGCAATTAATAATGTCAAACGGCTTGTAAAAGACCTTTGATAGTTTAAGTACGCATTGATTTAATTCAAGAATGCCCTAACTTCTAGGGGGCCCTCTTGGGTCGTTAAAACTCACAAATACTAAGCAACTTCTCTTAGGATATCATAGATAAGGTTCATTACATCACTTCCATTTTCCATTTTACTATAGGGAAATCCTAGACTTAACTGACAATAAGACCTTGAGATTTAAATATGTAATCTGGTGTCACCGCGTCACACCAAAAGATGGTATCTTACCTACAATTGTACGACATGAATAGCATACTAGCATATTTTAGGTGGTTCCACATGCTAGGTCTTAGGGAAATATAGTTATAGAACTAAGAAATATGTAGTAGACCATCTCCATGACCATTATAATTGCAGTGCTCATCTCATGAGAAACCATTGGTGAATCATCCGCCAAGGGAAGTCAACAATTCTCATTGTCAAGTTCAATCGGTGCTAAGTTAAGTTTGCTTTTTAGAAAAAGACTTTATTAACATTATTTCATAAAATAGGGTTTACCAGTGTTAATCTCTCATATGCTTAGCTCATAGGTTATAGATTAGTGAGTCCTTTCATCAACCTAAATTATCTGAGAAAACCTTTCACATGGACATAGCATACTTAAGCATAGTCTAGTATAGAGTAGTATGAGCAAACCTTTCATTATGCTTTCATTCATGTGCGTATATTTTCATACATGAGGAAACCTTTCGCATACCACATTTAGACACTTCATGTATGCATACTTCATCATATCATTTACTTTTATGTTCATAACTTGATCATGCATTCAAATTCATATACATATTGTTGTCACCCTAGGAACTATTCAATCAAGTTACAAGTGCAATTTATTGGAAAAGTCTTATACCCTTACCTATAGTGTTCAACTATCAAGTCATCATTGTTAAGATACATTATCACACTTACACAAGCATGCATGAGGTGTGTGTACATTGGACAACATGATCACATAATGTCACTTAACAGATTAGTGAGGCATCCACCCTACAAGGATCACAATAGACGTTCATGCATAGACGACACACCAATTGATAGAATAGGACACATGATAGTGTCCACATTGCAAACAAGACTCCTAACCTTGGATAAGAACACACATTCATATAGAGGTACCTAGGTAGGGGTTCCTTGACCATTAGTACATTATCAATGGAAGATCATACTCCGTACCTATTAATAACAATTTCATTCAAATGTACAAGACACCATTAACACCTAGCACATTATACTACATTGAAAGATTAGGCATATAATTTTCCTTGTGTGATCATCACAACAACACTTCATAATTCATAAAATATCATTCAAGGCCATGATCAGCACATACACATATTGAAAACAAATGTTAACAACACCACCATAAGTGGACAATAAAACACAATGCCCTTCAAGCCCAATTCAATTATAAATTTTATCGACAACTAGAGGAAGTAGGGAAATCTTACCAATTCACCAAGCCTTTATAATCATTTATCAGTTATAAATAATTTACAATAAATTCTAATACAAAATAGTAGAAATATATAATTCAACATATTAGAATCATAATTTAATAAACATAGAATAAAGCTCAGAATGCCCATATTATAGGCTAAATTGAAAACTTTAGAGGATTGGGTTCAACATTAAATTGGATTGAAATTCATTTTAAAAGCAGTATATAATCATCAATTTATCATAAGCATGCTTTTGTAATCATTTTGTAAACTGTCTAGTTTTAAAGATGGACAACTTCATCACGAAATCTCTTTAAAAACATTGGAAGGAACTTCTTAGCTGAATGGATAACTAAGGATGAACGATGTCACCATACCTCATTATATGAGAAATCCAAGAAAAATTGATGAATAAACCATTAAAATACAATCTTCAAGATGTTCTTGAGCTTCATCTCCAATAGAGGTGTCTAGAGAGAGTTTGTGTTGAGAGGAAAAGTCTAATTTTGAAAAATGACTTAAAATACGGGTTTCATCTTTTTAACATACTTAATACACCCAAAAATAGGCTGAATAAGATACTATGGTCTATTTAGGACTTGGGGTGAATTTCCCACTCACACCTTTAATGATCAGCAAGCAGGCAGCAGTTGCAGGCTTCCCCTCGATGTCCGTTGAATCAGACTGTTGATGGAACGATGGTTCTGTGCTGCACATCCGTCGATGGTGACCGAGACTCATCGCTGAGGGTCTATTATCAAACTTCTAAGTGTTTACTTATGCCATCAATTGACGGGGTGTCGATGGAGGCATGATCCATCAAAGCTAGCTCCAAGTTTTGACACTTTCAAAGGAAACATTTTGGTCCTCCACTAGGACCCCTTTCATGGTCGTTGGGGAGTCCTACCCGGAAGTTTCTAACCTAATTACAATGATAAACATGTTACAGACCGTTCCTACAAATTTGAGCATCAATAAAACATGTAAAACATACCAAAGCACACTGAAAAACACTAACACATGTAAGCTCTATCTTTCGAGTGTCTTGGATGTTCAAGGACGTTTGACCTTCAAATCACTTCAAATCAAGCATACACACTTTAAAAACATAATTAACATATTATTTATCTTTTTAGGAACATTTTAGGTTCTACGTTCATTAATTCATCTTGAGGGTCCTTATAATATGCCCCACTTAAGAATATTCTTCCTAGAATTACACTTGGAATATTTTAAAACACTTTCAAGACATCAATGACTCATAGAGAAGCTCACAACATTAAGCATATCGTTACATAGGATTCAATGCACCAATTTTACAAGGAACACCAACTTTAGAACATAATGCACTCAATGCAACACAAGTAAGTAAAACCTCTACTCACTCACTTATTAATGAATCAAGCACATAGGAACTTCTAATGTTCATAGGAGGAATATCCTTATCCTAATAATAACATGGTTTTTACATATTATTATTTAAATATCTCAACATGCAACAACCTTTAAGACACACATAGTAAGATTTAGCATTAATCAATAAACAACTAAGCAACTCACACTCAATGCACTTAGATCATGAGCGATGTAGATCAACAAGGACCCTTATCATTTAGACATAATACCTTGTTGTCCATGTTTAACATCATGTTTTTTTTTCTGTTTAAGGAGGAATGTCCTTCTTTTTAAAATTCTCACGTGTTATCATGAGATCATAGACAAGCAATGCACAAAGGTCGATTAATTTTAAAAAGAACTCCTCCACTTTTAACTGAAGCATGCTAATACTCTCTTCCTAATGAAGTAACCATGGTAAATCACACCATACTCATAACAATAATAGAAAATCATTTCACAATGTTTTAAGTCCTAACATGACACTAGTCTTCATAAATATGAACCAATTAGGAAGTTTTTTCAAATTATAGGCACACAGAAAGAACACTAGCTAAACATACCATCACTTCTCAAGAGTGAGCCTACAATGAAACTTCCCAAGTCGTAAAAGTCACACTATTTCTGGAGAACTCATAATTTTTAATTTAAAGGAGACTCTAATTCTCATGATGGTCTAAAATACCACACCTCAAAAGTGGCATCTAGCATGCTCCTTATATGTGTCATGAAGTCAAACGCACAACTAATATATAAAGAGGAATAATCAACATGAGAAAACACAAGTTACATATAACTAAGAGTCTTGCAAACATGCACAACATAGGGTCAACTTTGACATGCACAACATATGGAGAACATGCAACTGGTGCTTATATTCAAGTCTCCTATGATTGGCAGGCTACTAGGATCTCTTGGATTTCTTACTACTCACATCATCATCAACACCTTCAGGTGAAACCATGTTAGAGGGACTTATCTCTATCTTTAAGAGGTACCGTCCATGCATCATCTTTCCTAAATGTCTAGCATCTATAAGAAAATCATGATAATCAATCTAGGTCATGTTAACCAACCATGTAACACCTTAAGTACACCATGAATACCAAGGGTAATAAAAACCTATGGGGAATCAATAGAGGAAACATGGCCAGAACGTATCTTTCATTTCTTTCTACACTAGGCTAGGTAACTTCTAGGTCATTTCAACCTACACCATCACCTTTGAACGAAACTTCCAATTAACCACACCTAGGTACAACATAAGCACTTCTTTAAATGGTAATACTTAATGTCAATCTTAATGGACCATGTAATGACCCTCATGAAAAACTAGGTTGAACTAGAGATTTGCTAGTGCTTAAAGAGTAAATAATGTGTTAAAATAGATAATTTTAATATTTGAAGTCGGTCTTTTATGTTTGGAGGTCAAATGTCATGGGACATCAAAGACGTTTGTCGACTAGACGTCTATTCGCTTAGATGAGTTCTTGTGTGCCTTGACATATTTGGTAGGATATTTTTGAGTCCAAATGTATAGTGGGAGTTCCTAAGACCTATATGACCATGTATAGGGTATAAATATACCAGTATGACATCGCATGAAAACCACAAGTGGCCCTAGGAGAGGATCCCAATGTTTTGGCAAAATCATCCAAAACTGACAGTCCAAGACCCCTGATATACCGTGGTTTCACGGTATTATTAATACTTTTTCCTTAAGTTTAGTGTGTCCAAAAGCCTTTTTTTGCTAATTTTTATATAAGTTTCTTTTTATTTTGCAGGAACTCAGTCCAAAGCTGAAAGCGGAGATTTTGAGCAAAGAAATGCAGAAGAGACCACCTATGGAGCTTATGACGGTCCGTCGTGCTAGTGACGGTCCGTAGGTGGCTGAGCCAAAGGGGGCCATCAAGAAGGCCAACCTCACTTTCACGGCGAAGTTCTTGTGGCTACTTGTCCATCACTGCCTTTCCCCCACAACTGTTGATAATATCGTTACATGGGATCGAGCAGTGTTGATGGCGACGATGATAGCCAGGTTCGAGGTGGACTTTGCGTGACTTCTACAGGCAGTCATGAACGAGAGGGCAATCAAGGTCACTACTACTTACCCTTTCCCTTACATATTCTTCGCTCTCTACAGGTCCGCAGGTGTGCCTACATGGCACGTAGATCAGCTCAAGACCCCGCAGGGCACTGTTGATGTCCGCCTCATCAGAGACGAGGCCAATGAGTTGGGTCCATGCAGAGGGCCCCGTCTAGAGCTGCCCCCACTTTCTGATGATCATGCTGATACGGTAGCCCAAGCCCCCACAGCTACACACGAGGCATCCACGGACACTACCCCGGTCGAGTCTATCCCGGGTAGTAACACTGACCCGAGCTCCTCTCGCACAACCCCTCTACCGGCACTGGTTCCGCTTGTTAAGGTCCAAAAATTAGAGGCGCAAATGGCTACACTTATGCATCATATCCAACCGTGAATGTAGAAGTCTATTACTAAGTCAGAAAAGCGCCTAGAGCGGAAAATGGTACAGTATACAGAGTGGAAGATTGGTGAGGTTAACCAGCGCTTGGACGCCTTTGAGTTGAGGGTGCTAGCCCGACCAGCCCCTCCGGTGGATGTGTCGACTCTTCAGGCTGCAGTTGACAGTCTTCGTGTAGATATCGACACGATCTTAGAGGATAGGGTGCCGGAGTCTGAGGCCCCTTCTCTCGAGCCAGCTGAGGACACAGTGCTAGCGGCCCTATTCGCCACCTCACAGATTCCACCACCTCCCCCTCGAGAGCATGCCAAGAGGCGTAGGGGTCGAGTAGAGGACGAGGCGCGAGCACGGAAGATGGAGCACCGAGAGATGGAGGCTCCGAGGAGAGACTCACTTGTTGAGGAGGAGGCGCACCAGATGAGAGCATAAGAGTTAGCGGCTGGGGAGTCAAGCTCCCGAACTGTGGAGATAGCAGGAGGCACTACTGATAGTGCGGTTGTTGCTAAGGACACTACTGAGGGTGTCCCGATTGCAGATGACATGGGTTCCGGGGAACCAGACCCACCAGCTTGCTGATTGACGGCGCTTTGCTCCACAGGTTTGCTTCACCTACCACTTTGGTATTTAAATTTTTATGCATTGGGGACAATTGCATGTTTTTTTTGTTGGGGGTGGGGTAAATGGAAAGTGAGTGTTAAGGTGAAGTCTGAGTAGCCCAATTCACTATCCTCTTTTGGGGTTTTCTTGCCTGTGTTCTTTTTCCCCAAAAGACTGATTACTTTTTCTGTTGAACTGGCATGTATATATCTTTTGTACGTAGTTTAATTCTGGAGCATGATGGCTAAAATGATATCCTGATAAACTGGGAAATGATGCATGACTACGCATAGTAACTGATAATTGTGTGGCCCTAACCATGACATAGAGGTACACCATTGCATTAACCTAAGTCTAAAATTTGAATTAGGTGTCCGATAATCTGGTATAGTGATTATATGTCAAGTTAGTGTGAGGAAAATTTGAATATTCCACTATTGGTACTGAGCTAGAACTTGCCTGGTTAGTCCTGCTAAAAGTGAACTGTAATAGACAATTAGGAAAGGATCATAAGCCCTTATTCAATATAGCCCATTTTAAGCCTAAATAAAAGAAAACCAAATGAAATTTATCCTTCTTTGATCCAAATGATCTGAGCTTAAATTAGACCTTTCTTTTTCACCCCAAATGATCTTTTCTGGGAAAATTGTGTTGGCACTGGTCCCTCCTTGTACATGTGCACCTCAACTTATGCCAAAAGCATAAGTTGTGGGTGGCTTATGCAGCAAACAACCTTCGTTATGGCCTTGACCCAACTTTGGATATTGTGTACCTTGACTCATGGCAAAGCCATGAGTTGAGGGTGGCTATTATGAGGAATGCTTTGGAAAGTGGGGTTGAATGAACAAAGAGAGAGAAATAACAAATAAAAAGTGACTCAAGAATAAGTTGAAAGAAAGGTAAAGAAAAAGAAAAATATACAAGAAATACAAGCAAAAAAAAAAGAGAGTCACTTACACAAATGAAGAAAGAAGAGAAAATAGCAAGGTGAAAGAATATGAGAAACTGGGCAAGATAAAATGATAGAAAGTGGAAGGTTTAGCCGATATGTCAAGGAGGGCAAAAAGTCACTAAAGTATACCTAAATATACCCTACCTGACCCTGAGCCTATGTTACTAGCTAAGAATGTCCTATCGTGATCCTAAGGGTTGTATAGCAATCTTAAGGCAGTGAAAATAAGGGCAAGCTTATGGCAATAGGTATGAATGAGTGTGACTTTGTTCTAAGAGAAAGTGTTGAAAAGTAATACTTATGCTCAAACTGAAATCATTGTGTGAAAAATGAGGATTTTGTTTAAAGTGAGGACACTAGTTGCAATACCAGAATTGTTAGCACCTCGGTGAGAAATTGAAGAGGATAGGTGTAAGTGCTTGGCGAGTCTGTCATGTTCTGATCCCACATAATTCAAGCCTAATAGTGATAGCATGCATAGATTTGATGAGATTAATCGGGATTGATAGCCAAATGATTGCAAAGGATGAAACATGGATACTATTGTACCAAGATTGTGTATTGAGTAATAGTGCGTCGCTTGAGGACAAACAATGAATTTAAGTTGAGGGAATTAAAAAGCCTTTTTGTGCTAATTTTTATATAAGTTTCTTTTTATTTTGTAGGAAATCTGTCCAAAGCTGAATGCAGAGATTTTGAGCGAAGAAATGCAGAAGAGACCACATACGGAGCTTATGATGGTCCGTCGTGCTTGTGACGGTCCGTAGGTGGCAGCGTAGTGCAGCTGCTGAAATAAGATGGGGAAGTCTGACCAAGTCTGGGATTACAAAGATTGTGACGGCCCATCGTATCTATGACGGTCAGTCCTGTAGGTTCGTCATGAAGATCAGAGAAGTAATCCCAGTAACCATTTTCCAAGAGTTGAAGTGTTTTGGAACGAAGACCCTCGCCGGATCGTTGTGCCTATGACGGTCCGTCATACTTGCCATCGAGGGTAATGAAGAAGAGTAGCAGAAGAAATTGCATAAGTATGGGATGACGGAGTCCATGACGGTCCGTCGTGACCATGACGATCCGTCGCGAGGTCCGTCGACCAAACAGCGTTTTGGTAGATTTCCAGCAAATAGAGTCCTTGTTTAATTAGGTTTTTATTTTTTATAAATAGTTCGAAAAACCTCCTTTTTGAGGTTAGACTCTGGATCATTGTTAGACTCTGAATTGTTAGACATCATATTATTAGACTTTGTGTATTAGTGTGAGATTCTTGATAATCATTAGACTTTTTGTGAGATTATTGATTACTTTGAGATTCTTGCAAGTGATTATTGGTGATTAATCAAGCAAACTTTCAGATTTTACTCTTTCTCATTGAAGTAAGTAAATGACTTCTTATTTAATATATTTGAATATTGTGATTATGACTATGAGTAACTAAACTCCATAACTAGGGTTGTGGGAACCATAGGCAAATAATGAGATAAAACCTAACTAAAATAACAATTCTAGAATAGTGTCTTGAATGTATTAATAATTCTTTCACTTAGAAGTCTTTTTAATGGATGACCAACGTTAGAACTCGTCTTAATGCTACTTGCCGAACGAAAGAGGTAGATAATAGGAAAAGAATTATTAACATAGATTTAGTGTATACTATCTAATAGGCTAGTATTGATTGGTACGAGTTAATAACATAGTCAAAAGTCGAATACGATGCTTAATATGAGGTAAGGATAAGGGTTAGGGAAGCAACACACGTAGCCGGACAAAGGTGCGGAGTGATATTTTTTAGATGCCAGACCAAGTATATAGAAATACATAACTTATCACTTTGCATGCAAGATACTAGGAAAGAATTGTTACAGTTAGAATTATCAAGTTATGAACCTGTGGGGAACACGTAAACCCTAGTTACTTTGATTAATTGATTAAAGTCCAACATTAAAAGTTGTCAAGTGTCTCTTTCAATTGCGTTAGTTATTTTCATTCATTTAGAATTAGAAGCCCCCTTTTATTGTTTTTTTTACTTTCCAAGGAAGTCGTTGACCAAACAATAGTAATAACAGGTTGAAGTTAAGTCTAGACTATTTTCCTCATGGAAACGATCCCAACCTCACTAGTTGGATTATTTACTTGACACGACCGATTTACTTCTTATTTGAGAAGTAAGTTTGAGCTTATAAACCCCCTCATCAACAGATCGTAATCCTTTTGATGCCTCACCTTTTGGGGCCGTAGCTTCACCTTAGTGGTGGGAGCTTCACCAGTAGGATACCATCCCTATAACCAATCGATACCCAGTAGCAGGGTCCATCGTCTAATCAATGGTCCCATTGTGAGGGTTTATCGATGGTTGTCATGCAAAAGTTTTCAAGCTGCGGTTTAGTTTGGTTTTTTTTGGTAAAATCACCCTAAGTCATCTATTAAAAAATAATGATTCTTTTAGGGTCTTTAAGGTATTTCAAGTTTTTTTATAGTCCTATATCGTTACAAGACCTCATTTTCAAATATTCAAAACCTCTCACTGAAGAAAGAGCTATCTCAAACTCCATAGAAGCTAGAACTCAAGGAAGGGCTAGAAGGGAATGCTTTGGACGTTTTCTTTATCAAACTTTCCTGGGATTATTATCGTTGAGGTATGTATATTCATCCTTGAAATTTATTTTATTTAAGGAGTCATACCAAAGATGTTTAAAAAAAGGGTTCTAAACTCAAACTTCCTCTATCATTGACTCTAAGCGTGGGTCATTGCATGAAAACGTTTTAAGGAATCAAATATGTTGTTTTTAGTATTAATTGGTGATTTTATTGTCAAAACTTCAATTAAAACATACTTATTCTTAGTATCAACTTTTGGCTTATGATGTGAGTTTGTTGATTTTATCTTGCTAATGTTAGAGTAGAGTTTGTTATGTGGTATTTTGTGTTAGTTACTTCCTATATACACTTATTTATGTTTTTTGGTAAAATATTGATAAAACCCGGTGAGACCTTTGATGAAGGGTAAGTTATTCTATTTCGTCAGTATCCATTTAACTGATTCTTCAGTGGCATGGTCCACCTATGGCGACGGTGTTTATTGAAGTATATCATTATGTATTTATATGTGTATTGTGACTATGACCTTGAAGACTTAAGATATGAATTAAAGTGATAGTAATGATGTTCTCTTTTTATATGCTTTATAAAGGTTGAATATATATTTTGTAGAGATTATGTCTAAGTGAAATATATGCATATGTTAAGCGTGTTAGTGTGTGATATATGATTAATGGACGTATGAGCATGTTTAGGAGTCAATGCTATGAAAATGGTGATTATATGAAAGATGTGCTCACATGTAATCACATATACACACACTTTGAATAAATGAATGAAGTTAATACATGCTAATGGGGGATTTTAGGGTAGACACTCTTTGTGAATAGACATAAAGTGTCTATACCATCCCTACTATCCCTATCATAGGAAGAAAAGGAGTTTTGGGGTGGACACTCTTCGTGAATTGAGATGAATGGTTTAGTAGCAACCTCACTATTCACAAAAGTTTTCTAAGATAGGTTGGAGGATGGATACCCTTCATGAGTTGAGATGTTGATTCAAATAGTAATATCTTAACCTTTAACAACGAATGTTTAAGACTCCGTGGGGGAGATATGCTTAGCACTGAGTGGATTTGAAGAAGGGTTGGTTACAATTGATGAGTTGAAATACAGCACCCAATATAACTCTTGAGATGAGTACTCCTCGTTAGTAAAGAATGAGTTATTTAGAAGCAATTTCCTTATCCTTTAACTTTCACGACATGCATATATACACTAGAATTACAGGAATTCATAAGTCGCAAAATTGCATACTTGACGTCTCGGAGGCCTTGTACAATTCTCTAAATACAATAATTGACCATTTTCGGAACTCATATGTTCATGATACACATGTTAGGCTCTAGGTGGCCCTAATTAATTTTTAGTCCTTATAATATCCCCCGTTTTGGAAACAATCATCCTCGAATGACCTTCTTAATCACTTCTTTAAAGGACATATTCTACACTAGCAGCCCATCATATATGCATTATACCTAAATGAATACTCCCAAATCAAGAAAACAATTCAATTCCAAGCTACTCATAAGTACACATTATCATATAAAGACCTCATACAAACGATCCTTATCCCCACAGTGGAATAAGCTAAACATGTCTTTCTAACATCAATTCCTCATCATAAGGAAACAACAAAATCACAAGAAAATTCATATTCCCAGGAAATTCTAAAAAAAGTTCAAAAATCAATAAAGAGATTGATCTTGGCTAGAGGAGAACTTTCCACATTACTAGAATAAACTTCATTGCCTTCTCTTCATGAAATCCAAGTCTTAGGTCAATCTAACTAGACAGTATTTATAATCTTACATGAGCCTAGAAACCGGGACTAAACTTCTCATAGTAACTACACCACTCAAGGTGACAATCTCTAGAACCCCTAGCTTATGACCTTCAAGGATACATTACAACCACATTCCCCGATTAACAGAAAGCCTGATAACTCCTTTCCAAAAATCCCCTAAAAATTCACATCTTTCACCCAGAGTGACTATTAAACCACGGTAAATTAAACTTCTACCCTCATTAGAAAAGTATTTTCGCTCACCCCTTCTAGGAAGTCCTCACACACTCTACCCAACAAAATTCTAACAACATACAACAAAAACAACATGGCCTTCTACCAATATCAACCAAACCATGTATCAATCCATTTGTACTAAAATTAACATCAAAACAAATTATCCAAACTCTATGAAGTTAATTAGCTGTACTTGGCATTTCTACCAACCTTCCTCCCTCAATTTTTTAGCATAACCCTTCTAATTATCACATCCTAAAGACCATCAGATAAGGAATAAGAGAGAGAGAAAGAGAGAGAGAGAGACCTTATGGATCTATGGCACGACTTGAAGAATGAAGAAGTGAAACATTCCTAAGCATCTCGTAGCCTCCTACTCATAGATGTGTCGCGATGCACACGGATGAATTCTTAGGTCGCAACACGGTGTACTTGATCTCTCGTGGGTCTTGTACAAGGCTCTTAGACATCTTTCATTGCATAAATATGAAAAATAGCATGAAATTAAAAGTTTTTCTTCCAAATATAATGCATAATTCATTTCATAAAACGTTTAACATGTGTCTCAAAAACATTTATGATATCATGAGTATAATAGGATTGGGTCAAAGCCAATGAAAAGAGTCTAGACAAGAAAGAACATAAAGGAAAACGTAGTAGCGATGTCCTCGGATGCTATAAGGACTCAGCAATCTTCTTTCCTTCAAGCCCTACAAAATATACCCTTGAAACCAAGACAATATCCTCAAGACATTACATGAACAAGATGTACGCAATATGCGTTAGTACAATCTGTACCATGTATGGAAATTATCTAACCAAACTAAGATATCTAAAAGGGTTAGTCAATAATACACATAATTGTAAGAGAATAAGACTTAAGTATTACATGAATAACGTAAGAATAATAAAGACTCATAAAGTCATATAAGAGGTCATTCTTAGATCATTATGCTTCATACTTGAATAAAATGCCTCACAAACAACCTTCAAGTATACTAGTGCAACTCTAAGGTAGTGTTCCATACTACTACCAAAGCTAAAAACATCTCTTTGCTCGTTCTCCCTCACAGCCAATATTAATAATTAAGACGTTAGGGTCACCATATCATATGAGCACTATGCCCCTTAGCCACCCCAAAGCATACTTGTGCAATGCATGTAAATCATCCCATACTAACTCACACAATAAGCATATCTTGAACTCACCATATCTTGGTTCATGTCATCTTAGGAGTCATCTAGTAGACCTACTTCATATTGACAATGAACTACTCATATTGACAAGGAAATATCATCTTAAGTCAATCATGTCAAAGAAGGCAACTATAGTTATATCAAAGCGAGTGTATTGTAATGACCCGATACAACACCCTAGAAGATAGTTCGAATTTTGAATTGTGGACCGGCATATTTTACCTCTTCCGAGTCTTGTACAAGACCTTTCGTGTCGTTCATCACATAAAAACATATGAAAAGTAGTGCGAAATTAAACTTTTCACACAAATATTATAAAACATCTATCATATAAAATCAATAGGAAATACTTAGTCTAATTTATCAAATCTTAGACTCTATAATATTTAGAAAACGGCCCATACAGTACGAATATAGAAATACTTATTCTATTACAATACTTCAATGAATGAAATAAAAGACATCTACGCCCTTGAGTCAAATGAGGACATACTTCAACTTGCTTGAACGATCATCTAATCAAACCTTATCTCCCAAAAGCACCTTCACCTATGAATCACTTATGAGATAAATCCAAGTATTGAATACTACAAACACATGTGCTAAGTATGTCATACTACATAAAATCATGAAAACAGACATCTATTAGAAAAATGCATTTTTTGATTAAAACATCATATAATAAGGATAAGAACAACATTTAACACCTTAGAAACAATTAAAAAATCACTTAATCAATTTATCAGATTTGAAACATTACAGTGAACTAAGTCACTTTTACAGTAAAGTTCTTTACCTTTACCTTTACCTTTGACACTATCTACGATGTAATTCCCTCACTAAAAGCTATTCTAAGACTCACCTAAATAAGACGAATAAGGAACGCCCATACAACCTATATAGGAACACCTAAATGATCCTTAATACAACCTCTAATGAGATAAACAACGTATAATACATAAACCACATAGACATGAGATCCTCTTAGCAAAGATTATTCTAAGGTTTACTTTATTGAGTTGTGAAGCGATCTCCCATAATATCCCTTACAAATACACTTACAAGATCCTATAGATTACCTAGGATAAGATCATTCTCACTTAATACAACAAACATACAAATAATATGACATTCTCCCTTCCGAACGTTATTAAAATACTTAATTAAGTGAATCAAGAAGAAAATATCCGTGGTTGACCTCCCCAAGATTACCTAAATATTCTTTAAGACTACCTATGTTTTGATCATGTCTACATAATCAACAAACTTCCCCAACTAGAGTCATTCATAAAAATTATCTAGGTAATATACGGAGTGACCATTCCTATTCCCCCTTCATACCTTTACTAGACAACCCTTAACTACTCTACATAAGTACTTCTTCATTTAAAATTCTTTCTTAACTTAAGTCATTACATTCATTAGTTCATTTAAGACTCATTCATAAAATAAAACCAATCAAGTAATGGTCTTGGAGAAGACCTAGGGACTCTCACTACATATTTCATGCTTATTGATTAATGTCATGATAGCATTCCATACTACCACCTAAACTTCATGAAACTTCTCCAATACTAGTAAGTATCCCACATGATGATAATAGTGTCACAATTGGGGAGCACCTCCTAGAAGTAACATGGCATACTTGACCTGTCGGAGGTCTTATACAAGCCCATAGTTATCATTCATCGCATCGACATAGTAAATTTAGTGGGAAATTTAAAACTTTTCATAAAAACTCATATGCTATAAACTTTACTTTATATACATATAAAATATAAGTCATAATACATATATAGACTCTAAGTCTCTTTGCAATCTTAGACTCACCAACATTACAATACATTAGGGACACGACCCTTAAGATATAATACAAAAATATGCAATATTTAATAGACTTTACTATAAGTACACATTAGAACATCCTTGGACTTAAGGATTCCTTTCCTTTAGCTTAAAAAATCCCCTATAAAGCTCTTGACAATTAAAGACATCCTCCGAGCATCCATAAACTATTTATGTAAAAAGTAGAGAAGAATGGATTAGTACAAGAATGCACTAAGTATGGAAACCATGCAAAAATATGCATTTAAAACGGACCTTTTTCATGAAAATCATATTTCATTCCTTTTTAGAAAATCGTTATGAAACTTTTAAACAATAGAATTTACATCATTTTCATACTTCATAAAAACACAACAAAATGCCAAACATCATAGAAAAGCACATATGGAATTTATGTCCAATTGAAGGTCACTTTACAGTGAGCTCATTCCTCTTTAAAGTAATCTATTTCTTTTAATTCATTAGTCTCCAAGTAATTCTTTAGGGATACTTGGTGCAATGTATAACCTTAGGATCATAAGGAAAACCCTACATATCATCTATACAAGACAACACATACAATCATAGAAGTATAATACAACATAGACATAGTTAAGACAAGACGTTCATCATATAGTCAATAAGATCAAAATCATGCATAAACACTCATATCATGCACATCTTCCTAAAAAGTAGAAAAATACTACAATATCATGCATATGGAACATATACATAGTGACATGCATTAGAACACCTCCCTAGAACTTCCTAAGGATCTACTTGTGAAATGTCTAGATTGGTTCATTACTTCCACCTATCCTATGTAATCTCTCTGAAGTCATTCTATTCTGGGTCCAAGTAATTTCACTTCCATTGTCCATTTTACTTTAGGAAAACAATAGCCTTAACAAACATAGACAATGTGATGCTAAACATGGAATCATAAAACCTCACACAGAAATGAGGTGGTCTACCAGCCAAAGTAGAACCAAATGTGACATAGATTTCTAGGTGGATCCACTAGCTAGTATCCTCTAGTAGCAATATAGTTATAGAACTTGGAGGTACATGTGAAAACACTATTTATGGCAAGATTAGGGATTGTAGTTATGCACTTATAAAAACCCTATATATGCCCATTGAGGAATTGTGGTTATCCACCTCATGATATTTATGGTGACCAACCTTCCTACCATAGGAAGGAACACACACTCATATTCAAGTTCACTCAGTGCTAAGATAAGTTTCCTTTTTAAAAAACCTTTATTATGTTTTTACTTTATAAATCATAGGTTTAGGAGAGTCATCCCCATATATTCTCAACTCATAGGTCATAGATGGAAGTTAATCAACCCAAATCATGTAAAGAAACCATTCACATGAACATAGCATATGTAAATCATCATTAGTTTAGGGCACACATGAATACACCATCCAAGTCCCTCTCTTGACTATATCTTCATACATGTGTAAGTGTGTATATATATGTGATCAAACCTTTCACATAACACATGAAGTCACACAAGTTCATATATACATATTCATATATGTAGAAACCATAACTAGATCTATGCTATATGGGTACGTATGTGCAATGCATAGGCAAAATCCCATACTCTTGCCCATAGTAGTACACCTATAAAGTCATCCTTGTAAGGAACACATAACATACTTCACATACGCATACTTTTCATGGATAGTAGTAGACATTAGTGAATATGAGAACAATCGTTCATTTACAAACCATCACCTATACTACTTGTAATATGCATGTGCGTGAGTGTGTGTGTACATTGGTCAACATGATCACATAAAGGCTATAAAAAATAATGAGGCAACCACCTTCTTAGACCATAATATACCTTCAAGCATAAACAACAGAACACACAATAGCATTAGGAGATAAGCCAACTTCATATTACACTTAACACTCTTAACTTGTGCTATTCATGCATTCACATAGGGGTACATAGACAAAGGATTATTTAACAAAATTTAAGTCATCAATGGAAGCACCTATACTTCACCCTATCATGGATTTACACTTGCTTAGAGAATCACAACTAGAGTAGGAATGAAGGCATAAGCTACACATAGTATCATCATAACCACATGCTCATATATTCATCAATTTGCCTTCCTCGCCATGGTCAACACAAATATAGATTGACAATAAAGTAAGCAGTGCCCCCATAGGTGGACCATACCACACAATGCCATACAAGGCTTCATAAACTACAATACTATAAAGAAAGTAGAAGAGATAAGAATTCTTATCAATTTCTCACCCTTTGACCATCATTGATCAATACAACTTATTCATCAACAATTCATATATAGGGAACTAGATTAATGTTCTTTTAATCATAGAAGAAACCATGTACAAATTTCTACAAGATCATTCTAAAACATAATAGTAGGCATCTCATATGTACTAGAAAATAGAAGAAAATAGACCATTAGCCAATTTCTTTTATATGAATTATAGATCATATTTCATCAATCATATCACTCTAAGGCAATACTTATTCTACACTTAGTCACAATGAAAACATGCTCAAGCACTAGAAGATCAAGCTAAAACATAGGCATTAGACTTGTCAATTCGCTAGAGGATAGAGGAATTTGCCAATACAATAAATTCCCTAAGGCCTTGATCACCAATCATACATTACCAATAAAAATACATTCCAGGCAGTAGCTAATGAAATCATAGTTTAGACGAGACACTACTACAATTGCCATTAAAGTCGACAGAAACATGCTTCATATAAAAAGTTCATGGAAGGTTAGTTTACATAGGTTAATCATATTCAAACTATCATGAATTGACCCACATTGTGATAATTATATATAATTCAGCCTCATATTTCTTTATAGGAAGCAGCTATAGACATTAACCTTGATCAATTCATATAAAACTAACCTAACGTGAAGATCACAAGTTACAATTCGATAGACAAGAAGAACCTAATTAACTCAACCAAAACGTTCTTTATTTTGATCATACTAGATTTATATCCATAATTCAACCATTTTATTAACTTAAATAGCATCTACAAGAACCACAACTTAATCGAAATCCACTCTAGATAATTAAGAAGCTAATGTTACAGTGAATCATGTAAAACTAAGCTAAACATGTTCAAATCTTCATACATTGATCCTCATGGATCCATTACACAGAATTCAACATTAATTCACGTAAAAAACAGTAGATATAGGAGAATCAATGTAATAGAATCATAATTCAATCAATAACAAGACAAGATCACAAAGCCCATGCAAGGCTAAATCGATTTGAGGAAGGAACATGGGTTCATAATGCAATTGGAATGAAATTACGTTCAAACCACTATGTTAACTTTAATTAATCGTGATTTAGTCGTTCAAAATGTTTTTATAAAGAACCTGTGGCTAGATTGAAGAAGACAGTGTTTGATCATATTTTTCTCCATAGAACCCGTGGCTAGTTGAAAAGCTCTAAAATTTAATGATTCATCCATAGAAAACCCAGCTTAAAGAAGTTCTGGAGCTTCACCAGAAATGGAGGTTTGAAGGAAATATATTTGGAGGGAAAGGCTTTATCGTGTGAGAGCATTCTAGAAAGGGGTGATAACGTTTTTGATTACTTATATACACCCAACAATATCTAAATAAACCAATTAGGGTCAGGTTAGGACGTGGGGTGAATTTCCCATTAACCCCTTTAGTGAAACAGATGCAGCCTGCAACTGACAATGCACAAACGATGGAGGCAATGATGAGGTGTCATGCTGTCGACGGTCTGTTGCTGGCTTCCGTCACCTGGAACTTAGCCAAATTGTAGGATTGTGACCTGCCCTAGGAAATTGACAGCCGATGAGAATTTCTCTAAGGGCTGTTGGGGGACTAACGATCCATCATTCTGTTCGTCAAAGGACACTGCCCAGGCAATGTCTTCAACAGCCTTGGGTCTTTCTTTTGGGGCCTCTAATAGGTCCCTTTATAAATCATACTCGGAACTTTCAAACCTTATTACAACCCTTATTAAGTTATTGACATTCCACATAAATTTAATATAAAACAAACACCTACAAGACATTGAAAAAGGCCAAGCCCCATTAAAACACACATTTAACATCTTAAGGGTTATCTTTTGAACGCCTAGGACATTCTTGGTCGTTTGACCTCCAAACTGCTTGATACATCATATACTATCATTATAACTAATTTAGAGGATTCTCAAGCTCACTAAACACAGATATAAGAATGCATAGACACATGAGGCACATAAGTGACTAGTCGTCGAATGTTTTAGTCGTCCCTTGACGTTTGACATCTAAATCACTTCAAAATTTCAACACTGAATATAAGCCATCTTATAAGTAATTTTAGTACCTTAGAACCTTAATACAAACATTTTAGGCTCCACACACCTTATCTTATTTTGGAGTCTTACAATATCCCCACTTGGGAACATTTGTCCTCGAATGACACTTATGGCTCTTTAATTACAACAACAATTTTAATAAATCATAGAGCACTTAATTAAATTTATAACAACATCAAATCATTTTAGCAGTCAATGCAAACAAGCAAGCAAAACCAATACTCACGCACTCTTTAAAGCATCAAACACAAAGGCTTATATCATGTTCATAGGAGGAAAATCCTTCTGCTAGTCATAACATGATCCTTACACCTTTATTCATTAAGAGATCATCGTTGGAACTAATATTTAAGTCACACATAGGAATATTTCAACAACACTCAAGAAGAAATTTAGGCACTCATAATTAAATGCATATAGACTCGATTTAATTTAATCAACAAAGATATTCATTAGTCAGAACCTGTGCCATAAAGTTCATACTCAATCATACCATGGTTAGTGGTGTCCATGGAAGAATGTCCTTCTCCTAAACACACTTACATATTTCATGAGTTTCACACCTTAGCAAGTACAACATATTCAAATGTTCTCATGATTCCTTCCTAGTAAGGTCTAAATGGTAAGGGATACTCTCAAACTTACTTCTCAAATAATATGTAATGCGGTCGTTTCCAGTAAAGACCCCAACTAATGAGGTAGTGATCGTTCCTACGAGGAAACTCGTTTACACTTAACCTCAATCTATTATTACTATTATTTAGTCAATTATTTCCTTAGAAAACAAAGACAATAAAGGGGGGGGGGTTAGTTCTAAATGAATGAAAATAACTAACTAAATTAAAGTATACACCTAACAGATTCAAAGGTTGGAGTTTAATCAATTAATAAAAGTAACTAGGGTTTACGTGTTCCCCACAGGTTCCTAACTTGATAATTCTAACTATAACAATTCTTTCCTAGTATCTTGCATGCAAATAAGTTATGTATTTCAAAGTCCTTGGTCTGGCATCTAGAAATTTTCACTCCGCACCTTAGTCCGGCTACGTGTGTTTCTAGACTAACCCTTACCTTTACCTCATATTAAGAATTGTATTCGATATTTGACTATGCTTTTACCTCATACCAATCAATACTAGCCTATTAGATAATATACACTAAATCTATGTTGATAATTTTTTTCCTCTTATCTACCTCCTTGGTCCGGCAAGTAGCATTAAGGCGAGTTCTAACGTTGACCATCCGTTATAAAGACTTCAAAATGAAAGAATTATCAATACATGCAAGACACTATTATAGAATTGTTATTTTAGTTAGGTTTTACCTCATTATTCACCTATGGTTCCCACAACCCTAGTTATGGAGTTTAGTTACCCATAGTCATAATCACAATATTCATATATATAATATAAGAATTCATGCACTTATTTCAACGAGAAAGAATAAAATCCACAAAATTACTTGATTAATCGATAAAATCACCAACAATCAACTCTAGAGAAAAGTGTAATAATAAAAATAATCTACTAAAAAAGAATCTAACATGAAAGTGTCTAATAACCAAGAGTCTAACCTCCAAAACGAGGTTTTTTTAAACTATTTATAAAAAACAAAAACATAATCAAAGAAGGACTCTATTTGTTGAAATTCTCAAAGCGCGGCATGGTCGACGAATCTCGTGACGGGCTGTCATGGACTCTGTCGTCCCATACTGTGCAAATTCTTCTGATGCTATCTTTATTACCCTTTATGCTAGGTATGACAGATCGTCACAGACACAACGGTCCGTCGAGAGTCTCCGTTCCATAACACTTAAACTCTTGAAATTCGAGTACTGGGACTACTTCTCTGATCATCACGACGAACCACCAGGACGGACCATCACGTCTACGACGGTACATCATGCACTTTGTAACCTCACACTTGGTCAGACCTTCCCATCTTCCTTCTGTAGCTTCACTACGATGCCACCTACAGACCGTCACAGGAACAACGGACCGTCACAAGCTCCGTAGGTGGTAACGTTTCTGCATTTCTTGCTAAAAAACATCCGTGTCCATCTTTAGACAGATTTCTTGCAAATAAAGAGAAACTTACATAAAAATCAATAGAAAAAGGTTTTTGGACACACACTAAATATAAGGTTAAAGCATTAAAAATACCTTGAAACCACGGTATATCAACACCCTTAACTTAACATCGTTGTTTGTCCTCAAGTGATGCAGTATGACTTACTACAAAAATCTTTGTACAATAGTATCCATGTTTTAGCTTTAGCAATCATTTGGCGATCAATACCGATCAGTCTCATCATATTTATGCATGTTATAACGATTAGGCTTGAATTATGTGGAACCAAACCATGACACAAACTCGCCACACACTAACACCTATCCTATTCAATTTCTTACCAAGGTGCTAATATTTCTGGTATTGCAACTAGTGTCCTCACTTCAAACAACCCTCATTTTTCACATAATGATTTCAGTTTGAGTATAAGGATTAATTTTCAACACTCACTCTCAGAACAAATTCACAACTCATTCATACATATTTCCATAATCTTGCCCTTGTTTTCACTGCTTTAAGTTTGCTATAAAACTTTTAGGATCACGATAGGACCTTCTTAGCTTGTAATATAGGCTCAAGGTCAGGTAGGGTATATTTAGGTATACTTTAGTGTAATCATTAAAATAAATACTAACAAAGAATCTAAAATGAAAGTGTCTAATAACCAAGAGTCTAACCCCCTAAATGAGGTTTTTCGAACTATTTAAAACAACAAAAACCTAATCAAAGAAGGACTCTAATTGCTGAAAATTGTCAAAATGATTCTGGGTCGACAAACCTCGTGGTGGGCCGTCGTGGTCACGATGGGCCATCATGGACTTCGTCGTCTCATACTTTGAAAATTCTTTTGCTTCTCTCTTCATTACCCTTGACGTCAGGTATGACGGATTGTCACAGTCACAACGGTCCGTCAAGGGTGTCTGTTCCATAACACTTAAATTCTTGGAATTTGGGTAGTAGGACTACATCTCTAATCATCACGACGAACCTGCAGGATGGACCGTCATGGCTACGACAGTCCGTCATGCACTTCGTAACCCCACACATGGTTAGACTTCCCTTCTTCCTTGAGCAGCTTCACTACGATGACAAAGTACAGACCATCATAGGCACGACGAACCGTCACAAGCTCCGTAGGTTGTAACTTTTTTGCATTTCTTGCTCAAAAACTTCCGCGTTCATCTTTAGAAAGATTTCTTGCAAATAAAGAGAAACTTACATAAAAATCAATACAAAAAGGCTTTTGTACACACACTAAACTTAAGGAAAAAGCATTAAAAATACCGTAAAACCACGGTATATCAGTAAGTCACACCAAGTTATCACATCAAATAGGAAGCCATTTCACGAAAAGCAATCCCTAATATAGTACTCACCTTTACGGTAAGCATAATTTGAGAAGAATCACACAAATTATAGTCACACACATGACCACTTAGCTAAACATACTTTCATTTTCAAGAATGAGCCTAAAACTATGAATTCCAAATCATAAGAGTCACATAGTTTTTAAGAGAGTCAACATATTTCATTGTAAAAGAGACTCAATTGTCATTATAATTCTAAACAATTTACTTAGTCTTAAGGACTCTTTCTTTTCTTTCAACATTAATGTGAGGTAATTTCTAGGTCAATCAAACCCACAACATCACCCTACAATGATACGAGTGCTACCCCCAATTGTATGGAAACATCGATTCCACAACATCAAGGGACTCACAACATAATATGAATTTTTAAAAACTTCTACAAGTCATCATTCAATAAGGCTCTCATTCTTTATTTCAAATTGCACAACTCCTTTTTACATTCAATATTATGTTCATATACATCAATTCTATACATATTTTAAGAACATCTTAATGAAAGATCGATTTATTTAATTTTTAAAAAATGTTGTAAGTTGTGTGATCATTATAGTGAACATGGTTCCAAATTCCAAAATGCAACATTTAGGCAATTGTTGGGAAAAGCATGACAATATGGGATACAAAACTTAAATAAGACAAGCAAGCTATCAAATTACCTAGGATGAATTCTATATAAAGGACTCAAATACATACTATGGAACTTATCAAGGACTACATGTATACAAAGGGAAACATTGGCAATTTTTAAGCACATACTTGTATGGTAGCATGCTTCTATAGGTAGTCACCAAGCATTTCAAGTTTTAAACGTAGCATAAGACTACCATCATGAAAAACCATTTAGGAACACATCATTCGAAAAGAACTCATTTTATCCTTAATAACTTCTAATATACTTTAATTATATCATGAAAAAAAATTTGAAACATAACATGCTATTTAACATAGTTTTCATATATAGACATAATTGGCATCACATCATCAAAAACTACAAAAATTCACATTCACACATACTAATTTAAATTATAAAACAAATATAACCATTTAAACTCACCTTTTTCCCCTCAAGTATAATGAACAATATCATCCAATCATCATATCTAAAAGACCAACGGAAAAGAAAACATAAGAGAGAGATCTTATAGAGTTCAGTTCTATGGAATTATATGAGATTGATGAAGAATGGAAACGCTATAGTCAAATAGCCCCTCATACCGTTTGATGTGTTGTGATTCAGCACCAATGATACGAGACTGTACTTGTCACGACCGGAGTTTAGACCCCAAACGAGACCGACGTCGTTGACCTCTAAGAGGTCACAGACAATCCTACATACGTCAATCTTAGTTCATCTAGGTTAATTTTAGCAGAAAATTTGAACTTTTTGTTTTCTTATTTCATTCTAATCATTTTAAACTTAACATCATAGTCGTTCACAAATCAACCATCTAATAAGGAGATAATCAAATGAAAAAATTAGTTCATAATTTTATGAAACATATTTTTGCAAAAACTACACTACTACAGAGTGAGAACAAAAGTGGAAAGAAACAGTAGTGGAACATGCTCCACTAGCTATAGCCTACATATAAACTAGATAATAACGTTAGACATCCTCGAAAGCATGAGGGACTACCAAGTCCCGATGAAATCTCCACGTCCGGATAGCTACAACGTCAACCAGTAAGCTTTAGCGTCTTCCTGTGCTTGTATATAAAAATATAGAGTTGTATGGGATGAGTACACACTTGTACTTAGTATGGGTATATACAAGGACACATCAAGGACATGTATGAGTAAGAATAACTCCTTCTTAAAAACATGATTTATGGAAAGTCAAATCGGTAGACTTGTCAAATTTGGATTAGAAAAGTTAGTAGACCTGCCAAATATTGATTAGGAAAGTCAGTGGACCTGACTAATTTGATTGGGAAAGTCGTGCCATGAGAGCAACATGCATCATTATACGTATCATATTGGAGACAACACATAACGTCTTACACATAACACATAACATATTGCATATACCACATAAAATATTGGGTTTAACACATAACATCGTTCATATAATTCATTCATACGCCATGAGACTTCGGAATCATCGACTTGACATCAAGAATTCCAAAAAAATGAGGGCTAAACATAAGGGACCACAACTAGAGAGCCTTCTTTAGCAAGAGCAGAGTTTGCTTCATTCATTCATACGTACTTCACTTCATACATTCAAAAGGTAGTGTAGACACCAGCTATACCTGTGATGTGGTGTAATACTTTCATCGAGTTCGCTGTGCAATGATCAAGAATTACCTAGTGTCATTACTTAATTCTATCTAACCTCTACATTATCCTATCGTAACACCTTTGGTATCATTCATTTCTTTAGGTGTATCATTTGAGGCTGACCTCATTCATTCTTTGGAAACTTTAACTTTGACCCACATAGATCATGTGAGAATCATGAAATCCTGTGTCTTCCCCACACTTAAAAGAGGTGGAATCATCTGACAAAGGACCCAATAAATTCTAGAGTATATAGGGAATTGAACTCTTCTAGATCCCTATATTGTCAATATAGGTTCAAAGACTAGGAGATATAAGGAGACGCATACTCGGTATGCCGCGCAGTCTCATCTCATGATAGATAAGTGAACCTCTGCCCTTCCCGAAAGAAGGCATCACCGCTCATAGCTAGTCTATTTGTGCTCAATATAAATTTCCATTACATTCAACTCATACGTTATGGAAGTTGTCTTCTAGTATGAGGACATCATAGCTCAATAGATAATTTCTCATCTCGTCATTAGTATTAAGTGTATATTAATCTCAATACTTTCATTAGAGTTTTCATAGAGACTGATCTCTTGATTAACTTTACACTCTCATAGGTGAGTACATTTTTGTAAAATTTACTTAGGCTCATTTGTGTTTGGTCTCATCTTTTACATTAGCCTCTTATCACTTTGTCACAACATTCATTAACTTTAACACATTTGCTCTTCATAATTACTCACCGCTTATTGCGTGAATGTTCATTTCAATATATGCCAATGCACTTGGCTGTTTAGTGGTTTTCATACTCATACTTAACCCTTCTAGTGTTTCATTATTTCGTTGTTCATACAATCATTTCATTACATACTTCTTATATTCACTTACTTTTAATGTAAGATAGACTTATGGGGGTATACATACAAGCCATGAGTCTTCATTCTTAGTCCGTTTAAGTGATTCATATATTCCTATGATTATGTGGTCCAAGACATATGCATCTTGTATGTAGACCAAGATCTCTATTTCGATCTAAGTAGGAAGACTTATTGTTGAACATTTAATTCACATATGACTTATGTATCAATACAAAATTTGGGCAAGGGAACCCAGTTGCGAATCCCTTAGAAAACATTTACATTTATCATTTATTTTATTGTGGTGCATGCTGCTTGGGGACCCAAGATTAATCCCCAACGCCTTCATTTCCTTTTAGTATCTTTTATTTAAATTTTCTTTCTTGGATGAGGGGTTGTGGGATCAAACCCTCACATCTCATTTAATTCAATTTCTTTTTTCTTTACTTTTTCGAGTTGACCATGAGGTTGTGGGATCGAACCCCAAAAGCCTCATTTTATTATTCTTTTTATTCTCCTTTTCCGCCTAGATGTTGTGAATTCGATTCCCACTCCTCAAACTTATTTTCTTTTAGTTTTTTCTAAATCTTGACCGAGAGGTTGTGGGTTCGAATCCCACTCCTCTCGTTTCTTCCTTACCACATTTTTTTTACTTCTTTATTTTCACAACTTTTAACGTGGTTAGGTCTCGACCCTTAGTGACATCACTTGTTTTTCTTCACTTTTCATAAAATTTTAAACAAGTTAAATATCTTAAATTAATCTACAAGGTTCTGGAAATTTGAGTTACATTTTCAGCTTCTTTTCCATTCCATTACACGTTAGCTCTTAGGGGATTTCATAGTGCATTTAGAATGTTTTAGGATTATTTTCATGGATTCGTTTAGCCAAGAGATTATCACTCAAATCATCCACATTTCACCTCAAATGAACATTAAGATTTACATATATATGTGAACATGAAGTACAAAGAACTAACATGCCATTTAAATTCCTAAACCGTGACCAATAGCCACGGTAACACACCCAAACACACGTAGTTACATTTTCCAAAAACATCAACATAAGTCACATAATTACGAATATACAAATAAACACATAGGCATCACAAAAACACGTTTTATACCTAGTTTTCTACCAGCAAACATAACCAACCTATGATTCAATGGGAGCTAGTGACATAGACATGCAACGGGGAAACAAACCTTGTTTTCGGACGGGATATACTTAACCTTAAGGGGTCTCTTGGGAAAGGGACCAAGAGAAAAGAGAACACATACCTTTTCGATGTTCAAAACATGAATTTTCTGCCCGAATCATCTCAAACACTCACGTCCAAATCCAAGTTTCAACACCAATTTTTCGGCGGAAAATCTCCTCCCTTTGCCTAACGTTGTTGATTAGCTATTTCTTTAAAATTTTCGTTGTGAGTTCTTCAAGTGTGAACAGCTTTTGCTTATCTTCTGTTCTTGTATGTTATTTTTTCAAGAGAATGTGAATGAGAGTTTGTTTGATCGTAAAAGTGAGAAATAGACGTGAGAGGAGAGAGTTATCTTAGGCTTAGTAGTCTAGTTTAAGACTCAGTCAAATAAGGTTTAGCTAAATATTGAAAAATCTGGTTTCAGTTTTATTTTATATAAGACAATTAATAATATGTATTAATAAATTACATTGATTAACCAACTTAAATAAAAAAAATTTAAATCATCGCTTCCACCTAGGTTCGAACTTGGGTGGAGTAAGAATTCACTCTAAGAGCCAATTTTCTGCCCTCTTTCTCTAAAATGCCCCTCCACCTTATTAATTATATAATATATTAAATATTTAGGGTAATAACTATACTACGCTTAGCTTGGAAAAAGACCATATTACCCCTAGACCCTCCAAACCTAAGATTTTCCCTTTTTATGTCCAGTAAAGACTCATTCGAGTAAATCTTTGTATTTGAGTTCCCTACATGAATGGACCCTGCCCTTTCTAGCTCAAAAAACTCCCCAAGTTATTTGGCTTGGCCATAGAAAGGGTTAAGAGGTCTAGTTCTATGACCATCAATTCGTGCAAACCCGTTTAACGGTAAGCATTCAAGACACATTAAGCATTACTTAGAATATCTTTTTTAGGGTTGTTAAATTATCCCCCCCCCCAAGAAACATTCCTCCCCAAATGACACTATTAACTATCTCACGTAATGCCAGTCAGATTATAGCATAGTTAATATACACAATCAAGCAGTAGCAACAAACAATGGAGAGATAAGGAAACTTAGACTTAAGAGTATGAAGTCTAAACTCAAGAGCTGAAAGGATGGGGATAGAGGGTATAATATCGGCCTAGGCGTGCTACGTAGCACCCTCAACAAGATGATTCCTCCAGTCTGTTGACCTGTCTGTCTAAAATCTCAATAGGTACCCCCTCATAGGATAAATTTTCATCAACCCGTAAACATTCAACAAGTAGAATCGATGTTGGATCACCTAGGCACTTCTGGATAAATCGAAGGTAGCTCCATAGGCAATGCCAACTCATAGGCCACCTCACCCACACACTATAGGATCTCATATGGCCCAACATATCTCGAACTCAACTTTCCCATCCTGCCAAACCTTATCACCCCCTTACCAGGTGATATCTTGAAATTGACTAGGTCACCAACATCAAAATCAAAGGGCCTTTTGTGTTGTCTGCATAAGGATTTTGTCGACTATAAGCAAAAGAAACATGTCCCTAATCATCCTTACATTCTCTAAGGCCTCATGAATGATTTCTGGACCAAAAATGGATTACTCTTTAACCTCGAACCACCCAACTGGTTACCTATATATCCTACCATACTGTGCCTAAAATGGTTCCATTGATATGCTTGAGTTATAGCCATTATTATAGGAGAACTCTATCAAAGGAAGATGGTCGTCCCAACTAACCTTGAAGTCAATCTCACATGCCCTCAGTATGTCCTCCAATGTCTGAATGATGCGCTCTGCCTGCCCATCAGTCTTATGATGAAGGGAAGTACTAAGCTTCACCTGCGTGCCTATTCTTTTCTTGAAGGATCTCCAGAAATGTGAAGTGAACTAAGCTCCTCTATATGAAACCATCTCACAATCTCATCAATGTAGAGTTTGGCATGTATTATTGGCTCTGTAAGTAGACTTCACAGGGATAAAGTGGGAAAACATAGTCATCCTGTCCACAATAGCCCATATTGAGTCACGCTGTCTCCTAGTCTTCGGAAGACCAACCACGAAGTCCATATTAATGACCTCCTTCTTCATGCCATCCCACCAATCGATCTGTTTAAAATCATGATACATCCTTGTGGAATCAAGATGTATGGAATGTCTTGAACCATGGGCCTCTGCATTTATCTTGGTCCAAAAATCATCAACTTCTAGTACACACAGCCTGTCCTAGAGCCTAAGTATGTCGTCATCTTCCAAAGCAAAAGACACATTCATCTTAACCCACACTAAATCCTTAAGATACATCAACACAGGATCAAGATGCTGACCCTCCTACACCTAAACTACTAAGGATGATTCAGGACTAGGATAAACTGAAACACCCCAACTAGTATAGTTAACTAACCGCACACCCAGTCTTGCTAGTCTGTGTATATCATTCACCAACTCCTTCTTCTCATCCTCAACGTGGGCAGTATTTCCCATGCTCATCCTACTCAAAGCATCAACTACAACATTAGCCTTACCTGGATGGTAGTGTACATTCATGTCATAGTCCTTCAAAAGCTCGAACCACCTCAGCTGACGTAGATTCAACTCCCTCTGTATCAACATGTATTGGAGACTTTTGTGGTCTATGAACACATCCACATGCACTACATACAAGTAGTGCCTCAAAAATTTCAGTGCAAACACCACAATTTCCAACTCCAGGTCATGAGTGGGATAATTCTTTTCATGAACCTTGAGTTGTCTAGACGTAGAAGCTATCACCTTACCACCGTCCATAAGAACACAACCCAAACCAATCGTAGATGCATCACAAAAAATAATGTAATTCTCACCACACTTAGTCAAAGTTGTCAGTGAGGCATCATTTCAAGAAAAACCCTCCACGAACCTGCGATAATAACAATTTTCAGCTTCTTTTCTATTTCATTACACATTAGTTCTTAGAGGAATTTCATAGTGCACTTTGACCATTTACGTGAATTTACATGAATTCGTTTAGCCAAGATATTATCACTCAAATCAGCCACACTTTATCTCATTAGAACATCAGGATTTACATAAACATGTGTACATGAAATGCAAATAACTAACATGCAATTTAAATTCCTAAACCTTAACCAATAGCCACTGTAACACACCTTAACGCACGTGGTTACATTTTTGAAAACCATCAACATAAGTCACATAATTCTGAACATACATATAAACACATAAGCATCACGAAAACACGTTTTATCCCTAGTTTTGTACCAACAAATTGACCAACCTATGATTCAATGGGAGCTAGTGACAAGAACATGCAACGGGGAAATAACCCTAGTTTTGGGATGGAATATACTGAAGCTTAAGTGGTCTCTTTGTAAAGGGACCAAGATAGAAAGAGAACCCTTACCTTTTTGAAGTTCAAACCTTTTAGTTGATGCCCAAACATTCTCTAACACTCACGTCCAAATCCAATTTTCAATACCAAACATTCAACAGAATATCTCCTCCCTTTGACTAACGTTTTTGTTTAGTAGTTTGTTTAAAATTTTCTTTGTGAGTTCTTCAAGTGATAAGAACTTTGGTTTATCTTCAGTTGTTGTACGTTATTTCCCAGGGAGAATATGAATGAGAGATGATTTGATCGTGAAAGTGAGATATAGACGTGAGAGGAGAGAGTTATCTTAGGCTTAGGAGTCTATTTTAGGAAAAGTCAAATAGGGTTTAGTTAAATATTAAAAAATGTAATTTCCTATTTATTTTAAATAGGCCAATTACATTAATTTACAAACTTAAGGAAAAATAATTATTTAAATCATCTCCACCTTATTAATTAACTATTTAATTATATATTTAGGGTAATTAAAAAACTACCCTTAGCCTAGAAAACACCATTTTTACCCACGACCCTACAAACCTATGATTTTCCCTTTTGAAGTCTGGTAAAGAATCATTTGAGTAAATCTTTGTATTTGAGAGCCCTACATGGTTGGACCCAACCTTTTATAGCTCAATAAACTCCCCAAGTTAGTTGTGTTAGCTGTAGCAAGAATTTAGAGGTTTGGTTCTACGTGCATCAATCTGTGTGAACCTGGTCTAATCGTAAGCATCCTAGACACATTAAGCATTAATTAGCATATTCATTTTTAGGGTTGTTACAATAAAAGACGTGGAAATATGAGACTTCTTGGACCCTAAACCACTTTTAAAAACCTTGCTCTGATACCACATTTTGCACAACTGGGGAGCACCCCCTAGAACTAATGTGGCTTACTTGACCTCTGAGAGGTTTTATACAACCTTTAAATTTTGAGGAATATTTAAAGGTTTTCATAGCACTTCATATGCTAGAAACGTTACTTCATATACATACAAAATATAAGTCATAATACATATATAGACTCTATGTCTCTTTACCATCTTAGCCTCAACAACATTACAAATACATTAGGTACACAACACTAAAGACATAATACAAAACTATACAATATTTAATAGACTTTACAATAAGTACACATTAAGACATCCTTGGACTTAAGGATTCCATTCCTTGAACTTGGGAAATCACCTATCAAGAACTTCACCATTGAAGATAACTTTAAGCATCCATAACCTAAACTTTATGT
Source organism: Solanum lycopersicum (assembly GCF_036512215.1). NCBI lineage: Eukaryota > Viridiplantae > Streptophyta > Magnoliopsida > Solanales > Solanaceae > Solanum > Solanum lycopersicum. The sequence goes on from NC_090805.1 coordinate 19,856,237, forward strand.
AAAAATTAGAGAAGAATGGGATTAGTACAAGAATGCACTAAGTATTGCACCGATGCAAAAACATTGATTTAAAATTAATCTTTTTCTTGAAAAGTATATATCATGCCTTTTTGAGTGAATCCTCATGAAACCTTTAAATAATAGCATTTACATTATTTTTATACCTCATAGAAACACAACCAAATGCCAAACATCATAGAAAAGCACACATAGAATTTAAGTCTAATTAGAGGTCATTTTTACAGTGAACTCATTCTTCTTTACAATGAACTAGTTCTGTTAATTCATTAGTCTTCCCTTTTGGGATACTTGATGCAATGTATCACGTTAGGATCAAAAGTAAATCCCTACATATCATCTATACAAGACAACACATACAATCATAGAAGTATAATACCAGATAGACATATTTACGTCAAGACCTTCATCATATAGTCAATAAGATCAACATCATGCATAAACACTCATATCATGCACATCTTCCTAAAAAGTAGAAAAATACTACAATGTCATGCATAGAGAACATATACATAGTGACATGCATTAGAACACCCCACTAGAACTTCCTAAGGAGCTACTTGTGTAATGTCTAGATTGGTTCATTACTTCAACCTATCCTAAGTAACGTCCATTAAGTCATTCTATCTAGAGTCCTAGTCATTTAATTACCATTGTACATTTTACTTTAAGACTATAGGCTTAACAAACATAGACCATGTTATGCTAAACATGGAATCCGGTGTCATAGAACCCCACACAGAAAGGAGGTGGTCTACCAGCCAAAGTAAAATTAAATGTCAATTAACTTTTGAGGTGAATCCACTAGCTAGTATCCTATGGTGGAAACATAGTTATGGAACTTGGAGATACATGTTAAATCCCAATTTATGCCAAGATTAGGCATTGTAGTTAGTCACTTATGGAAAGCTTCTTTATGCCCATTGAGGCATTGTGGTTATCCATCTCATGAGATTTATAGTGTCCTACCATCCTACCATAAGAAGGGACACACACTCATATGAAAGTTCACTCGGTGCTAAGCTAAGTTCCCTTCAATGAAAACCTTTATTATATTTTTACTTCATAAACCATATGTTTAGGAGAGTTATCCCCTCATATTCTAAACTCATAAGTCATAGATGGAAGTTCATCAACCCAAATCATGTAAGGAATCCATTCACATGAACATAGCATTTGTACATCATTATCTAGTTTAGGGAACACATGAATACACCATTAAAGGCCCATCTCTTGAATAAATCTTCATACATCTGTGTGAATATACAGATATGTGAGAAAACCTTTCACATAACACATTAAGCCACAGAAGTTCATACATACCTACTCATACATGAAGAAACCAAAACTAGAATTATCCGATCAAGATACATATGTGTGCAATGCATACGCAAATTCCCATACCATTGCCCATAGTAGTAAACCTATGAAGTCATCCTAGTAAGGAATACATAACATACTTCACATACATATATATTACATGCATATTAGTAGACATTAGTGAATATGAAAACAACCTTTCAGTTAGACACCCTGACCTATACTACTTGTAATATGCATGTGAGTGTGTGTGTGTGTACATTTGGTCAACATGATCACATAATTGACGTCTACAACATATTGAGGCAGCCACTCTCTTTGACCATATCATACCTTCAAGCATAAACAACACAACACACACTAGCATAGGAGACAAGTCAACTACATATTACACTTAAGACACCTAACTTGTGCTATTCATGCATTCACATCGTGGTACATAGACAAGGGATTATTTAACCATTTTTTACTCATCATTGGCAGAACCTATACTTCACCCCAATATGGATGTACTCATGCTTACAAAATTTTAACTAAAATAGGAAAGTATGCATAAGCTTAACATAGTATCATCATAAGCACATGCTCATATATTCATCAATTTACCTTCACGGACATGGTCAACACATATATGGATTGACAATAAATCAAACACCACAACCATAAGTGGATCATACCACACAATGCCATGCAAGGCTTCATCAACTACAATACTATAAAGAATGTAGAAGAGATAAGCTTTCTTACTAATTTCTCACCCTTTGATTATCATTGATCAATACTCCTTATTCATCAACAATTCATATAAAGGGCAGTATCTAAATATACTTTAATCATAGAATAAACCATGTAGAAGTCACTATAAGATCATACTCTAACATAATATAAGGCATCTCACATGTACTAGGAAGTAGAAGAATATAGATCATTAGCCAATTTCTTCTATATGGTTTATAAATCATATTTCATGAATCATATCTCTCTAAGACAGTAGCTATTCCTATATTTAGTCACAATAAAAACATTCTTAAGCACTTCAAGATCAAGCTACAGCATAGGCATTAGACTTGTCAATTCGCTAGAAGTTAGAGGAATTTGCCAATACTATCAATTCCTAAGGCCTTGATCGCCAAACATATATTACCAATAAACATACATGCTAGGCAGTAGCTAATGAAATCATAGTCTAGATGATATACTACTACAATTGCCATTAAGGTCGACACAAACATGATTCATATAAGGAGTTCATGGAAGGTAAGTTTACATAGGCTAATCCTATTCAAACTATCATGAATTGACCCGTATTGTGTTTATTACATCAAAATCATCCTCATATTTCGTTATAGGAAGCATTTATAGGAATTAACCATGATTAATTAATATAACAACTAACCTAACGTCAAGATTTCAAGTTACAGCTACATAGACTAGAAGAACCTAGATTAATTCAAGCCAAGCCTTCTTTATTTTGATCATACGAGATTTATATCCACAATTCAACCATGGTATTAACGTAAAACAGTATCTAGAAGAACCACAACTTAATCGAAATCCACTTTAGATTATTAAGAAGCCAATGTTATATTGAATCATGTAAAAATAATATAAACATGTTTAATCTTCATACATTGATCCTCATGGATCCAATATACACAATTCAACATTAATTCATGTAATGAACAATAGATATAGGAGATTCAATGTAATAGAATCATAATTCAATCAATAACAAGTCAAGATCACAAAGCCCGTGCAAGGATAAATGAATTTGATGAAGGAAAATGGGTTCATCATGCAATTGGAGTGATATCACATTCAAACCACTGTATTAACTTCAACTAATCATAATTTTATCATTAAAAACATTTTTAGAAAGAACTCATGGCTAGATTGAACAAGAAAGTGTTTGATCATTTTTTCTCTTTTGAAATCATTGAGAATGACTCTTTAGATGAAAACATAACTAGTGATGAAGATAACCATAACTTTGTCTCTCTTACAACCTCTAAAAGTTGATGATTCATCCATAGCACCAACAGTGGAGGTTTGAAGGGAAATATTTTTTAAGGAAAAGTATTCAATTGTGTAAGAGGATTCTAGAATGGGGTGATCACGTTTTTGATAACTTATATACACCAAAAAAATAGATAAATAAACCTATTAGGGTCAGTTTAGGACGTGGTGTGAATTTCCCATTCACCCCTTTAATAAAACAGACGCAGCGTAAAACTTACAGTGCACCAAAGACGGAGGCAATGACGAGGCATCATGTTGTCCACGGTCTGTGCCTGGCTTCCACCACCTGGCACTTAGCCATATTCCTGGATTGTGATTTTCCCCATAAATTTCTAGTCGATGAGACTTGCTCAGCGGGGCGTAAGGGGACGAACAATCCATCTTGGGTCCTTCAATGGACACTGCCCAGGCAGTGTCTTCAACAACCTTGGGTCTTTCTTTTGGGGCATCTTGTGGGGCGCTTTAAAAGTCGTACCCGGATGTTTCTAAGGTGATTATAAACATTATAAAGTTTTATACCTTCAACATAAGTTTCATCCAAAACAAACACCTACAAGAAAAAAAAAAAGGCCAAAGCCCCATCAAGACACACGTTGAACATCTTAAGGGCTATTGTTTGAACGCCTTGGATGTTCTTGGTTGTTTGACCTTCAAACTTTTCGAAACATCATATACCATCATTAAAAATAGTTATAACTCATTTATATTATTCACAAGCTCATGAAACACGAATATAAGCATGCTTTGACACAAGATCCACATAGGTGACTAGTCGTCAAAAATTTTGGTCTTCCCTTGACGTTCTACTTCCAAATAACTTCAAACTTTACACACTTACTATAAACAATATTTTAAGTAATTTTAGGACCTTATAACCTTAAGATGAACAAGTTAGGCTCCAGACACACTATCTCATTTTGGGGTCTTACAAATAGGCAATAACTGACATAGACTATGTTAGCAAAGCATGAAATCATGAGTTGTAACCTACTCCGATGGTGGGTGTTATACTTGCCAATGGTAGAACTTGGATACATGCTATGTAGGTAGATGGTTCGGCAATATGAAGGGCTTACTTTGTACTCTATCCTAATCCTTTAACTAGAGTTAATTCCCTTACCATACTCACTCGGTGCTAGACTTTGTTCTCATAGTGTAATTTACAATAAAAGATAAAACGAAGGGATTTCATATCAAGTTCATAACCCCACACATTCACCCTACCAAAAAGGTCTTATAGGGCTACCTTACAATGGCGACAAAGAAAGTTTGTCATAAATTTCCTAAGGATGATATGATGTCATTCCAGCCATTCAAACTTAAGTCCATCATTCATTACAAGAAGGATACCGTTACAGCTTTCGACTTCAAGGTTCATAAGCTTAACAATAGTTTTAAGGTTTCACATAAAGACCCTCTTAACATCAGTCAAGGTCAAATGTCATTCATACATTCAAGACTAAGAGGCTTTAGCATCCTATGTCAAGACATCATATATTCATATTCATACATATATCACTTAAGGGACACAAGTATACCACACAAGACACACCATACTCTAAGTATAAACTTTAGCATGTCATTTTAGAAGTACATAGGCACAAACAACATCATATTTAGGTCATCCTATCAACTACTATGAAATAATCAATATAACCATTATGGACTCATATAATAAAGTAGGAAAAATCATGTATCAACTCTAAGACTACACACATAAGGACATAGTCATAGTCTAACATGATCAAGAAGAACACATACTTTCACATTACTATTATGTAGGAATATATGATCATAATTAACATAATATACTACACAAATCATCATAATATATCAAGTAATTTTGACAAGGCCATGATCATCATAATACATAAAGTAACGCCAACGAGGCCACATCATTCCCACAGTACCGCCACCATAAGTGTACCATGCCAATCACTACATAGTTCAAGTCAAATTAACATAAATTAAAGAGAATTAGGTCATATTACCACGAATCCATTCTCAACACTTAAATGCATAGCTAAACAATACAATTTAATACCATAAGGGACTTACCCATGGCTATAATCAACAATTCGATACATAAACTATAATGAAAAGTTTTAAAATTTCCCCTAAATTTTACCTATGAATAATTATGTATTGACCTATGAATTTAATTATGTAAGCTAAGAGGCTAGTCTTAGTCCTCAAGGAGGATGACGATACCGATTACGTCTAGGGGGTTATTCTCATATGTGACACGTAGAACATTTTCTAAAGTAAATGTCCCTTTCTAATGCATTATTTCCAAATGTTATATGTGCATATTCATATACTTTGTACAAGTGATGTACTAATATCTGTTTCTATGTTTACAACAAAATGTAGGTTCCGGCAATTGTGCTTTTTTAGGTCCATTTGAAAACAATTTTGATTCTCATTGTCCAAGTTCGGTAGGTCCTCACTTTCCGAGGACGATGCCAATATCTAGCTATTGTTGTTGATTAGTCTTAAAGAAAATTTAGTTCGTTCCTTTCATTAGAAGACTAATGTTGCACATGCCTAAATGTGGCTTTTATTGTATGAAGTATGTACTATGTCCAATGTTGTACTCATTTTTAGATGGTTTTAATATGATACGCATTCTATTCTTCTTATGAATCTATATTGTTATCTTATGTATGTGAAATAATAGTAGAAGCCAATGTAGTGCTTCTTATTCGAGGAGTCTATTTATACTCCTAATATTTATACATATAAATATTATGTGTGTATGCGGGAGGTCTATGAAAATCTCAATGTAGATGTAAATAAAAAGTTTTATATTTCCCTCTATTTAACCTATGAAATGTAATGAACGCTAAGAGGTTAGTCTTAGTCCTTTTTTAGGATGAAGATGCCGGTTACTTTTAGAGGGTACCCCCGTATGTGACACTCATGCTCTGATACAAAGTTAAGTCAATACAACATAATATTATTACAACATATAAGCAACCCAATAAATACTTGTGTGTTGCCAAAAATAGAACCCCATAGCCCAATCCAAAGCGAAGTACCACATTCAGTCACTTATTCTATACATACAACATATTCTCATAAAATATAACCAACTTGACCATATAACCTACTACTAGAATCATTCCTTACCAACCCACATGTGCAATGAGTAAGAGAAGTCCCATAACCTCCCTTCCCTAAGTTATAACCTTTAATACAACCCAAATAATAGATACATACTTGACATATTGATTTATATTATTACAATAGATAAAATAGTGAAATAATCGACATGAGACCATGTAGGCTATATGGAATTCGGTGTTTTCCCGCACCGAAAAGAAAGGGTTAACACTTGCCTAGGGTGCAACTGATTTACATATCTATCTAGGTGGATCCACTATTCTATAGTCCTATGTGGGCACATAGTTAAGGGTCAAGTATATTTGTTACTAGAATCCTTGACTTACTAACGTGAATGTATCCATCTCATGAGATAACACATATATTGGGAATCCATACTTGCTAAACATCAAGAAACCCGTGTGGGAGTCCGGCCATACTAAACGTGAGACCTCCATTTTATTTCATGCCCTTTAGGTACTAAACATCTATTCCATTTAGTAATAGTCATTCCTTTCATACAAGATCACATTAGTCTTTTGTAGACCTATGTGAACAATTCATCATCATGGCTCATAGATATTCTTAAGTGAGAACTAACGTTTCACTTTAGAAGACCACATACATGTAAGTAAACCTTTCACTCAATACTTTATCATAATCACGAGAAGTTAGTTTCAATCATATGGTAATCATACCGTAACATACTGGCATACTTCATAATAAATTTAATAGTATAGGATTAAGGATGAGGAATACTTACTATCAACATCACATCCATGCAATAGACATAAAAGCATTGCAATCAAAATAAATCATACTCTATAATAAAGTTCAAGAAAAATCAATCTTTATACCTTACATCCCTTTCGTTGCCTTCATACTTCAATTACCATGAATTTCATAAACAATTCATAAAAAGTTAAATCCAAGAAGTAATACATAACAATTACTATTCTACACCTTCACATAATCATCATCTTTACAATTACTACAAAATTACAAGACATAATGAATGTAGGGTAGGATATTGGTTCAGAGGGGCAATCTGGATTGATTAAAAATAATTGACCAATAATACATAGTTAAACAATGATAAAAGGCTATAATTCATCATAATTGGTTAACAATTTCATTTTGAAAAGAGAACTCATGTCTAGATTTATACTAATTTAGGGGAAGCTTAAAATCATTTTGAAGGGCCACTTGGGGAAAGAAATCCTAAGAGTGAAAGAAAACATACCTTGATGCTGATCTTGACACACATTTGGGATGAAAACCTTTCTGAATTCGTCGTTGAATTTAATTCCTGGTCTTCTTCAATGGAGGTTAAAGTTTAGGGATGAGAGAGTCTAGAGAGATATTACAGAGATGTGAGTTTTGGAATTTGTGGGGAGTTTAGTTCATTTAATTAGGCTTAGGTCGTTATATTAGTCCTTAACCTAATTAGACCTCCCTTAACCGTTAATTAACTAACTAATTGACCAACTATCTAAATGGACCAACTTCAAACATCACAGCAAATGAAGGCCTAACCTACACGGTTCGTAGGTTTGTGACACCCATTGCACCAACTGCCTTGCACTACCGTCGTTTCTATCAGAGACAATGCATTTTGGCCATTTTTTAATATGCATATGTGTTGAACAATAGAGGCATTGACTCCCCTTCATTCAACCTATGCCTTGTCGTGTGCCACCATAGGTAGCTACTGCCTCATTCTACATAATTGGGTCAATTGCTAGGGTCCTCTCCAAGGACCTATGGGTTGTCCTTTAGGATTTGTACCCGGATGATTCGACCCTAAATACACTCTAATACATATTTGACACCTATCCAACGAATTTCATCAAATTTAGATTCTTAAAACCTGGTGATATATGCTATGACACACTAGCACCTCTATGAATAGTGTTTATTGATGTTTCTTGATTTCTTCAAACAAAAACACCCTAAATGAAATATAAAAATTATTTTAGGTCTTAAAATAGTGTTACCAACCTTAGACTAACATGTAAGGTTCTATATTAGGTCTTGGACTTTTAAAGTGTTACATCAAAAGAGAAGTAGTGGATGCAAAAACATCCAGAAACTTCCTACAATACCCGACCAAACCAAAGTAACATCTAATGTAGGTTGGAGTCAAAGATCTATCCCAATTCTTAACCGCTTCCGTATTTCTTGGATCAACATCTATAGGCTTGCTTTAAATAGTATGACCAAAGAACACAATCGATCTTAACAAAAACTCACACTTGCCACATATGGGGAGCACCCCGTACAAGTAACCGGTGTCGTCATCCTTGAAGAGGACTAAGAAAAACCTCTTAGCATTCGTCATTATATTTCATAGGTTAACTTGCGGCAAAATTAAAACATTTTATTTAATTCTATGTTGAGGTTTACATTGACCTTTCACATACACATAATACATATATATACATAATACATATACATAAATACATACATACATACATATATATATCTAATATATATATCGATATGGATGTACATAGACTCCTCGCATAAGAAGAACTTCATAGGATTCTACTTTTATTTTACATACAAAATATAGCATTATAGATTCATTAGAAGTCTAGGATACATCACATCGTAAACAATCTAAAACGAGTACAACATTGAGCATAGTCCATACTTTATACAACATAAGATACGTATAGGTATATACAACATTAATCTTCAAATGAAAATGAATGAAGAGAAGTGTCTTTAAGACTAAATAGTAGCCCATATCATGATAGTGGCATCGTTCTCGTAAGGTAAGGACCTACCGAACTTGGAGAATGAGAATTCAAGTCTTTTTCAATGTTTCTCAAAAATATCAAAGGTCGGAACCTACATTTTCTAGTAAACATAAAAACATGTGTTAGTACATAACTTGAACTGAGTATAGGCATATGCACATAAAATATTTGAAAAGAATGCATGAGAAAGGGACTTTTGTTACAAACCATGCTAAGTAAATTTGAAAATCCTTATGTAAAATAAAGAACACATATAAGCCAATAATCATACATTCTTTAAGACAAGATCATATAAAACAAAAAACCAACATTATCAATTATAATCAATTCAACATATATCATAACATATTTGAGTACATAATCAGTAAAACTCCAACATCATGTTATCAAAAAAAGCATATATAAGTGTTCATAAAATTAAAACATATAGAATAACTTACTCATAACCCTTCATCAAGTCCACAACTTCAATGACCAAGTAAAGCCCCATTACCTTACTCAACTAAGTAAACCAAAAAAAAGATATTAACAAAACGTCAACACATCTATATCATTTACTTTGTAACACATAATAACAAGCTCTCAAGACTTCTATCAACAACAAATAGTTCAATGAATTGGTAGAGTCCCATATCGCTAACACGACTAAGTCAAACCCTTAGGTCACCCTAGTTAGTGTTTACTTTATTACTTCATTTTAATTTCGGGAGCACATGCCTTAACCGACACATACAACATTAGAAAAATGTGGAGTCTTATGCCATGAAACCCTAAACTGAAAGAAGGTGGACCACATGCAAAGGTAGTACCAAAACATGAACATAGCATTCTAGGTGGATTCACTAGCTAGTATTCCTCTTGGGGCAACATAGTTCAAGAACTAATAGACATGCTTGGGACCCTCCTTATTCACATTGAATTATAGTTTCCAATTTTATGAATAACATAGTGAACCTACCTTCCCACTTAGGAAAGGGACACTCCTAAGTACTAGTTTACTCAGTGCTAAGATAGAGTCCCTTTCTGAAATGTCTTTAATCATTTATTAATCATCATAACTTAGTATAGGCCACTGGATACTAACCCGTTGAATATTAATAATAATTAACTCATTAGGAATTACATGAGAATAACCTTTAAATACAACACTCATATGTGAGATCAACACATTATCATCATCATGCCACAGTAAAGCACATAGGTAGTTCATAATCATACTTATTCATTTTATCTTAAACATAATATCACAACTTCACAGGATAAAATATTTCAATAACATCGTCATACCAACACCCAATTAATATAGTCAAAAGGCATGCTTCAAGTAAACTTCATCATAAAGTAAAATTCGTCATAATAGAAGTAAAGGTTCAAGATTACAATGTCTTACCAATTCTCCTCCAACAAGACATCTTCATTGGTATTACCCTCAACAAATCAAATTTATTACATCAGTAGGTTTAATAACGTCATACGATAAATTAACACAAGCACAAAGTCAATTGTATCATCACTACCCAAATTAACTTAAATTCATAACGTATGGCTAGGTGGAATAAGGTTCATCATGAATTTAATATGAATTATGTCCAATCCCAATAATAAATTACCCTAGACATTCCATCAATTAAATATAGTTGATAACACAAGTTAACAATCAATACAATCTTCAATTCCAATCAATTCATAAACAAGATCCAATATTTGATGAAATTGTTAAAAGGGACATGATCCATAAGAAATTCCCCTAATTCAAAACAATCTAAATTAAATTAGCCATGGGAAATTGAAATTAATAACAATAAATCATCACTAATTTTATAAGAAAACCCATTTGTAGAACAAAACCCTTGGAATATGGGTGAGTTAGAAATCAACTTTGAAAGGACCTCTTGGGGAAAAGAATCCCATGAGTCAATAACTCATACCTTAAAGAATATTAATCCACAAAATTCAAGTGAAATCCTAGAGAAATTTACCTTCTTCTTCAAGCTTCCTTCTTCCTTCACAATGGAGGTTGAATAGAGAGAGAAATTAGAGAGAGGTGAGAGCTTTTATGTTTTAATTTGGGGATTTGATTTGATTTAGTTAATGTGAAGGAAAACTGGTTTAAAATCAATATATATACCTTCCATGAAATACGCAAAAGACCGCTCACTTATGTTTACCCTTTAATGAAGTCAACTTGAATTCAAAAAATTTCAGATATTCGTCGGGGAACAAGTCTGTGTCGCGGAGCTGCTCCCGCAAGATTTTCTAAATAATTCTTTAAGACCCTAGAGTCAGCAACCTGACCGCGACACAGACTTTATTTTTGACCAAATGACCACCAAGTTCGTGACGCGGACACACTTTACCCATGTGTATTTTCGCTACTTTTTATTTTAGCTTTCTTGTCCATGTTTGGGGTCCTTTCATGGATCCCTAGGGAGACACTTGAGGGTTTGTACCTGGACATTTTCACTCTATATACATAGATTTACTTATTTAAAATAATTCTACAAGTGTAAGACCGGATACAACACCCTCAAACCTTCACACAACCAAAGGATGTTTTTCTAATTTCAAGTGCGCTAGTTTTTGGATGTCTTGGTAGTTTCTTAACGTCTTGACTCTAACACTTTAAAAATGATTTATAAATATTATCTTAGGTTTAGAAACAGGTTAAACAACCTCATATCAACATGTGAGGCTCTTGATTAGGTCTTTAGACTTTTGGAGTGTTACAACACTTTCTATTCTTGGAACCTAGTGTGTGTTCCTTAAAGACTTGCAACACATTTCACGACCAGGGAGCACCCAATAAAAGTAGCATGGCGTACTTGACCTCTCCGTGGTCTTATACCAGCCCATAGTCATGATTCCTCACATTTTTGTAGAAAATTTATCAGAAAGTTTAAACTTTTCATAGCATATTGTATGCTAGAATCATTACTTCATATATATATATATATATATATATATATATATATATATATATATATATATATATAATATGAGTCATAATGCATAGTTAGACTCTACGTCTCTTTGACATCATAGACTAAACATAAATAGAGTAGAGTAGGGAGACAACCCTTATCAACATAACATAAAATATTAACGAAGCTATTACATATCCTTAGGAGTAACATTACATAGTAAATCCTTCAAACATAAGGATCCTTTCATGAACTTGGGAAATATCTATCAAGCCCATAACTTTTGAGACATACTTTAAGCTTCCATAACCTACACTTTGTTTAAAAGGGTGAAGAAGAATGGTGTTAGTACAAGAATTCACTAAGTATAAAGACCATCCAAAAACATTCATTTAAAGAGGACTTTTCGTTAGAAAAATATGCATCATGCTTTTTCGTAAAAATTCATAAATTGTTGATACAATAAGTACAAAATTGTTCATATACTTCACATAGGCATGGGCACTATTGATAACAACACACCAAGTCAGATATGTTGCATTCTCATGAAGAAATGCAGAATAGTTACATCATCACAAAAGACACATAACTAATTTAATGCATATTTAGCATTCTATAACATTATTCTTTCTTTACCTTAAATCCTTTACCCCTAAGTAACCCTCTAATAACACTTGGTGCAATGCATGAATTGTGTCCTATTCCACTACCAAACCCAAGCATCACCTTAAGGTCACCACGTCGAAATTTGACATACCATTCATTAACTTAAATATAAGAATTAATGAAAACATAGCATATCACAAGACAACTATTTCATTAATGACTCAACATTCTTTGTAGACCACATAGAAGACTCATTTCAAGACAACATACAAGTCATGAAATACTTATAACAGTATAATAAGGCAACAATCAACAAAAAATGATTTGACATCACTTTACTACAACATCATAAGACCTTACTCATAATTTTATTATAATCCTACTCATGCGATGTACATGTGAAGTCTCATAACCTTACACATACTAAGTAAACTCACAAAGAAACCACAAGCATAATATTTACTACACGCATTATGATGAAAAGAATAGTCAACTACATACTCAAGTAGGGCCTTCATTGAATTACAATTAATCCCAACATCATACATACAACGCAAGACCTCAACATATAATCAAGACGATCAACATTATGCATCTATAGTAAGACGTCATTATATCGACACAATAGAACTCATACTATTTATTTCATCATAAAGGTAAGTCAATACAATAATATAATATAGAACATACATATACATATACATATACATATACATATAAATACCTTCCGAGAACTCCCTTCACGACCTACTTGTCTGATGCATATGTAAAGTCACATACTCTAATGTAATACCTTTAAAACGATCTAGGTTAAACTAGGCTCTAGCGTGTTTGTCATGTTTTTTAAAGTCTGAAAAGTGTTAATAATAGTGTTTATAAAAATTATATAAAATTTTGAAGTGTTTGGAGATCAAATGTCCAAGACGTCCGGAAAGTAGTTCAAGCTAAACTAGTGTTTTCTAGTGTTTTGTAGTGGAGTTTTGGGGGATTGTTTGAAACTTAAATTTAGTATCGATGGTTCCTACACATATACTACATGTATAGGGCCGAAATATCCCAGAACGACGCCCTGTGGACAAGCCTACAGTTCCCCAAAGAGGACACAAACATGGGACAGCCAAGCTTCCGCGCCAGCCAAGATATGGAGTGGTTGTGAATCGTGCAACTTGCAATGAATACACAAAAATCTTTCCCTACAATGCAGGGATGTCATGAAACTTTCTGTGTCGAATGTTTAAAGAAACAAGATTTGAAAATGCCTCCTCGACGTGCTATGAACTCCAAAATTCGGTCTCGTCATTTTTAAGTCAAATTTTAATTGGTTAATTTGTCTAATAAGAGAAGGGATATTTTCGATAATTTGGGATGACTTATTGATGGTTATTGAGAATTTTTATAACTCTAAACTCACCAATCAAATCTAATCCCTCAACTAAAAAACAAAAACCTCTCCATTTTTCTCCACAGAACCTCCATTCATGAAGCATTGAAGCTCCAACAAACAAGACTGATGTTACATGCCGGGAGCACCCCCTAGAAGTAACATGGCGTACTTGACCTCTCGGTTGTCTTATACAAGCCCATAGTTATCATTCATCGCGTTGTCACAGATAAATTTAGCTGAAAATGATAACACTTACTTCGCACATCGTATGCTAGAACATTACTTCATATATATATATATATATATATATATATATATATATATATATATATATATATATATATATATATATATATATATATATATATATATATATATATATATATATATATATATATATAAAATATCATCTACATAACTTAAGACTCTAGTCTTTTTTTCCATCCTAGACTTCACAATTTAAAACCACCTTTAAGCATCCATATCCTACACTTTGTGAAAAAAAATAAAGAATGGAATTAGTACAAGAAAGCAATAAGTATGATAAACATGCAAAAATATGCATTTAAAAGGGACATTTTCTTGAAATCGTACTACATACCTTTATTAAGTAAATCTTCAAAAAAAACCTTTATTTAATAGCATTTATATCATTCACATACTTCAAATAGACATATTAAAAGTCCAAATATCATATATGATCACACATAGAATTTAAGTCATATTTGGGGTCACATTATAGTGAGCTGGTTCACATTACACTGAGCATTTTTTTTCTTTACAGTGTACTTTTTTTTAACTCATTAACCTCTCAAGTGACCCTCTAGTGATACTTTGTGCATTTCATCACCTTGCGGCCTCAACGAAACCCATACCTACATCATAGATAAGTCAACACATATCATCATAGAATTGTAATACCCCAAAGACACATTTAACCCATTACTATAAACATATCAGAATAAGCTACATAAACTTGCACGTATTCTAACTTCTCTTCACATAAATTCATTATAATCCATTACTCACAATCCTACTCTAAATCTATAGTGCATTGTATATCTGAAGACCCCATAACCTCACACATACTTAGTAAACCTATCATAAGACCACAAGCCTTAACATCCAATTCATATATCAACATAGAAAGTGAGGAAAACTTCATTCATGTCAACAACCTTCATCATGAAGTCAGTAAGACCAATCTAGTGCATATAAGGACAAAAACAAATCTCATAGACTCATACCATGCACTTAATCACAAGAAGTAGAAAATAGTACAAAGTCATACATAAGGAACATATACATACATACATGTATTAGAAAACCCTCCTAGGACTTCCTTCAAGAGCCACTTGTGCAATGCATAGGTGAAGTACCATACCCCGACCTAGAACTAAGCAACTACCGTTAGGTTATCCTTGTAAGGGTCCTTAATTTATTTCCAATGTCTATTTTACTTTTAGGGAAACCATAGACTTAACCAACACTAAGACGATGGGTGCTAAGCATGGAATTTGATGTAGTAGAGCCTTACACCAAGGGAAGTTGTTGTTACCTAGCAAGGCCGAACATTAAGGCATGCTACCTACTTAATGAATTCACTTGCTAGATCTTATGTGGCGGCCATAGTTTATGGAATTAAGAGATATACATAACCCTCAACATGCTCATTGTCATTGGAGCCTCATTTCATGAGATAACATGGATGAACCTTCCTCAAAGGGAAGCCACCACCTCATGTGGAACCATGGTTAATATTCCTCCAAGGGAAGTCAAACCTTATGGGACCCAGTAGTGAATCTTCTTCCAAGGAAAGTCAATACCTCTCATTTTCATTTTCACTCGATCATAAGCAATGTTCAGTTTATTTAAAGACTTTTATTGCTTTACCTAATAAAAATAGGCTTAGGATATTGATTCCTTATATGCTTATAGAATATTCAAGCACCTCTCTAGTTTTAGTGTACATATGAGCATACCATTCAAGGACCCTCTATTAACAATATATTTATACATGTGTCTATATACTTATATGTGAGTAAACATTTCATATAAGTTATAAATGTTTCACATGTTCGTACATTAAAGCATGAATCTATAGGTGTGCCTAAATGAGCTGTCCTTTCATATCAACACTCCAAGACACTATGCACATTCACACTTCATCATATCATATAACTCATATTCATAACATGTTCATACATTCATTTTCATAAACATAGATAACCACACATAGGAACTATACTATCAAGGTACACATATGCAATGCATAGACAAGGTCCCATACCCTTGCCCATACTAGTATACCTATCATGTAGTCCAAGTTAAGGGAATACATAACATACCTCCGATGCATTTACGGTACATGCATAGTAGTAGATATGTAGTGAATATGAGATCAACCTTTCATTAGACACCATGACCCTTTACTACATTGTGAGCTTGCATAATGTGTGAGTGTGTGTGTACATTGGTAAACATGACCACATAATGGCTATCAATAACACACTGAGTAAGACACCCTCTTAAGACCACAATGCACAACCTATCATAGACGACACAACACAATTTAGCATAGGAGGCAAGCTAACTTCACATTACACTTTAAGACTCCTAACATTAGTTACTCACACATTCACATAGGGGTACATGGGAAGGGGTCATCAATCCTTAATACTTCATTAAAGGAAGAACCTACACACGATCTTAACAAAGATATGAACATGCATATACAATAGATATACAACCTACATCACAATTAGAATAAGATAGTACGAATAGTCTTCATATAGTGTGATCATCATAACTAAACATTCATATATAAGCAATTTACCTTCCAGTCCATAGTCAACACATATATAATGATAATAAAGTAAACACTGCAACCATTAGTGGACCAAACCACAGAATGTTCTACAAGGCTTGATCAACAATTCTATAGCTAAGTAGAGAAGTAGAAGAGTAAAGAAATTCATACCAATACTTTAGCCTTTGGTCATAATTGACCATTACAACTCACTTATCGACAATTCAAGTATAGGACAGTAGCTACAACACAATAATCATATATTAAATCATGCATAAGATACTACAACACAAAGCTACAAACTAGTACAACACATCATCAACATACTAGAAAGTAGAAGGACATAAATCCTTAATGAAATTCTATTACAATGATCATCAATCCTATTTAATTAATAGTATCAATCTACAGCAGTATATAAAGATATTATGAACATGTCTAAGTCATACTTCATCTATCCTAGAAGTGAGACCACATCATGATTAAATCATTATCAATCTATAGGCTAGAGAAACTTGATCAATATTAACCAAGACTTTTTTAATTTGATCATGAGTGATTGATACCCAAAATTCATCAATAACATAAATATAAGGTAGTGTTCAAAGAAGTCATAACCTAAACGAAATCCTACTACAATTGCATAAACTCAAGATTACAGTGATCATTTTATTTTAGAAATACATGGAAGATAGAGAAATATAAGCAAATCAAACCATGATCCACATGGATGTCTTATCTACAATTCATCATTAATAATAACATAATGTAGTAGATACAATCGTTCTTACTCAAAGGAATCCCACAATCATGAATAAAAGAATCAATGTTACAATGAATGTCATTCTTAACAATAATTAAGAATTACAGATCATGTTCTTCAAGCCTCATTCCATATTGATCCAATATCACATAATTCATCATCAACACATGTAGTAGACAGTATATTCAAGTAATTCAACAAGCTAGCATCACAATTCCATCGATATACATTCAACATCATAAAGCTCATACTTAGGATAAAATGATTATTTGAAGGGAGCATGGGTTCATCATGCAATAGTATTAAAATTCACATTACGATCAGCATGTTTTCTTCAATTTATCATTAGGAAGCCTTTAAAAACATTTTGAGAAAGAACCCATGGCTAGATTGAAGAAGAAGAAGAGAGTTGATCATATTTTCTCTTTGAAAGATTTGAGATTAACTCTCTAGATGGAAGGATAACTATAGAAAAAGGATCACCATTCCTCAATGTGTAAGAAAACCTCTAAAACATGATCAAGAATTCATGTAAATACAATATACAATATGTTCTTGAGATTCACCTTCAATGGAGGTTCAACAGAGAACATCTTTTTGGAGGTAAAGTCTAATTTGTGTAGAAGCGATTGGAAATGGGTTGATCACGTTTTTTATCACTTAATTACACCCAAAAATAGTTAACTAAACCTATTAGGTTAATTTTAGCACGTGGGGTGAACTTACCATTCACCCCATAAATAGATAGCGTTCCTGGCAGTAACTGAAGGCCTGCATTGACGGACTAAACAACGGGGCATTGGTTCATAGGCGGGACCCTCTTGTGTCTTACGTCGTTTTGGTATGAAGCTGCCATGTGGATAATCATTCTTAAGGCTAATTACCCATCGATGCCTCCTCATCTACGGGTCATCAGACTACTAACGAGGCATCGTTTGACTTGTCGATTGACATTGCCTATGCAGTCTCTCGACATCCTGTTGGTCCTTCTTGAGGGCCTCTTATGGGGCCCTTGGGAAGTTGTACCCAGACTTTACAATGTAAATATACACCCTACACTTGTTGAATATCTTCCATGAAAGTTTGACCTATAATGAATAAGTAAAACACATCCAAATATGTAAGGCACATTCAAGACTCACATGAACATCTCAAGGGCTAACTTCCAAACGTCTTAGACGTTTGACCTCCAAACTTCATGAAACTCTATGTACCACCTATAAAAATCACTATAACTCATTTTAAGACTTCATAAGATGATGACACTTTCGAAAACACGTTAGAACATCTAAGGCCCCTTTGGCGACTAGTCGTCGAACGTCTTGGCCATTCCTTGAAGTTTGGATTCCAAATCACCTAAAACTTTACACACTTTCTCAATATCACATAATAAATTTTTTAGTAAATTATACCCTTAAAATAACATGTTAGTCTCTAGAAACACTAACTCATTTTGGGGATCATAGAATATCCCCCACTTGGGAACATTCTTGGAAGGACACTTGGAACACTTAAATCACAAAAAGGACTACAATGAATCATGAATCAGCTTATAAGAGTCATAACATAATCATGTAGAAGTTAATTCCCCACACTCACAAGGAACAAAACTTCCAAAATTTAGCACTCAATGCAACACAACCAAGCAAAATATTTATTCACTCACTCTTTAATGCTTCAAACACATAGGCACTTATCATGTTCATAGGACGAACATCCTTCTCCTAATCATAACTTGGTCATTACAATTAATTTTATTAAGACCTCATCTTGCAACCATCTTTAAGTCACACTTAGGTAGTTTCAACAACACTCAAGAACAAGTAGGCACTCATACTTATATGCACATATACTTGAGTAAGATAGGTTGACAATGCATTCTTATTAGTTAAGCCTAGTTCCATCAGAGTCATACTCAACCATACCAGTTCAATCCATGGAGGAATGTCCTTCTCTTCGAGACACTTACATTTCTCGTAAGTTCATACCCAAGCAAATTCACAAAGGTAAACCTTAATGTAACATAAGAATTTCAAAAAATTTAATAATGTCATGTTAAAACATCCCACTTAGTGAAGTCTAAATGGTAAGTCATACCAACCATATCAAGACAATTAGAGAGACACTTCAAAAAATAGAAATATCTAAAATAGGAATAGCCTTCACAGTAAGAATCATATGGGGAAAATAACATAAATTATAGGTACTCAAAAGAACACTAAGTAATAATACCTCTATTTTAAAATATTGGACCTAGAATCATGCCATCCGAACCATACAAGTTTTATAGTTTTCAAGAGACTCGACTTATTTTATTTTAAAGAGGCTCAATTCCACATTATAAGTCTAAACCTTACGTATGAAAAGTGACTTCAAACATGCTTCTTACATTATCTCATTAAGTCAAATGCACAACTAGCATATAAATATGCACAATCAACATGAGAAAACCATGAAGTTAATAAAAATTTCCAATTCAAGTACTTTAGAATCTTCAAATTTTTGTTTATATAATGTTAATCAAGACATACCAAACATAGAAAGGTCATGGCATTCATACATTAATTCAAAACTCTTATCGTGTACATGTTTACTAAGAATTCATTAGTTTCAAGTTCAAGTAAGAATATAAGGACAATGTAGAACAGATCTACAACCTCACTACTACATCACCATCCTCCACTTAGGGTAAACCCCAATTCAGAGCAACTTAACGAAATATTCAAGAGGATCATAACTTAAAAACCTTTATTTCAATCACTTAAAATTGATTACAACTTTGGATGGAATTAAAGTAAGTAAACCAAGGCATTATAAACCTTATCATCTAGGAAAATTTATACCAAAATTCTTAAGATAAGTCATACTCTTAAACTAAAACATGTTTTCAACAATACAATAGACATCAAGGTCATACAAAATTAGAGAAAAACATCAAGGAGACTTAACCATAGGGACTCTTCCGTTTTATTCAATTTTACATTAAGGTGACTCCTAGGTCAATCAACCAACATCATCACACTACCAAGATAATCATGCCACCCTTACTTCTAGAATCAAGCCTATACAAAGTACTCTAATCCATACAAGGAAACTAGGAAGATTCACACATATATACAGGGAAACATTGAATATATTTAACCGCATATACTTAGGCAACATGCTTCTTTACAATTTAACATACTCCTAAAGTATTTAGAGTTTAACCATATCATAAGACTATCATCATACAAAGTCATATATTAACTTTCCATTCGAAAAAAAACTCATTTTAACCATTATGACTTCTAACATTATTTATCTATATCATGACATACATTTCTATACGTAACATGCTATTTCGCATAGTTCTCATATATATATAGCCACAAGGGATATCATATAAATATATCATTGCAAAAATCACCTTCACACATACTCATGAAACTATAAAACCAATATAAGAATCAAAGCTTACCTTTTCCCCATCAATCATAGAGAAACCATCTCGTCCAAGCAATCACATCTTAAAGACAACGGGAAAAGAAAACACAAGAGATGCATCATATAGAGTTAAGTTATATGGTAATACATGAGAATGATGAGTAAGGGAAACTCTATTATCCTATATCCTCTCGCTCATAGATGTGTCGCGACTCACCAGTATTGATTGAGACTCTACTAAACGTGACATATGAGACTTTAAGAACCTAAAACAGTTTTCATAAACCTCATGCTCTAATACGACGTTTGTCACATCCGAGGATCATCCCTAGAAGTAAAATGGATTACCTAACCTCTTGGAGGTCTTATACAAGAATATAGTTGTCGTTCATCGAATTGTCATTTGTAAATTTAGTTGATTTAAAATTTTCTTAGCACATCATATGCTAGACCACTACTTCATATATATATATATATATATATATATATATATATAATATCATCATAAATAGTTTATGACACTAGATTGTTTTTTCATCTTAGGCCCAATATAATAAGAGTACTTTAGGGACATGGACCACATATAATAATCCATAAGTATAATAATAAAAGAATTTACCGTAAATACATGACTTAGGAATCCTTGGACTTAAGGATTCCTTTCCTTGAGATAGGGAATCATCTATCAATCTCTTCACCATTTAAAATCTCCTTTAAGAACCCATAACCTACAGTTTGTGTAAAAAGTAAAGAAGAATGGAGTAAGTACAGGAATGCACTAAGTATGGAAACCATGCAAAAACATGCATTTATAAGGGACATTTTTTTGATTCATACTTCATGTCTTTTTATGTAAATCTTCATAAAACCTTTATGTAATAGCATTTATATAATTCACATACTTCATATAGACATATTTGAAGGCCAAATATCATATAAGATCACACATACAATTTATGCCATATTTGGGTCACATTACTTTAAGCTCATTCATATTATAATGAGCATTTTTTTCTTTACAGTGAACTTCTTTTAACTCATTAACCTTCCAATTAACACACTACTGATACTTGATGCAACGCTTCACCTTAAGGCCACAATAAAAAAATACCTACAACCAATCATAGAAGTGTAATACCTCAAAGACATATTTAAGCCAATACTATAAGCATATTACAGTAAGTTACATCCAATTGCACTTATTCTAACTTCACTACACATCAATGCATTATAATCCATTACTCACAGTCCTACTCTAAGTCTACTAGTGCAATGTATATGTGAAGCTCCATAACCTCAAACATACTTAGTAACCTATCATAAGACATCAAGACTTAACATACAATTCATATATCAACATAGCAAGTGAGGACAACTTCATTCATGTCAACAACCTTCATCATGTGTTCATTAAGATTAATCTAGTGTATATAAGGACAAGACCACATCTCATAGACTCATATCATGCTCTTCATCACAACAAGTAGACAAATACTACAAAGTCATGCATAAGGAACATATAAATAGAAACATGCATTCGAACACCTTCCTGGGGCTTCTTTCAAGAGTCACTTGTACAAAGAATAGGTGAAGTTCCATAACCCCACCTAAACTAAGCAACTACCTTTAGGTTATCATAGTTAAGTTCCTTACTTTACTTCCGCTGTCCCTTTTACTTTTAGGGAAACCACATCCTTAACCGACACTAAGACCTTGGGTGATAAAAATGGAATTTGATGTTATAGAGACTTACACCTATGGAAGGTGTTCTTACGCAATAAAGATAGATCACTGAAACACGCTAGCATACTAAGTGAATTCACTTGCTAGATCCTACGTGGCAAGTATAATTTATGGAACTAAGATATATACATAACCCTCTACATCCTCATTGTCATTGGAACCTCATCTCATGAGAAAACATGGGTCAACCTTCCTCAAAGGGAAGCCACAACCTAAAGTGGAACCATAGGTGAATATTCCTCCTAGGCAAGTCAAACCTTCTAGGAGCCCAATGGTGACTCTTTGTCAAAAGGAAGTCAACACTTCTGCTAAGCTAAGTTTCCTTTATTGAAAAGCTATTTATTAGTTTAGTTCATAAAACACAGGCTTTGGATATTGATTCAATATGTGCTTATAGCATACTCAAGCACCTATCTAGTTTTAGGGTACACATGACCACACCTTTCAAGGCCCCTCTATTAACCAGATCCTCATACATGTGTTTGTATACTTATATGTTAGCAAACATTTCAGATAATTCTAGAGGTGTACCTATATGAGCAATCCATTAATATCAACACTCGAAGACACTATACACATTTGTACTTCATAATATCATACAATTAACAACATATCATATAAGTCTTATTCATAACATGTTGATACATTTATTTTCATAAATATAGATAACCAAACCTAGGAGCTATCCTATCAAGGTACATAGACAAGGTCCCATACCCTTTTCCATACTAGTACACTTATCAAGTCATCCCTGTTAAGGGAATACATAACATACTTCACATACATTTACCTTACATGCATAGTACTAGACATCTAGAAAATCTAAGATCAACCTTTCATTAGACACTATGACCCTTTACTACATTGTAAGAATCCATAATGTGTGTGTGTGTGTACATTGGTCAACATGACCACATAATGGATATCAACAATACTGAGGCAATCACCCTCTTAAGACCAAAATGCACAACCAAGCATAGACCACACAACACAATTTAGCATAGGAGGCAACCTAACTTCTTACTACACTTTAAGACTTCTAACATTAGCTATTCAAACATTCACACTATGGTTCATGTTAAGGGGTCATCAATCCTTACCATTTAACTAATGGAAGAACCTACGCATGATCCTAACATAGATATCCACATGTTCATACAATAGCCATACAACCTTGATCACAACTATAATAGGAAGGTAGGAATAGGATTTACACAGCGTGATCATCATAACCACACATTCATATATTCATTAATTTTACATCATGGCCATAGTCAACAAATATATAATGACAATAATGTAAAACCGCCACCATAAGTGGACTATACTACACAATACCATACAAGGCTTCATCACAATACTATAACGAAGTAGAGAAGTTTAAAAGTGGAGCAATTCTTACCAATACTTTAGCCTTTGAATCATTGACCATTACTAATCACTTATCAAAAATTCAAGTATAGCACAATAGCTAAATTACAATAATCATATATTAAGTCATGCATAAGCTACTACAAGACCAAGCTACAAACTAGTACAACATATCACCAACATGCTAGAAAGTAGAATGGCATATATCTCTAAGCAAAATTGATTGCAATGATCATCCATCATATTTATTTAATAGTATAAATCTAGTGCAGTAACTAAAGACATTATAACATAGGCTATTTCATACTTCATTTGTCCTAGAATTGAGATTACATCATGTATATATCATTATCAATCTATAGGCTGGATAACCTAGATCAAACATTACCAAGACTTGTTTATTTTGATAATGAATTATTTATACCCAAAATTAATCAATAACATCAATATAAAGCAGTGTTTAAATAGTTCATAACCTAAATGAAATTCAACTATTGCAATAAACTCGAGATTACAGATCATGTTACTTTAGGAATCCATGGAGGATAGAAGAATATATGATAATCAAACAATGATCCATATGGATAACTTATCTAAAATAATCAATAATATTCACATAATGAATTAGAGACAATAATCCTTACACAAACGAATACCACAATCTTGCATAATAGAGTCGATGTTAGAGTGAATGACATACTTAACAATAATTAAAAAGTTGAGATCAATTTCTTAAAGCATCAATCCACATTGATCCAATATTACATATTTCATTATTAATACACAATAGGAAGTATATACAATTATTTCAACAAGCTAGGACACAATTCTATGAATATACATTAAAGATCATAAAGCCCATAGTTAGGATCAAACGATTTTTTGAAGAGAGCATGAGTTCATCATTAAATTGGAATAAAATTCACGTTAAAATGAACATGTTAACTTCAATTTATCATTTGGAAGCCTTTAAAAACGTTTTTAAAAAGCACCCATGGGTAGATTGAAGAAGAAGAGATTTGATCATATTTTATGGTTGAAAACTTTGAGATTAACTCTCTAGATAGAAGGATAACTATAGATGAAGGATCCCCATACACTAATATGTAAGAAAACCTCTAAAACACGATGAATAATCCATGTAAATCAAAGATCCAAGCTTTTCTTGAGCTTCACATTCAACGGAGGTTCTAGAAAGAATATTTTTTTGAGGGAAAGTCTAATTTATTTAGAAGGGATTCGGAATTGGTTGATCACGTTTTTGATAACTTAAATACACCCAAAAATAGTTAAATAAACCTAGTAGATTAATGTTAGCATGTTGGGTGAATTTCCCATTCACCCCATAACTAGGCAGCATGCATGGCAGTAACTGAAGGCCTGCATCGACGGACCCAACGACGGGGCGTTGAATCATCTATGGACCTCCTGTGCCTCGGTCATTTTGGTATGAGGCTGTGATGTGGCTAGCCCTTTTACAAGATAAGTTCCCATCGACACCTCCCCATCGACAGGGAGTCATTCCACTGACGAGGCGTCATTTGTCTTAGTTGATTGACACTGTCAAGGCAATGTCTCGACAACCCTTGGGTCCTTCTTGAGGTCTTCTTTCGTGTATCTGGAAGTTTCCAACATAAATAAACACCTCAACATGTTGAATACCTTTTATTCAATATGCACCCTAAATGAACATGTAATAATCATCAAAACATGCAAGTCATACTCAAGACATATATGGCGGACTATCTTTCAAACAGCTTTGACGTTCTTGGATGTTTGACCTCCACACTTCATGAAAAAAAATATACTGTCTATACACATCATTATAACTCATTTTATGATTTCATAAGCTCATGACATCTTCAAAAAAACATATAAACATCTTTGTACTAGGTATGGGTATACGGAAGCATACACCACGGACATGCATGAGTAAGAATAGCTCTTTCCTAACGACATGATTTTGGAAAGTCCAGTCAGTGGACTTGCCATATTTGAATTAGGAAAGTTGGTGAACATGAAAAATTGGACATAGGAAAGTCATGCCATGAGAGTAACATGCATCATCATATGTATCATATTGCACGCAGCACATAACATATTACATATAGCACATAACATATTGCATATAGCACATAAAATATTTCATATAATTCGATCATATGCCATGAGAATGTGGAATCATGGAATTAACATTAAGAGCTTCCATAATGTGGGCTCAGCATAATAACCCATATTGAGTCACGTTGTCTCCTAGTCTTCGGAAGATTAACCACGAAGTCCATATTAATGACCTCCTTCTTCATGCCACCCTCCCAATCGATCTATTTCAGATCATGATACATCCATGTGGAATCAAGATGTATAGAATGTATTGAACTATGGGCCTCTGCATTGATCTTGGTCCAAAAATCATCAACTTCTGGTACACACAGCCTGTCCTGGTGCCTAAGTATGTCGTCATCTTCCAAAGCAAAAGACACATTCATCTTAACCCACACTGAGTCCTTAAGATACATCAACACAAAATCAAGATGACCCTTCTAGACCTAACTAAACTACTAAGGATGATTCAGGACTAGGATGAACTGAAACACCCCAACTAGTATAGTTAACTAACCGCACACCCAGTCTGGATAGTCTGTGTATATCATTCACCAACTTCTTCTTCTCATCCTCAACGTGGGCAGTACATCCCATGCTCATCCTACTCAAAGCATCAGCTACAACATTAGCCTTACCTGGATGATAGTGGATATTCATGTCATAGTCCTTCAAAAGCTCGAACCACCTCAGCTGAGGTAGATTCAACTCCCTCTGTATCAACACGTATTTGAGACTTTTGTGGTCTATGACAACATCCACATGCACTCCATACAGTAGTGCCTCAACAATTTCAGTACAAACACCACAGTTTCCAAATCCAGGTCATGAGTGGGATAATTCTTTTCATGAACCTTGAGCTGTCTAGACGTAGAAGCTATCACCTTACGACCCTCCATAAAAACACAACCCAAACCAACCGTAGATGCATCACAATAAATAATGTAATTCTCACCACACTTAGTCAATGTAAGCACCAGGGCTGAAATGAGTCTATCGATCACCTTAAAACTCTTCTCATATGCCTCCGTCCTTAAAACATGACGTTCTTCTTACTCAATGTTTTCAATGAGACATCATTTCAAGAAAAACCCTCCACGAACCTGCGATAATAACAATTTTCAGCTTCTTTTCCATTCCATTACACATTAGTTCTTAGAGGAATTTCATAGTGCACTTTGACCATTTTAGGTTAATTTACATGGATTCGTTTAGCCAAGAGATTATCACTCAAATCAGCCACACTTTATCTCATTTGAACATCAGGATTTACACAAACATGTGTACAGGAAATGCAAATAACTAACATGCCATTTCAATTCCTAAACCTTAACCAATAACCACGGTAACACCCTTAACACACGTAGTTAAATTTTTTGGAAAACATCAACATAAGTCACATAATTCTGAACATACATATAAACACATAAGCATCATGAAAACAAGTTTTATCCCTAGTTTTGTACCAACAAATATAACCAACCTATGATTCAATGGGAGCTAGTGACAAGAACATGCAACGGGGAAACAACCCTAGTTTTGTGATGGAATATACGGAACCTTAAGTGGTCTCTTGGTAAAGGGACCGAGAGAGAAAGAGAACCCTTACATTTTTGAAGTTAAAACCTTTAAGTTGATGCCCAAACATTCTCTAACACTCACGTCCAAATCCAATTTTCAATACCAAACTTTCAACAGCATATCTCCTCCCTTTGACTAACGTTTTTGTATAGTTGATTGTTTAAATTTTCTTTGTTAGTTCTTGAAGTGTTAAGAACTTTGGTTTATCTTCAGTTGTTGTACGTTATTTCCCATAGAGAATGTGAATGAGAGATGATTTGATCGTGAAAGTGAGATATAGACGTGAGAGGAGAGAGTTATCGTAGGCTTAGGAGTCTAGTTTAGGACAAATCAAATAGTGTTTGGTTAAATATTAAAAAATGTAATTTCCTATTTATTTTAAATAGTCCAATTACATTAATTTACAAACTTAAGGAAAAATAATTATTTAAATCATCGCTTCCACCTAGGATCGAACACGGGTGGAGCAAGACTTCACTCTAAGAGGGACTTTTTGGCTCTCTCCCTAAAATGCATCTCCACCTTATTAATTAAATCATTAATTATATATTTAGGGTAATTAAATAACTATCCTTAGCCTGGAAAAACACCATTTTACTCTAAGACCCTCCAAACCTAAGATTTTCCTTTTTTATGTCCGGTAAAGAATCATTTGAGTAAATCTTTGTATTTAAGAGCCCTACATGGTTGGACCCAACCTTTTATAGCTCAATTAACTCCCCAAGTTTGTTGGCTTAGCTGTAGCAAGAATTTAGAGGTTTGTCTCTATGTGCATCAATGTGTGTGAACCTTGTCTAATCGTAAGCATCCTAGACACATTAAGCATTAATTAGCATATTCATTTTTAGGGTTGTTACACTAAGAGACGTGGCAATATTAGACTTCTTGGACCCTAAACCACTTTTAAAAACCTTTCTCTGATACCACGTTTTTCACAGCTGAGGAGCACCCCCTAGAAGTAACGTGGCTTGCTTGATTTCTCAGAGGTTTTATACAAGCCCATAGTTATCATTCATCGCATCAACATAGTAAATTTTGAGGAATATTTAAAGGTTTTCATAGCACTTCATATGCTAGAAACATTACTTCATATACATATAAATTATAAGTCATAATACATATATAGACTCTATGTCTCTTTTCCATCTTAGCCTCAACAACATTCGAATACATTAGGTACACAACACTAAAGACATAATACAAAACTATACAATATTTAATAGACTTTACAATAAGTACACATTAAGACATCCTTGGACTTAAGGATTCCATTCCTTGAACTTGGCAAATCACCTATCAAGATATCCTTTAAGCATCCATAACCTAAACTTTATGTAAAAATTAGAGAAGAATGGGATTAGTACAAGAATGCATGAAGTATTGCACCGATGCAAAAACATTGATTAAAATTGATCTTTTCCTTGAAAAGTATATATCATGCCTTTTTGAGTAAATCCTTATGAAACCTTTAAATAATAGCATTTACATTATTTTCATACCTCATAGAAACACAGCCAAATGCCAAACATCATAGAAAAGCACATATAGAATTTAAGTCTAATTAGAGGTCATTTTTACGGTGAACTCATTCTTCTTTACAATGAACAAGTTCTGTTAATTTATTAGTCTCCCAAGTAATCCTTTCGGGATACTTGATGCAATATATCACCTTAGGATCAAAAGTAAAACCCTACATATAATCTATACAAGACAACACATACAATCATAGATTTATAATACAACATAGACATAGTTACGTCAAGACCTTCATCATATAGTCAATAAGATCAACATCATGCATAAACACTCATATCATGCACATCTTCCTAAAAAGTAGAAAAATACTACAATGTCATGCATAGAGAACATATATATAGTGACATGCATTAGAACACCTCCCTAGAACTTCCTAAGGAGCTACTTGTGCAATGTCTTGATTGGTTCATTACTTCAACCTATCCTAAGTAACGTCCCTTAAGTCATTCTATATAGAGTCCTAGTCATTTAATTACCACTGTACATTTTACTTTAGGCAAACTATAGTCTTAACAAACATAGACCATGTGATGCTAAACATGGAATCTGGTGTCATAGAACCCTACACAGAAAGGAGGTGGTCTACCAGCCAAAGTAGAACGAAATGTCACTAACCTTTTGAGGTGGATCCACTAGCTAGTATCTTATGGTGGCAACATAATTATGGAACTTGGAGATACATGTTAATACCCAATTTATGCCAAGATTAGGCATTGTAGTTAGTCACTTATGGAAAGCTTCTTTATGCCCATTGAGGCATTGTGGTTATCCATCTCCTGAGATTTATGGATTCCTACCATCCTACCATAAGAAGGGACACACAATCATATTAAAGTTCACTCGGTGCTAAGCTAAGTTCCCTTCATTGAAAACCTTTATTTTATTTTTACTTTATAAAACATATGTTTAGGAGATTTATCCCCTCATATTCTTAACTCATAAGTCATAGATGGAAGTTCATCAATCCTAATCATGTAAAGAATCCATTCACATGAACATAGCATTTGTACATCATTATCTAGTTTAGGGAACACATGAATACACCATTAGAGGCCCATCTCTTGAATAGATCGTCATACATGTGTGTGTATACATATTTGTGAGAAAACCTTTCACATAACACATTATGTCACAGAAATTCATACATACCTATTCATACATGAAGAAACCAATACTAGAATTATCCGATCAAGATACATATGTGCAATGCATACGCAAATTCCCATACCATTGACCATACTAGTACACCTATGAAGTCATCCTAGTAAGGAATACATAACATATTTCACATACATATATATTACATGCATAGTAGTAGACATTAGTGAATACGAAAACAACCTTTCAGTTAGACACCCTGACCTATACTACTTGTAATATGCATGTGAGTGTGTGTGTGTATACATTTGGTCAACATGATCACATAATTGATGTCTACAACATATTGAGGAGCCACTCTCTTTGACCATATCCTTCAAGCATAAACAACACTACACACAATAGCATAGGAGACAAGTCAACTTCATATTACACTTAAGACACCTAACTTGTGCTATTCATGAATTCACATCGTGGTACATAGACAAGGGATTATTTAACAATTTTTTACTCATCATTGGCTGAACCTATATTTCACCCCAACATGGATGTACACATGCTTACAAAATCAGAACTAGAATAGGAAAGTATGCATAAGCTTAACATAGTATCATCATAAGCACATGCTCATATATTCATCAATTTACCTTCATGGACATGGTTAACACATATATGGATTGACAATAAATTAAACACCACAACCATCAGTGGATCATACCACACAATGAGATAAGCTTTCTTACTAATTTCTCACCCTTTGATTATCATTGATCAATACTCCTTATTCATCAATAATTCATATAAAGGGAAGTATCTAAATGTACTTTAATCATAGAATAAACCATGTAGTAGTACTATAAGATCATGCTCTAACATAATATAAGGCATCTCACATGTACTAGGAAGTAGAAGAATAGAGACCATTAGCCAATTTCTTCTATATGGTTTATAGATCATATTTCATGAATCATATCACTCTAAGGCAGTAGCTATTCCTATAATCAGTCACAATAAAAACATGCTTAAGCACTTCATGATCAAGCTACATCATAGGCATTAGACTTTTCAATTCGCTAGAAGATAGAGGAATTTGCCAATGCTATCAATTCCTAAGGCCTTGATTGCCAATCATATATTACTAATCAACATACATGTTAGGCAGTAGCTAATGAAATCATAGTCTAAATGATATACTACTACAATTGCCATTAAGGTCGACACAAACATGATTTATATAAGGAGTTCATGGAAGGTAAGTTTACATAGGCTAAGCCTATTCAAACTATCATGAATTGACCTGTATTGTGTTTATTACATATATTTCATCCTCATATTTCGTTATAGGAAGCATCTATAGGCATTAACCATGTTCAATTCAAATAACAACTAACCTAACGTCAAAATTTCAAGTAACAACTACATAGAATAGAAGAACCTAGATTAATTCAAGCCAAGCCTTCTTTATTTTGATCATACAAGATTTATATCCACAATTCAACCATGGTATTAACCTAAAACAGTATCTAGAAGAACCACAACTTAATCGAAATCCACTTTCGATTATTAAGATGCCAATGTTATAGTGAATCATGTAAAACTAATATAAACATGTTTAATCTTCATACATTGATCGTCATGGATCCAATATACACAATTCAACATTAATTCATGTAAAGAACAGTAGATATAGGAGACTCAATGTAATAGAATCATAATTCAATCGATAACAAGTCAAGATCACAAAGCCCATGCAAGGATAAATGAATTTGATGAAGTAAAATGGGTTCATCATGCAATTGGAGTGAGATCACATTCAAACCACTGTATTAACTTCAACTGGTCATGATTTAATCATTAAAAACATTTTTAGAGAGAACTCATGGCAAGATTGAACAAGAAAGTGTTTGATCATTTTTTCTCTTTTGAAGTCTTTGAGAATGGCTCTTTTGATGAAAACATAACTAGATATGAAGATAACTATAACTTTGTCTATCTTAGAACCTCCAAAAATTTATGATTCATCCATAGTACCAACAGTGGAGGTTTGAAGGGAAATATTTTTGTAGGAAAAGTCTTCAATCGTGTAAGAGGATTCTAGAATGGGGTGATCACGTTTTTGATAACTTATATACACCAAAAAATAGATAAATAAACCTATAAGGGTCATATTAGGACGTGGGGTGAATTTCCCATTCACCCCTTTAATAAAACAGACGCAGCGTAAAACTTATAGTGCACCAAAGACGGAGGAAATGATGAGGCATCATGTTGTCGACGGTCTGTGCCTGGCTTCCACCACGTGGCACAAAGCCATATTCCTGGATTATGACCTTCCCCATCAATTTCCAGTCTATGAGACTTGCTCGGCAGGCCGTTGGGGGACGAACTATCTGTCTTTGGGTCCTTCAATGGACACTGCCAGGCAGTGTCTTCGACAACCTTGGGTCTTTCTTTTTTTTTGGGGCCTCTTGTGGGGCACTTTATAAGTCGTACCCGGATGTTTGTATTATGATTATGAACTTTATAAAGTTTTATACCTTCCACATAAACAAACACCTACAAGAAAACCAAAAAGGTCAAGCCCCATAAAGACACACGTTGAACATCTTAAGGGCTATTGTTTGAACTCCTTGGACGTTCTTGGTTGTTTGACCTCCAAACTTTTCAAAACATCATATACCATCATTAAAAATAGTTACAACTCATTTAGATTATTCACAAGCTCATGAAACACGAATATAAGCATGCATTGACACAAGATCCACATAGGTGACTAGTCGTCAAACATTTTGATCTTCCCTTGACGTTCGACTTCCAAATAACTTCAAATTTTACACACTTACTATAAACCATATTATAAGTAATTTTAGGACCTTATATCCTTAAGATGAACAACTTAGGCTCCAGATACACTATCTCATTTTGGGGTCTTACAAATAGGCAATAACTGACATAGACTATGCTAGCAAAGCATGAAATGATGAGTTGTAACCTACTCCGATTGTGGGTGTTATACTTGCCAATGGTAGAACTTGGATACATCCTATGTAGGTAGATGGTTCAGCAACATGAAGGACTTACTTTGTACTCTATCCTAATCCTTTAACTAGAGTCAGTTCCCTTACCATACTCACTCGGTGCTAGCCTTTGTTCTCATAGTGTAATTTATAATAAAGGATAAGACGAAGGGATTCAATATCAAGTTCATAACACCACATATTCACTGTACCAAAGAGGTCTTCTAGGTCTACCTTACAATGGCGACAAAGAAAGTTTGTCATAAATTTCCTAAGGATGATATGATGTCATTCCAGCAAATCAAACTTAAGTCCATCATTCATTATAAGAAGAATACCGTTACGGCTTTCGACTTCAAGGTTCATAACCTTAAAAATAGTTTTAAGGTTTCACATAAAGACCCTCTTAACATCAGTCAAGGTCAAATGTCATTCATACATTCAAGACTAAGAGGCTTTAGCATCCTAAGTCAAGACATCACATAATCATATTCATACATATATCACGTAAGGGACACAAGTATACCACAGAAGACACATCATACTCTAAGTATAATCTTTAGCATGTCATTTTCGAAGCACATAGGCACAAACAACATCATATTTAGGTCATCCTATCAACTACTATGAAATAATCCATATTACCATTATGGACTCATATAATAAAGTAGGAAAATCATGTATCAACTCTAAGACTACACACATAAGGACATAGTCATAGTCTAACATGATCAAGAAGAACACATACTTTGACATTACTATTATGTAGGTATATATGATCATACTTAACATAATATACTACACAAATCATCATAATATATCAAGTAATTTTGACAAGGCCATGATCATCATAATACATAAAGTAACGCCAACGAGGCCACATCATTCCCACAGCACCGCCACCATAAGTGTACCATGCCAATCACTACATAGTTAAAGTAAAATTAACATAAATTAAAGAGAATTAGGTCATATTACCACGAATCCATTCTCAACACTTCAATTCATAGCTAGACAATACAATTTAATACCATAAGGAACTTACCCATGGCTATAATCAACAATTGAGTACATAAACTATAATACCTAATGAATATAGGCATATTCAATATTTCAATATCAGAAAATCTAGAAATCAATTGAATATACTTATTACATTATTCAATAGCCATAGAACACTACACTAGAATTCTTATGCAGTAAGTCAATATCAGTTGACCCATAAAGTAGTCAAAACTAGGGTTCATCAATTACATGGTTTCATAGGTTAATTGAGTAAAATCATCAAATTAACAACAATTCAATCAATATTCAATGCTTTAAAACATACAACGCAAGAACCCAGGGATAAATTTCAATTTAGAAAACTCATCTTTTGATTAGCTTTTGAAAATTATATTGAATATTGGCTCCTTGATGAATAGAGTTTCAAGGATCAAAAACCATACCTGAATAATGTTAATACACGAAATTGATGAGGAATAACCACTCAAATCTTCAATAGAAGCTCTTTTGGATATTTTGGGTTTTGATTTTTTATGAATGAATTCTCCTAGTGCTTAAGGCTTACAAACATTTTTTAAATACCAAATGTACCCCTAAGTATCCGTCCATAGTCTTATTTGTACGTGGGGTTAATTTACCACTTCACCCCTAAAATTACAGTAAAGATGCGCAGGAACTAGCCCTCACAAACGGTTTCAAGATAATGGCCCGTTTCCCTACCAATCGACTGTCCTATTGGTCCTTTATTAGGGACTGAGTCTTGTCTTGGGTATATCCTTATACCACAACTTAATAATGACAATGAATACCATCGGTGGGGCATAGAATGGCCAACGAGTCGTCTACTACCTTTGTTGTATAGGCCTGCTATAGACAGTATTGGCTCTTGAGAAGGGTCTTTCCTAAATGACTCTCGGTTGGTCCTTGGTGAATTTCTCCCGGACGTTTCCATCCCGAATATGATTTAATACAATTTTAGGGCCTCCCAAATCAATTTCATCCAACACGAACATGTAAAACTCAAAGAAATATGCCATGACACAGAAGGTTGTTTTAAGGTAAACCTTTCAAACGTCATGGACGTTCTTGGACGTTTGACTTTGAAACTTTACGAAACTACACATAATGCCTATTAACACTATATTATCTCATATAATGACCACATAATATCATAAATCGCACATATAGGCACATAAATACACATGAGTCCCATAATTGACTTAGTCGTCCAACGTCTTGGTCGTCCCATAACGTTAACTTCCAATGCTTTTAAAACTTTATATATTGCCTCAATACAACATTATAAACAATTTTACGGCCTTAGAACCTCATTCTAAACATGTTATACTCTAGCTTCACCTAAGTTATTTTCGAGGTATTACAATCAGCTTCCCCACTTTGTCAACATTTGTCCTGGAATGACACTTGTCATGATCCAAACACTTCCAAGAATAGAGATTCAACACACAATAAATAATAAACATCAATTTCACATAGTTAAGAGAATCGCAACACAACAAGAAACTACAATTTATTCTACAAGTCATTATGCCATAAGACTCATATCCTTCATTCTAAATAGCAAAAAATAATTTTTATTCAATATCATGCTCATATACATTATTTGAAACCACCTTGCGGAAACTTTAAACCAAATAATGAATTAATAATTTTTTAAAAAAATTTACATTGAGAAAGAAACCTTTAAAGTGAATTATGCAATATTATTAGAAATGCAACATCTAGGCAATTCATGATAAAAACGTGCTAATATGCAAGATAAAACCATATAAAACAAATCTTCCGACATAATCATAAGTTCATGGAATACACAATGGAATAAATCAATGAAATTCAATTTCAACAAGACTTCTAAACACCATGCACATGCAACATACTTCAAGGACCATCTAGCCCATCTACTAACAATACTCCCCCACTTAGAAGGAACTCATACTCTAAATAAATATAGGAACTTACAATCATCATCATCATTTTCATTCGGCTTTGCTCCTTTTGTCCAGAGTGCATAGAAACAAGCCTTCACCTTTCGAGCATCATACTTTGAAATATTAGGAGCAACTTGCTTACCATGTCTAGTAGGACAATCCCTGACTTTGGTGCATCCTTAAAACATACAAAGCAACTCCCGGTACCCCGTAGACATTCCCCATAGTGCCTGTTTCCGTAAGTAGCACATGTAGACTTGCCTTTTTGAGAACCACCTCCCTTCTCAAGTTTGAGCTTAGGAACACTAGGTCCATCTTGAATTTGAGTCATCGTCTTGAACCTACGTTGACTTTGATCACTAGAATCACTCCTCCTCAAGTTTCTAGAAATCCTACCAAGTTTATACTTCTCAATTGATTGAGCATACATCATGAGTCTCTCTACGTTCATATCATCATGTAGCATAGTCGTATCACATTCTTAATTCACTAGGTCGGCAACTCCCATGACAAACCTATTCATCTCATCCCTAGGGTTAGACACAAGGGATGGAGCAAATATAAAAAACCTAGAGAACATTAAATAATACTACTCAATACTCATATTGCCTTGCTTGAGAGTAGTGAATCCGAACCTTCATCTATCTCCTCTCACGGGGAAAGTACTTTCCACGAAAGGTTTTCTTAAACTCTTCACACTCAATACGACCCGACTTAATCGTCCAATTATCTTTACATTGAGTGTACCATACTTTATAAAGCTCACTTAATTGGTACCAAACTAATTCCGCCTACTCCCTTGAAGCCACCCCATTGTAAACAACACCATGTACATTACATGTGGGACCCCGTTGGGATGCTCTCCCATCTTCGAGCAAAGAAATATAATTGGATTTATACTCACAAATCACTAAATCTAGATATCATAGTGCTCTCAAAAACATTCATTGTAGGTGCAATACCCGTATTCAGATGGTTAGTCAATGCTCAAGCTATAGAAAGTAAAGCCTCTCTAAGCTTCCCATTAGTAATTTCCAGGGTAACCCTTGAAACCTCATTACCTTGACCCACGATATGGACTTGATAACCTTAAGAACCTTGAGTAACTTGATCAACATTCTCAATTTGAGGAGGAATCTCCTCACTCACATTATTCTCCACAACTCTCCTAGTCGATGTCCTCGTATTCATCACCTATAATAAAAGGAAAACCATAAGAAAAGGGTACTCATAACTTTTACCATACGGAACGACATCGGAGTAGAAAAGAGGGAAACTCTATCGTTCCATAGCCTATAGCCCATAGATGTGTTGCCACTCACATTGATGGTCAAGACTCTACTAAACGTTACTTGGTGAGACTTTTTTATTCTTAAGACCACTTCCATAACCTATACTCTGATTCAAATATTGTCACGACCCATGACCACACCCTAGAAGATAGTGCCAATCTCAAATCGTGGACCAGCATATTTGAACAATCGAAGGACTTGTACAAGCCATTTCGTATTATTCATTGCATACAAACATATGAAAAGTAGTGCAAAATTTAAACCTTTTACACGAATATCATAAACATATTTCATATTAAATCCATAGAAAATATGAAGTCTCATTTCATTAAATCTTAGACTCAAGAATACTTGGGACATGACCCATACAATACGAATATGGAAATAATTCATTATTACAATAATGCAATGAAAGAAATAAAAGAAATCTATTTCCCTCGAGTCAAATGAGGGCATACTTCAACTTGCTTGAATGATCATCTCATCCAAGCTTATCTCCAAAAAGCACATTCATGTACGAATCACTTTAGAGACACATAAAAGCATGGAATAGTACAAACACATGTAGTAAGTATAAAATAATGAATAAAAATCATGAAAATGGACATTTATTTGAAATATGCATCGTTTGATTAAAACATTATATCGTAAGCGTAAGAACAACACTTAATACCTTAGAAACGCATAAAAAGTAACTACAAAAAAATTTGACATTTTTATAAACATTATAGTGAAACCACGTCACTTTACAGAGAACTAACTCACTGTTACAGTGAAGTTATTTAACTTCACCTTGGATCATTTCTAGTATGTAATTCCTTCACTAAAAGCTATCCTAAGAATCATTTAACTGAAACAAAGAGAGACCGCCCATACACCCTCTCTAGGCACACCTAAATGATCCTTAATACCACCTATAATGAGATATACACACTTACAATACATCAACCACATACACATGAGATCGTCCTACCATAGGTAATGCGAAGGTTCACTTAAGTGAGTTGTAATGTGACAGCCCATACTATCACTTACACACACACTTAAGGAATACAATAGATTACCTAGGATAAGATCATTCTCTATTTATACAACAACATACAAATAATATGGCTTTCTCCCTTCCAGAGGTTATCAAAAGACTTACTTAAGTAAATCAACAAGATAAAGTCCATGATTGAACTCTCCAGGATTACCTAAATAATCCTTATGACTACCTATGTTTGGGTCATGTTTGATAAATCAACCAAGTTCCTTACCTAGATTCATTCTTAAGACTTATCTTGTAAGATACGAAGTGACCATTTCTATGCCCCCTTCACACCATAACTAGATAACCTTTAACTACTCTAGATAAGTACTTTTTCATTTAAAATTGTTTTCTTACATTATGTCAATAAATTCATTAGTTTATTTAAGACTCATTTATCACGTAAGGACATTCAAATAATTGTCTTGGATAAGACTTATGGACTCTCACTAAAATCTTCAAAGACTATTGTGCAATGTCTAGATAGCATCTTATATCACCACTTAAACTTCATAGATCTTCTCCAACACTAGTTGGTATACCATCTGATGAGAATTTAAAATTATCAACATAGACCATGGTAGCAAAGCATGGCATCTGGAGTTATAACCTACTCCGATAGAGGATGTTCTACTTGAACATGATAGAACTTGCACACATCCCATGTAGGCACATGGTTCGAAAACATGAAGGTCTTACATTTTAAACTAGACTCATCCTTGAAATAGAGCCACATCCCTTACCATACTAACTTGGTGAGAGCGTTTGTCTTGTTGAGTAACTTACATTGAAAAATCATACAAAAGAGTTCCATATAAACTTCATAACCCAATAAAATTCTCCCTATTCTAGGGCTACCTTATAATGGAGACAAAGATAACTCATCATGACTTTTCTAATGATGATATGATGTCATTCCACTCAATCAAACTTATGTACATTATTCATTATAAGAAAGATACAATAACCACTTTTGACT
The DNA here is from genome assembly GCF_036512215.1 of Solanum lycopersicum. Classification (NCBI taxonomy): domain Eukaryota; kingdom Viridiplantae; phylum Streptophyta; class Magnoliopsida; order Solanales; family Solanaceae; genus Solanum; species Solanum lycopersicum. The sequence continues at coordinate 19,896,074 of NC_090805.1, forward strand.
TCAAGGTTCATAATCCTACCACTAGGTTCAATGTTTCACAAAAAATCCCTTTTAACATCATTCAAGGTCACATGCCATTAAATCATTAAAGAATAAGAGTCTTTATAATCCAAAGTCAAGACATAACATATTCTTTTTCATACATTTATCAACAAAGAGAAACAAGTTTACCACACAAGACACATCATACTTTGCATATAACCTTTAGCATGTCATTCTACAAGCACATACGCACAACCAACCTCATCTTTAGGTTATCCTATCAACTACTATAACATCACAAATCTAACAATTATAGACTCATATAATCAATTAGGAACAGTAAGCATTATCATTAAGACGATACACATAAGGACGTAATCATTGTCTAACATGATCACCGAACGAAATCACTAGATTAACACATTCTTTCACATTACTAACATGTAGCTAGAAATGATCATACTTCACATTATCACCTACACACATCATCATTATATATCAAGTAATGCTTACAAGGACATGATCATCATAATATATATAGTAATGTGAATGAGGCCACATCTGTAACACTTGGAAAATTCAAGACGTGTTATAGAGCATAACATAAGTGTTAAAAGGTTTATACATTGATTTAAGGTCCATTTTAATGAATATAATATATTTAGGAGGTCTGGAAACCAAAGAAACCTATAACGTTCATGACGTCTGGTAACTAATTCAAGAAGGAGCTAGCATGTTTTAGCCTATTTGACTAGATTTTAGGGGTGAACAATTATGATATTTGGCGTTAGGGTATCTTACCTCTGCTAGGGTTTATTAATATTCAAATTTATGTTTAATACTCCCCAAGTACCAACTAAGTTCCCTTAAGGAGTACCCTTTCATTTTGGTGTCAAAAGCACTGCCTAGGCAGTGTGCACCCATGACGGGTGTCGATGGGGCGTGTATGGATGGACAGGGCGTCGATGCTATCCGTATACCAACACTTATCCATTTTTGATAATTTTCCATTTGCACCAGCCTCTGAACTCATCGACGAAGTGCAGAATGGCAGGGGGCAGGAGTTATCGACTCAGTGACAGACCATTTGTCGAGGTCTCGTCTATGAGGGCATGACTTTGTTGAATGTTTTTAGTTTGTTCCAATTAAATTATTAAGGAGTTAAATAGTTATCTGGGGGTTAAGGGATGTTTAATTAATTTAATTAACACCCCATATAAAGACCTCAACCCCATTAGAATAATCTAATCGATCATAACTGATAAACCCAAACTCTCTTCCTTCTCTCTTCATTCTCTCTCTAGTGAATAAACTCCATTGAAGAATAAGATAGAGGAGTATCTAAGGGATGAAAATATTAATGTTTTTTCATAAATTTTAATGAATTATTATGGTATGGGATTCCTTTCACCTTTGGGACCTCTTTCCTTAACAGTTCCATCAAATTGACTGGAAAATTTTGGTTTTCATCCAATAAAAATTTGATATTGTGAATGATTTATATATGATTTATTTTTTATATTATGAATATGTTAATATGTATTATAATAATTATGGTATATATTGATGGATTGGTTTAGTTTGTAGAAGATGACACTTACCCCTTAACCTAGGTGATGATCTTGATATGAGTTGTGTAATGTTGATTCAATTTACTTGGTTATTGGTTGAATCACCACTAGATTATGTTATTGTATATATCATGAATTAATTAGGGTTAATTATATTCCTAACATTCTAGTTCTTGAATAATTGAATTAGATTGTGACTTTGATCTATATCTCTTGTATTAAGCTATGAACTAGTATTGAATTATGATGTAGTGATTTTTTTACCCTTGTTATCATATTGATAATTGAATTATGTTCATGTTATACCATAATTGGGTTGAATAAAGGGTTGATGGTAAGACCTAGATGATGAATTATGAATGAGACTTGGTAAGTCTTGTTATCCCTATCCTTTACTTCAATTATGGTTAATTGTGATTAACTCATGATGTTGTATAGGTGTATGCATTAGGATTGATAGGGTGGAATGATGTTGAATTAAAATTTCGTGACTATGGATTGTGATATGTTGTCTAAGATGTAAATGTTATATGAATGGTAAATGGCTTACCAATGTGCCTTATTATGAAGTGTTATATAAATGTTCATTACTTATATGAATTGTAATAAAGGATTATACTCATGCAATTCTTATTGATCTATGATGATATTCATAGAAGGGTTAGACCCTTTGAGATACACTAAGTTATTATGATTAATAAAGACATTAAGGACATTTGAAAATAGCTCTATCTTAGCATAGAGTGAACTAGAGTGAGGATGTCCCTTCCGACATAAGGAAGGTTGAAAAACAAATTTACTCTTGATATTGGAGACTACAATGCATGTAGCATAAAGAAGGTCCCAACTATATCTCCTAGTTCTTGAACTTTTTTTCCCCCCATAGGAGTACTAGCTAATGGATCTACGTAGTTCCTATGTTCATGTCTTGGTTCTACCTTGGCAAGTAGTCCACCTTCTTTCGTTGTGGGGTTCCATGACACCGGATTCCACAATAGCTCATATGGTCTATGTTGGTTAGGGCAAGATGTTCCAAATAATAGAATGAATTAACGGAATGAACTCTAACTAAGATAACCTAAGGGGTTTAGCTTAGTGTAGGTACGAGTATGGGACTCTACCTAAACATTGCACTAGTTAGCCTTGAAGGAAGTCTTAGGAGGATGTTCTTATGTATGAAAATGTTTATAATGGTACATGATATGTATATGATGAACCTTCACATTATTTATACTACATGTTGATTGGTGTTACTTATGAATATGTTTTGGTCTATGTTACTAAAGTATGATAATATGTGAAGTAGGATTATCCATGATCCTAGTTGTGTTACTTGATTGAATAAGGCTATGGGACCTTGCTTGTTCATGGCACATGTTGACTTTATAGGGGTTGTGGTTAATTGAATTTCCTTGTTTATGTTGAAGTGTACTCTTGTTCATGATTGTTGCTATAATGACTTGATGATAGAGTTGATTGACTATGTATCCAATTCTATGATATGCATGTTGACTTGTCTAGACTTAGTATTATTAGTCTTATTTATACATGCTTTGGACTTAATGAATGTGTCTAAGTGATTGGTATAGTCTTATTGATTGTGCATAAAGCTTTTCAAAGTAAATTGCATACCTTTATGAAATGTCCCTTTTCTTAACATGATTTAAAGATGTGTGCGCATATGGTCTTATACTTAGTACAAGTGGTGTACTAACCCCATTTTCTTCCTTTCCCCCCAAAATTTTAGGTTCCATCGTCGAAGAACTTTTGGAGACGACTTTGACGAAGACTTGGAATTCTTGATCATCAAAGTTTTGTTGGTCCTCACATTATGAGGGAAATGCCAATACATAGCTATGAAGTAGTTTTAGAATTAAGAATCTTATGTTTCTTTCCTTTCATTTGAGTACTAATGATTTTATGACCCATATGTGGTATCATTGTACTAATATATGCTCTTGGTCCAATTTGATATACTTTTATTAGATGGTTATGAGATGAGACGACTATTTTTAGACTATGTTATATTCTATATATTTACGTGCAATAAAAGAAGAAGACTAACTAATCTTCTTATACGAAGAGTCTATGTATACTTGATGAATCCTCTTACATTTTGTGGGTCCAAGGTTGAACAATACCCCCAAGAGTTCAATGATGAAATCTACAATATTCTTTATGATATGGGGTTGACAACTAGTGAGAAGGCCGAGTTATCCACTTACCGACTTCAAGATGTGGCCCAAACATTGTATGTCGAATGGAGGGTTGAACCGGTGACTTAGGAATTGTTCAAGAAGGCTTTATTAATTGGTTCTTTCCTAGGAAGAAGAGAAAATATAAAGAGGTGGAGTTCATCAACCTTCATCAAGGAGGTATGAGTGTGCTTGAATACTCCTTGAAATTTACTAAATTGTCAAAATATGTTCATTCTTTGGTTTATAATCCTAGGGATGAAATGAATCATTTTGTGACGGAGATGTCGGATGATTTGTAAGAGGAGTTTCATTCAGCCATGTTACATGACAATATGAACATTACTTGTCCCATGTTTAATAATAAACAAGTGGACGAGGCAAGGTCTAAGAGGAAGAGTAGAGATGCCAAGATGGCAAGATTTTTTGATGGTGGTTCTTCTAAGGGTAGGCTTGAGATTCAAGACAAGCCTAGGTTAAAGAAGAGGGTTTCTAATCATGTTCCTTTATAGTTCTCTTAGGCTAAGGATAACAGGGTGTCTAACCTAAGCCAAAAATGGGAAGTGATACTAGTTCACAAACATAGAAGTCGACTTGTGGAATGTGTGATAAAAAGCACTATGTTGATTGTCGTAAAAAGGACAGAAAAATGTTTTGGTTGTGGTAAAAGTTGGCACAAGGTTTGGGATTTCCCAACTGTGAGGGGTCAATACAAGGATAGTGTGTAAGCAAATGGTTCTAATGACGCTTCATAGAAGAATTACTTTTATGCTCTCCACTCTAAATGAGAGCAAGAGATTTTCTTGACGTGGTGAACTGTATGTTGAAAGTCTTTTGCATGAATGTATATGCTTTACTTGATCCGGGAGCTACATTATTTTTTTGTTACTCCCTTTATAGCTATGAAATTTGATATCGTACCTGGCATTCTAAATTAATCTTTTATAGTGTCTATCCTGATGGGTGAGTCAGTTGTTGCAAAGAGGGTGTATTGAGATTTTCCTATAATGCTTCCCAATAGAGTTACTTATGGTGAACCAGTAGAACTTTATATGATGGATTTTGATGTCATATTGGGCATGCATTGGTTGCATGCATTCTTTGCCTCTATAGATTGTAGAACAAGGTTGTTGAAGTTTAACTTTCCAAATAAAACTGTTTTCGAGTCGAATGGGGAAAATTCTATTAATAGGGGTATTATCATGTCTTGTCCTAAGGCTTGTAAAATGATCTCTAAAGGATGTTTATACCATATAGTAAGATACCAAGATTTAGACTTTGAAATTCCTCCAATTTATTCAGTCCCTGTAGTGAGTGAATTTCCAGAGGTATTTCACTCAAACGATAAACAAATTTTGGTATCGACTTGCTATCGGATACAAATCCCATTTCAATTTCTCTATATCGGATGACTCTGGACGAATTGAAAGAGTTGAAGGATCATCTCAAATATTTACTACACTAAGGGTTTATTAGAACTAGTATTTCTCCATGGGATGCTCTGGTATTGTTTGTGAAGTAGACAAATACTTCCCTTAGAATGTGTTTTGATTATCGCCAACTAAATAAAGTCACTATTAAGAACAAGTATCATGTCCCTCAAATTGACGACTTCTTTTATCAACTCCAGGGGCAAGCTACTTTTCTAAGATTGACTTGAGGTGTGGGTATCACCAACATAGTGTGAGTGTTGGGGATATACTAAAGACGACATATGCAACAAGATATGGTCACTATGAGTTCTTAGTAATGTCCTTTGGTCTCACTAATTCTCTAGTGGCATTTATGGATCTCATTTAAAGGGTGTTTCAATGTTACCTATATTCATCTGTAATTGTCTTCATTAATAACATCTTGGTATAATGGAAAAATGAGGGTGATCACATGGACCTTTTTAGGGTGTTGTTACAAGTGCTTCAGGAGAACCAATAATTTGACATGTATAGCAAATGTAAGTTGTGGTTGAGGTTGGTGGCGTTTCTTAATGATATCATCTCTAGTGAGGGAGTTGAGGTTGATCCAAGGAAAGTCGAGGCTGTTAAGAGTTGCCTTAGACCATTGACTCCTACCTATATAAGATGTTTGTTAGGTCAAGCTGTTTGTTATCGGAGGTTTGCGAATGGTTTTTCTTCAATTGCATCTTCCTTGACTATTTTGACCCAAAAGAGAAAGAATTTTGAGTGGTCTGAGGCATGTGAGAGAAGCTTCTAAATCTTGAAACATAGGCTTACTTCCACTCAGTTGTTTACTTTACTGGAGGGTACAAAGGGTTTTGTTGTCTATTGTGATGCATCCCAAGTGGGTTTATAGTGTGTTCTTAGGCAACATGGAAAAGTGGAAGCCTATACTTCTAGAAAACTTAAGGTGCATGAGAGGAATTATCCAACTCATGATCTTGAATTAGAGGTCGTGATATTTGCCTTGAAAATATGGATGCATTACTTGCAGCATGTTCATGTTGATATGTTGAATGACCACAAGAGTATCCAATATGTGTTTAATCAAAAGGAGTTGAATCTTCGACAAAGAAGGTGGTTGAAAATTTTGAAGGATTACAACATAAGTGTTCTCTATTACCCCAGCAAGGCAAATATCGTTGCAGATTCTCTTAGTCGTATGTGTGTCTCATATAGAGGAAACCAAGATAGGCCTCATTAAAGATTTTCTTAGGTTGGCTAGATTGGGTGTTAGGTTTGAAGATTCTCCAAATGGTGTTTTCATGATCCATCGTAACTACGAGTCATCTTTGATAGTTGAGGTGAAGTTTGAAAAATACCTTGATCAATCATTGATTGAGTTGAAGGAATTGGTTCTTAACAAGCTTAATGAGTCATTATCCTTAGCGGGAATGGTGTCTTGAGGTATGATGGAAGGTTGTGTATTCGTAAAATAGATTGTTTGAGAAACCATATTGTTGAGGAATCTCATAAGTCATGTTACTCCATTCATCCGAGTTCTAAAAGATGTACGATGACCTTAGGGATGTATTTTGGTGGGAAGGTTTGAAGGACATAGCATAATTTGTTGCTAAGTGTACATAATGCCAACAAGTGAAAGCCGAACATCAAAAGTCAAGTGGTTTACATCAAGAAATCTAGGTTCCTACTTGGAAGTGCGAAGACATCGATATTGATTTTCTGGTAGGTTTTCCTTGGACACAAAAACAATTTGACACTATATGGGTGATTATTGATAGGTTAACCAAATGCGCTCATTTCATTCCCGTGAAATCTACTTATTCAGCGAAAGATTATACAAGGATCTCATACGTGAGATTTTGTGTCTCCATGGTATTCCGGTATGCAGTATATTTGATAAGGGTGCACAATTCACATCTAGGATTTGGAGGTCATTCCAAGAAGGCTTAGGTACTAAGGGGAAGCTAAGCATCACTTCTCATTACCAAACAGATGGTCAAGCGGAGTGTACTTGTAAGCTAGCTAATAATCTAACGAAAATTCGGCAGCACCTCCCCTATTTTCCTTACTTCGTCCCAATCCGACAACAATCCAAATTATCCACAGCAATACCAATAACACATATAACCCAAAGAATCATATTAAACAGCCCCCTCCCCAAAACAGTTCCGTCTCGGCAACCATAGCAGCGAAGCAACGACACACCGAGCGATAACTCGTTTTATAATTCGCAACACATCTACCTTATCGTATTCATCCTTTGGAGTATATACTCATAATCACATTCAACATATACATAATGCCAAAACAGAATTTTCCTGCAGTTTGCTTTAATCAAAACAGCCCAAGCACCAACACGACACCACTAATAATCCGATTATGGTTTCCATTCATACTTAGCACATTCAATAACTAAAACAAACTTCCTAAGCTACTGGTCACGCCCCCTTCTTAAAATTAATGGATAATTAACAAGGGTATTCTAAAGAATTAACACACCAACAAGGAGATTACTAATTAAATTATTTGCAGCTGCTGGCCAAGAGTTGCAGGGTTGGTTTCTCCATTTCCATGGCTGCCTAAGACAAGTGGTGAAGAAGAAGATGATATGCAGCAATGCATTTCACCACTTTATTTAGCATGGAGTGGATTTCTCCACCTCATTTAATAGTATGAAGTGGAGGCAGTCCCCCTCTACACCTGTCCACTAAGGCCAGCCCAATATCTGATCCATTTTTAATTTTTGCCTTGAGTGGTGGGGCCCACTGGATTAATTTAATCCTAATCAGCCACCAATTATGAGTGGTGGGGCCCATTGGATTAAATCAATCCAAATTAGTCACTAATTAATCCCTCACTTAAAGTTAATGGCACTTACATTAGCCAGCTTATACTTAATATCACATTTGGAAATAACATCCTTGCCTAATATTTCTTTACGTCTTCTAGATCACGATGCGCACTACGTATAAAAAAAATACGAGGCATAACATCCTTCCCCCTTAGGAACATTCGTCCTCGAATGTTAAGTTATCGTCTTGCAAAAACAAATTCCAGCGAAGTCTCTCTAAAAGTTATACCTATCAACCTTCATTCCGTAACTTACAGATGCCTCACAGCTACATAATCTCATTATCTATCAATATAGTCAAGCTAGGAATTGAATTACCTGCAGGTACGGGAACAAGTAAGGATACTTATTCTTCATTTCGTCTTCCGCTTCCCAAGTCATCTCCTTCCTATTGTTATTTTGCCACAACACTTTGACGGAAGCCACATCCTTAGTACGTAACCTTCTAACCTGACGATCAAGTATAGCCACGGGTTTCTCCTCATATGACAACTCCTCTGTTACCTGAATATCATCTACAGGGAATACTCTAGAAGGATAACCAATACATTTACGTAGCATCGATACATGGAAGACTGGATGTACCGCCTCCAAATCAGATGGTAGATCCAACTCATAGGCAACCTTGCCTATCCTACGAACAATCTGATAAGGCCTAATGTATCTCGGACTGAGCTTCCCCTTCCTGCTGAATCTCATCACACCCCTCATGGGTGATACCTTCAGGAATACCCAGTCACCAATCTGAAACTCCAAATCTCGATGCCGATTATCTGCATATGATTTCTGTCGACTCTGGGCTGCTAATAATCTTTCTTAAATAAGCTTCACCTTGTCAACAGCTTGCTGAATCACATCCAGGCCTATTAACTTAGTCTCGCCAACATCAAACCAACCAATAGGTGATCTGCACTTCCTCCCATATAAGGCCTCGTATGGTGCCATCTTGATACTTGAATGGTAGCTATTATTATAGGCAAACTCAATGAGCGGCAAGTGGTCATCCCAGCTGCCTTTGAAGTCAATAATACAGGCCCGCAACATATCTTCTAGTGTCTGAATAGTACGCTCAGCCTGCCCATCAGTCTGAGGGTGAAATGTTGTGCTAAGCTTCACCTGTGTCCCCAATCCTTTCTGAAACGATCTCCAAAACTTGGCTGTAAATTAAGCTCCTCTGTCTGATATAATGGACGTGGGAACCCCATGAAGTCTCACTATCACCCTAACATATAACCTCGCATAATCTTCAGCCGAATAAGTAGTCCTGACTGGAAGAAAATGGGCCAATTTCGTCAGCCTATCTACAATAACCCATATAGAGTCATACTTCCGTTGAGTGCGAGGTAAGCCTGTAATGAAGTCCATATTAATCATCTCCCATGTCCAAGTCGGGATCTCTATCTCCTGTAATAATCCACCAGCCTTTTGATGTTCGATCTTGACTTGTTGACAATTTGGGCACTGAGCAACAAACTCCGCTATGTCCTTTTTCATGCCATCCCACCAATATAAGCATCTGAGGTCATGATACATTTTTGTTGACCCTGGGTGAATAGAATAACGGGCAGAGTGTGCCTCTCCCATAACGTGCCGTCGTAGCCCCACAGTATCGGGTACACACAATCTGCCTTCATATCGTAACACTCCGTCAGGTGTAACCTTAAATGGGGTCTTTTCCTTTTGAAGAGCTTCATCTCTATACTGTGCCAGAATAGGATCCTTGTATTGGTGTCTCTTTACCTCATCTATGATTGAGGACTCAGCAACCTCTCGAATAGAAACTCCACTATCTTCCGAATTAGCTAGACGGACTCCAAGGCTGGATAGCCGCTAAATCTCCCGAACCATATCCCTCCCTTCCGGTTGTACATCTATAAAGCTACCCATGGACTTATGGCTAAGAGCATCTGCAACAACATTCGCTTTCCCTGGATGATATAAAATATCAACATCATAATCCTTTAGCAACTCTAACCACCGCCTCTGTCGTAAGTTCAGCTCCTTCTGTTTAGAGATATATTGGAGACTCTTATGATCTGTATAGATGTCCACATGGACACCATATAAATAATGTCTCCATATCTTCAAGGCATGAACCACGACCGCTAACTCCAAATCGTGTGTAGGATAGTTCTTTTCATGCTTCCTAAGTTGTCGGGAGGCATAGGTTATAACTTTGACATGCTGCATCAATACACATCCTAGCCCAACACCCGAAGCATCACAATAAATAACATAGCCGTCTGGTCCCTCCGGAAGAGTTAGGACTGGAGCTGTAGTCAATTTGTCTTTCAATAGCTGGAAGCTTCGCTCACAAGCATCTGTCCACTGGAACTTGGCTGCCTTTTGAGTTAGCCTTGTCAAAGGTGCTGAAATTTAGGCAAACTTTTCTACGAATCTCCTGTAATATCCTGCTAACCCCAAAAAGCTGCGTACCTCAGTAGGTGTCGTAGGTCTGGGCCAAGTCATTACTGCCTCAATCTTCTGCGTGTCTACCCGAATACCATCAGCTCCAATAATATGCCCCAAGAATGCCACTGAAGTCAACCAGAACTCGCACTTAGAAAATTTAGCATACAACTTCTGGTGCTGAAGCACCCTAAGTACCGTCCTTAAATGATCTGCATGCTCCTCTTCTGAACGTGAATAGACCAGAATATCGTCTATAAATACAATAACAAACATATCAAGGAATGGTTTAAATACTGGATTCATTAAATCCATGAACACCGCTGGAGCATTAGTCAGCCCAAAAGACAGCACTCTAAACTCATAATGCCCATATCGGGTCCGGAATGCCGTCTTTGGAATATCTACCTCCCTTACCCGCACCTGATGATAACCTGACCGCAAGTCTATCTTTGAAAAACACTTTGCACCCTGCAACTGGTCAAATAGATCGTCAATCCTTGGGAGGGGATACCTGTTCTTTATTGTTACTTTGTTCAACTGCCTATAATCAATGCACATCCGCAGCGACCCATCCTTCTTCCTCACAAACAGTACTGGTGCTCCCCAAGGTGACGTATTAGGCCTGATGAAGCCCTTTTCTAGCAAATCCCTCAATTGCTCTTTCAATTCTTTCAACTCACAGGTGCCATTCTATAAGGAGGTATAGATATAGGCTGGGTATCTGGCAGTACATCTATAGTAAACTCTATCTCCCGTTCTGGAGGAAGGCCTGGAAGTTCCTCGGGGAATACATCGGGAAATTCATTAACTACCGGGATTGATTGAAGCGTCGGTGCCTCTGCCTTTATGTCATGCACCCGAATCAGATGGTAAATATAGCCTTTTCTAACCATCTTCCCGGTCTTGAGGTATGAAATGAACTTACCTTTCGGCGATACTGTACTTCCCTTCCACTCTATAATCGGTTCCCCTGGAAATTGAAATCGAACTATCTTTCCTCTGCAATCAACATTAGCATAACAAGCAGCCAACCAATCCATGCCCATGATAATATCAAACTCAATCATATTTAACTCTATTAGATCTGCTACGGTACGACGACTATATATAACTACTGAACAATTCCTATATACTCGCGTAGCTAAGACAAAATCTCCTACAGGTGTAGCTACCTCAAATGGTTCTATCAACTCAGACTCTATTCCGATCCTACTAGCAACAAAGGGAGATATATATGATAAGGTGGAACCTAGGTCTATCAATTCATACACACTTCGGAAGAATAGTGATAATATACCTGTGATTACATTAGGTGACGCCTCCTGATCTTGCCTATTAGTCAACGCATATATACGGTTTGAGGGACCGCTAGAACTGGAAGCTCCACTACGTCCTCTACCACGGCCTGCTGGCGCCTGAATACCCTTCCCCGTAGGGCGCATAGCCACAGAAGAAGATGAACCAGCAACGGACCCTGTAGGCTGTGCCATACCACCTGCACTACCTCTAAGGTGACACTCCCTCATAGTATGGCCCTGACGGCCGCAAGAAAAATACGCACCTGTAGCCCAACGACATTCCCCAGGATGGGACTTACCACAACAAGAACATCGAGGCAAAGGTGGCCTCGACTGGCTTAAACCCCTGCCCATCTATGACCCTGACGCCCTAGAGCTCTGACCAGCTTCCGAATATCCCATACGATCGAACCCCCTACCCATGAAACATGGGGGTGCACTCTGTGCTGGCTGGGAAGAAAATCTAACATGCTGCTGAGACTGCCCGCTTTGAAACTCGTCAGGATAACCTGCTGATCTAGCCCTCTTATGCTGGCCTCTATTATAATCTCTATCTGGCTGACGTCCTCGGTGCCGATCCTCTACCACCTGTGCATATGCCTGCACCCGAGCAATGTCCATACCTGGCTGAAGAGTCACTGCCATACAACCGTCAATCAGATAACAATCCAATCCCATCACATAACGATGTACCCTGTCTGCCATATCAGCCACAATAGTAGGCGCATGCCTAGCCAATGAATCAAACTCGAGGCTATACTCTCGAACGCTCCTGCCATTTTGCTTCAAACGCAAGAATCTATCGACTCTAGCTCGCTTTATCTCTGGAGGCAGGAAGTGGCCCTGGAAAGCCTCCACAAATTCATCCCATACCGCTGGAGGAGCACCCTCACCCCTAGATAACTCCCAAGACTCATACCAATTAATAGCTACATCCCGCAAACGATACGTAGTCAACTCAACAGACTCGGTCTCCGAAGCCTTGATAATCCTCAATGTACGCTGCATCTGATGAATAAACTCTTGCGGATCATCCTGGGGCCTTGATCCAAAGAACTCTGGAGGATTACAACTTAATAAGTCACAAGCCCTTAAGCTATCAGATCTGTTCGCATGATCAACTCCTAGTCCATGCCTGCGAGCCTGATCTGCCACTAATCTAGTCAGCAATTGAACCGCATCTCTCATGGCCCTATCCTCCGTCCTTGACTGAGGAGCTGGAGGTTCAGATGTTGGGGCCTCGGGGGCTGGTGGTGTCCCCCGAACTGGAGCTGCTGCTGCTCTAAGCTCTTTTGGCGGTGGGGTGTAGCAGAGCTCTCCGACTGGAGCATAATACCAGGCATAGACTGGGCACGGGCCCTAGTAACTCTCCGGGTCTGACTAGTACCTTCTGCTACGGATTTTCCCTTCTGGGCGGCTGTCGCTTTCTTTGGAGGCATAGCTGAAAACACACGGATTCGTTAGAGAGGGATTATCCTGTTAATATAGCTCTATCGCACGATCTAGAATAAGAAGAAAGAATGACATCCTAAATGTCCTGTAGCTTCCTGTTTATAGATGTGGTGCACAACACACCGATAAACAAGACTCTACCAGACACGGTCTGTAGACACTTCCGAGGAAGAACCGCTCTGATACCACTCTTTGTCACGACCCAACCCGATGGGCCGTGACTAGTGCCCGTTTTGGACACCCACATACAAACCTGCTAAGTATAACCAACTGAAACTAAGACAATATGGAATTTAATCAAATCAAGCCAACCCTAACGTCATATATATATATATATATATATATATATAAGAGGACCTGTCTCATAAGGAGTCATAACCATTCAACCATAACAGCATACGCGAGCCGACAAGGCCGCCACTATTCAAAGCATAATAACATACGTATGCCGACAAGGCTGCCACTACACAATACACAATGATGTACGCAGCCGACAAGGCTGCCCCTGTACAAGCAGACATCCCAAACAAACCATGTCCAGACCATTATCCAAAACATATATATTCAACCCACATAATGTCCACAGACCTCTAAGAGTACATTAGTGAAACTCGACGGGACAGGGCCCCGCCATACCCATAGACGAGCAAAAGACTACACAAAAGTTATGTACCAAAACGACTGGGCTCCGGAACAGTGGAGCTCTCCCAATCAGCAAAGTAGATATCCTAAGCGGGAGGATCACCGAACTGTGCGTTTACACCTGCGGGCATGAAACGCAGCCCCCCGAGGAAAGGGGGGTCAGTACGGACAATGTACTGAGTATGTAAAGCATAAGGTAAAGATGACAAGATACCAATATGGCAAGTCGAAACAAAATATCGCTACACATATACCCTTTTAAGTGAAAATCATGCATATATTTAACATTTAAGGTGCCCAGCTTCCCTAGTAAGGGGCTCGGCAAAATAATCATCACGTCATCTCCGTCATCATCATCATCATAACCATCCTCATCACCAATCATATATATAATATACATACCCGGCCCTCTAGTGAGGAACTCGGTGACATATGCAAGAAACTCTGCGCGAACATTACCTGGCCCGGGACTCGGTGAAATGATAAATGACTCTATGCACGAGCAGCATATTATGAGAAACCATATGCAATTAAAATCATTTCTTATAACTCAATAGAACAATCAATCGTGAACCAGCAAGGAGTATTACCAAAGATTAGTGTTTTATCAAGATTATGAACCTTTAATACGATATGGAAACGTAAAATCTCAATGACTCTAAGAAGCATTACCATAGATATTAGAGATCATCATAGCCTTAGACATAGCCGATATATAGAGGAATAATTGTGGAAGCAAGAATATACGTCACCTAGACGCTCTAGAGGTAAGTATCAAATCTGTCCGTTATTCGCTTATTTTTAAAAGTCATGCCAAGCAAAGAAAGAAGGGACAGCGTTACATACCGTATAATCGAGCCGCACGTCCAATATTTACTGCTCAAGCTATTAATCTATAACAAGCAACAATCGTGCCGCAATTAGATAAACATCATGCTTTACTTTCTTGTAAGCTAGCTAATAATCTAACGAAAATTCGGCAGCACCTCCCCTATTTTCCTTACTTCGTCCCAATCCGACAACAATCCAAATTATCCACAGCAATACCAATAACACATATAACCCAAAGAATCATATTAAACAGCCCCCTCCCCAAAACAGTTCCGTCTCGGCAACCATAGCAGCGAAGCAACGACACACCGAGCGATAACTCGTTTTATAATTCGCAACACATCTACCTTATCGTATTCATACTTTGGAGTATATACTCAGAATCACATTCAACATATACATAATGCCAAAACAGAATTTTCCTGCAGTTTGCTTTAATCAAAACAGCCCAAGCACCAACACGACACCACTAATAATCCGATTATGGTTTCCATTCATACTTAGCACATTCAATAACTAAAACAAACTTCCTAAGCTACTGGTCACTCCCCCTTCTTAAAATTAATGGATAATTAACAAGGGTATTCTAAAGAATTAACACACCAAACAAGGAGATTACTAACTAAATTATTTGCAGCTGCTGGCCAAGAGTTGCAGGGTTGGTTTCTCCATTTCCATGGCTGCCTAAGACAAGTGGTGAAGAAGAAGATGATATGCAGCAATGCATTTCACCACTTTATTTAGCATGGAGTGGATTTCTCCACCTCATTTAATAGTATGAAGTGGAGGCAGCCCCCCTCTACACCTGTCAACTAAGGCCAGCCCACAATCTGATCCCTTTTTAATTTTTGCCTTGAGTGGTGGGGCCCACTGGATTAATTTAATCTTAATCAGCCACCAATTATGAGTGGTGGGGCCCATTGGATTAAATCAATCCAAATTAGCCACTAATTAATCCCTCACTTAAAGTTAATGGCACTTACATTAGTCAGCTCATACTTAATATCACATTTGGAAATAACATCCTTGCCTAATATTTCTTTACGACTTCTAGATCACGATGCGCACTACGTATAAAAAAATACGAGGCATAACAGTACTATTCAAACCCTTGAAGATATGCTTAGGTCTTGTATAATTGATTTCAAGGGAAATAGGGATTACCATTTACTTTTGGTTGAGTTTGCTTATAACAATAGTTTTCAATGTCCATATACATGGATCCTTATTAAGCATTGTATGTTAGGAGGTGTAGGTCTCTTATTGGATTTTTTGAAGTGTGTGAGTATTTAATTTTCTGTCCTGATTTGATTAATAAGACTTTGGAGAAGATTCATATCATAAGGAATCGGTTGCAAACTGCCTATAGTCGGGAAAAGTCTTATGTCGATCATATGAGAAGAGAAACTAGAGTTTGAAGAAGGTGATAAAGTGTGTTTGAAAATTTTTCCAATGAAAGGGGTGGTTAGATTTTGCAAGAAAGAGAAGTTGAGTCCTCGTTATGTTGGTCCCTATGAAATCTTGCAAAGGGTTGGTAAGGTTTCCTATGAGTTGTGATTGTCTAGAGAATTAACTTCGGTTCATCCGGTTTTCTATGAATCTATTCTTAAGAAGTGTATCGGTGTTCCTAAATCTATTTTTCCTATAGGGGGGTGTTGGTGTGAAGTATCACCTTTCTCATGTGGAGGTTCAAGTTCAAATCCTTTGTAGGCAAGTAAATAAATTAAGGAATAAAGAGGTGGCTCCGTAAAGGTGTTATGGAAGAATCACCGAGCTGAGTGTGCAACATGGGAGTCCGATGACTACATGAAGTCCCCTTACCTTTATCTATTTAATAACTAAGTTTATTTGTTCTTTCTAATAATGAAAATAATGACTGAAATTTATGTTTCTTATTGTTCGTTAAGTTTTGCAAAATATGCATTTTTGGTGTCATTACAATGAATTACAGTGAGGTATGCTTATTATTTAAAATTTTTGTTGTTTGAGTTATGTTGTACATTTTTATATGGTAAGTCTTTATGAAAACATATGTAGAATGTTGGTAAGTTGAACTTTGACATAATTGACTCATATATGCTATGTTGAGCTCTTCTTGTTGTGAGAAGAATATTCCTCATAACGTAATGTTGAGTCTTCTATGTAGTAATTGAAGTTTTGAATTGCCTTTTTAAAATAAAATGGTTTATTTTTTGACGTATTTTTGTTGGTTGGGCCGCTTGTCTTGAGTGTAGTCCTTCCTTTTTCAAAGGATTTTAGTGTCATTCTTGGAAGAATGTTCCTAAGGGCGAGATAATGTACCACTTCAAAAATCCAAGACCTGTTCTAGAGCCTAATATAAGTGCAAAAAATTTTAGTAAATATTTTAAGGTTCATTTTAATGAATATAATTCACTTAGGATGTCTAGAAACTAATGTGTCCTAGAACGTCCATGATGCTTGGAAACAAGTTCATGGAGGTGCTAGCGTGCCTTAGCTTATTTGACTAGCTTTTAAGGGTAAAAAATTTAAGAAATTCTAGCGAAGAGTTTGTAAATTGTATTAGGGATCATTGATGGTCGAATCATCTGGGTATGACTCCCAAAAGACAACCTAATGGCCCTTAAGGAGGACCTTTTCGTTTAGAGGTCAAAAGAACTACCAGGATAGTATGCACCCACGAGGGGAGTCGACAAAGCAAGTGTGGATTGATAGGACATCGATCCCATCCGTCGATCAACACATAGAAATTTTGGCTAGTGGTCCATTTGTACCAGCCTCTTAACTCATGATCGAAGTGCAGCATGGAAGGGGGCAGGAGTCGTCGACTCACAGACAGGTTGTTGGTCGACCTCTAGTCTGTGAAGGCCTGACTTTGACATTTTTAGTTGGTTTTAATTAATTAATTAAGGGGTTATGTCATTAGTATGTGGTCAAGGGAAGTCTTATTAAGTTAATTAACACCCCTTATAAACATCCACCCCCCAATAGACTAATCTAAGCTCTCATAACTCAGAAGCCCAAACTCTCTTCCTTCTCTCTTCTTTCTCTCTCTAGATTAATCCATTGGACACCAAGCTAGTGGAGGATTTAAGGGCTTAACAGAGTCAAGCTTCTCCATTAATCTTCATCAATTAGTAAGGTATGAGATTTCTTTCACCTCTTTCCTTGAGGTTGTGAATTGATTTGTTTATTATTTTTTTGGATATTATGAATATATTAACATATATTCTAACTTAATTATGATATATCTTGATGAATTGGTCTAGTTTGTAGAAGATGACTCTCACCAATCCAGCTAATGATCTTGATATGAATTATGTAATGTTTATTCAATTGACTTGGTTATTTTTTTAATCACTACTAGATGAGTTTATTGTAGAAATAATGAATTAATTAGGGTGAATTATAGTCCTATCATGGTAGTTCTTTAATAATTGAATTAGATTATGACATTTATCTATGTCTATTTTCTTAAGCTATGAACTAGTATTGAATTATGATGTAGTGATTCTTTTAGTCTTGTCATCTGTTAGTCATCGAATTATGATGATGTTATACCCTAATTGGTTTAAAATAAGGGTTGATGGTAAGAGCTTGATGATGAATTATAAATGAGACTTCTCAAGTCTTGTGATCCCTATCATTACTTCACATTATGGTTAATCATGATTAAGTCATGATGTTGTATTGAATTATGCCTTGTATTAGGGTTGATAGGGTGGTATTATTTTGAATTGAAGTGTCTTGACTATTGTTTGTGAGGTGTTCCCTAAGATGTAAATGTTATAAGGATGGTAAATGAGTTACAATTGTACCTTATTATAAAGTAAATGTGCTAACTTAACTTATTTGAATTGTAATGAAGGATTATACTCATGTTATTCTTATTGAGGTATGATGATTATATTTATATAAGGATTATACCCTATGACCAACAATAATTTATGATGATTAATAAAGACATTCAATACATTTAAAAAGGGACTCTAGCTTTACACCGAGTGAAGTAGAGTGAGGAGTGTCCCTCCCCACAGAGAGAAGGTAGGATAAATAATGTACTCTTGAGATTTGAGACTATAATGCATGTAGAATAAACAGGGTCCCAACTATATATCCTAGTTCTTGAACTATGTTGGCCCACAAGAATACTAGCTAGTGGATCCACGTAGTTTCTATGTTCATGTCTTGGTACTACCTTAAGAAGTACTCCACCTTCATTCGGTGTGGGGTTCCATGAGATAGGATTCCACATTAGCTTATGTGGTCTATGTCGGTTAGAGCAGGATGTTCTTATGAAATTAACTCTAACTAAGATAACTTAAAGGGTTTGGCTTAGTCAAGGTAGGGGCATGGCACTCTACCTAAATATTACAATAGTTAACCTTAAAGGATGTATTAGGCATATGTTCTTATGAATGAATAATCTTATAATGGTACATGATATGTATATGATGAACACGCACATTGTTGATACTATATGTTGATTGGTGTCACTTATGAATATGTGTTGGTCTATGTTTTTAAATTATGATAATTTGTACTCTTAATTGCTATGCAATTTGAAGTATGAGGTT
The DNA here is from genome assembly GCF_036512215.1 of Solanum lycopersicum. NCBI lineage: Eukaryota > Viridiplantae > Streptophyta > Magnoliopsida > Solanales > Solanaceae > Solanum > Solanum lycopersicum. The sequence goes on from NC_090805.1 coordinate 19,915,282, forward strand.
GGTCATAATTTTTGTTGGGTTACTTGATTGAGTAACGTTAAGGGACATTTTTTAGACATGACACTTAATGACTTGATAGGTCGTGGTTAATTATCTTGCTTTGGTTGTGTTTAAATGTAATCTTATTCATGCTTGTTGCTATTATCACTTGATAATAGATAAGGTCGACTTGTATCCAATTATATGATATGCATGTTTACTTGACTAGACTTAGTACTTTTGGTCTAATATATACATGCTTTGGACTTAATGAATGTGTCTCATTGATTGGTATGGTCTTATTGAATGTGTTTAAAGCTTTTTAAAGTAAATTTTGTACCTTTATGAAATGAACCTTTTCTTAGCATGATTTCAAGATGTGTGAACATATGGTCTCATACTTAGTACAAGTGGTGTACTAACCCCGTTTTCTTTTGTTTTTCCACAACATGTTAGGTGTCAGTCATTTAAGGATATTCGAGTTAACTTTGAAGAAGACTTGGAATGCTTGATCATCCATGTTGGGTAGGTCCCTATATACGAGGGAAATGCCAATATTAAGCTATGAAGTTGTTTTAGTATGAAGACTCTTATGTGTATATCCTTTCATTCAAGTACTAAACTTTGGATGACCTAAATGTGGTCTTATTGTATTGATGTATGGTTAAGTGATGAGAAAATTATATTGAGATTATTTTATATCCTATATATCTACGTGAAATAAGAGTGGAAGACTAAGTAATCATCCTATACGAAGGGTCTATGATACTCAATATATAAATAAATAAATAAATAAATAAATAAATAAATAAATATATATATATATATATATATATATATATGCGATCTGTGAATGTAGAGGTCTATGTAAATCTCAATGTAGAAGTAATGAATAGTTTTAAGCTTTCGCTAATTTTTACCTATGAATGTTATGATGTAAGCTAAGAGGCTAGTCTTAGTTCTCAAAGAGGACGACGACACCGGTTACGTGTGGAGGATATTCGTGGATCTGACAACATCATTCCCATAGCACCGCTACCATAAATTGACCATACCAATCACAACAAAAATTAAGCCTAATTAACATAAAGTAAAGAGAATTGGGAAAGCGTAACACCAATCCATTTTTACACTTTAATCGATATCTAAAACATCCAATTCAATACCATGAGGCCCTTACCCATAGCCATAATCAACAATTCAATACACAAAATATAAAAATAAATGAATATAGGCTAATTCAATATAGATGTATCATTCAAAGAAAACTTTGACATCAATTGAATACAATTCTTACATCATTAAATAGCACATAGAAAACTACACTAGAATTCATAAGCATTAAATCAGTATCACTTACACCAAAAATTAGTCAAAAACTAGGGTTCATAATTACATGATCAATAGGATAATTGTGTTAAAATAATTGAATTAACAACAATTTAATAAATATTAAATGCTTTAAAACATTTAATACAAGAACCCATGGATAAATTTTAATTTAGAAAACTCATCTTTTGATTAGCCTTCGAAAATTACTTTGAAGATTGGTTCCTTGATGAATAGTGTTTCAAGGATCAGAAACCATACCTCAATGATGTTAATCCATGAAATTGATGAATAATCACCACTCAAATCTCCAATCAAAGCTCTTGCTTGTGTTTAGGCTTCAATGTAGTTATAGAGAATTCTTTAGGATATTTTCGGTTTTTATTTTTTAAGAATGAATTCTACTAAATATTTAAGGCATATAAACACGATTAAAATACCCAAAGTACCCTTAGTAGTCGCCCAATGATTACTTGGACGTGGGGTGAATTTACCACTTCAACCATAGAATTATAGTAAAGCTGCACAGGAACTAGCCCTCACAGATGATTGCAAGACGATTGCCCGTTTCCCAACCAATTGACTATATTGTTTTTCCGTGGTTTCGGACTGAGTCTTTTCTTTGGCATTGAATTCTCCCACGCCTATTTACTGACCAACAACTACTGTCAATGGGGCGTCGACAGGCCAACTAGCCGTCTACTGTCTCCATCGTTTGGGACTGTTTTGGGCAATCTTTGCTCTTTAGAAGGGTCCTTCCTCAAGGACTCTTTGTTGGTCCTTGGGGACTTTTGCATGGACATCTCCAACCCGAATATGCTTGTATATGATTTTAGGACCTCCCACGTCAATATTATCCAAAAAAATACTTAAAACTCAGAGAAATATGCCAACACACCGAAGGTCGTTACAAGGAAAACTTTTCAAACGTCATGGACGTTTGATCTTCAAAATTCATGAAACTTCACACACTCTATACGAACACTATAGTAACTCAAATAACGACCTAATAACATCATGGAATACACTTTTAGGCACATCACCACACATGAGGCAAATAGTTGCTTAGTCGTCGAATATCTTCGTCATCCCTTGACGTTTGATCTTCCAATGCATCTAAAATTTTAGATACTGCCACAATACAACATTATAAAATTATAACCTTAGAACTTCAAGAAATAATTTTAGGCTCTAGATTCACCCAAGTTATTTTTGAGGTATTACACATACAACATGTAGTGGCCATGTCATAGGTTGCTTCAAGTCATACTTGTCACATCTGTGGATAGCATCCTATACTTCCATCCATACTAAGTACTCCTTTTGAATGTACAACTCTAAGAAAACTTGAGTTGCATTCTTTTCTATTCAGCTCAAGTTACAACCATAATAGACCTACTACCATGGAAAGAATTTCAACATACTTACAAAGCTTACGAAAGGAAGGATAAAACTATCCTAAGCACCATGCAACCAGTCATGTAATGCAAGATAACCATAGGGGAGCCTGAATCAAAAACCCTACCCTACCACGAGAAACTAATCTCAATCTATGACATTAAATGCACCTTCAAAGCAAATCACGCTACCATGAAATTCACCTGTCATCCAAGTCAAGCTAACACTAGGAGAGTATATGCTTTTAATCTAAAGCTACATTGAAATGGTTTTTGCCTAACCAAATCAATATAACATGATCAAGTATCCTTATAACACAATATCAAGCTAATCATGGGAGATGTTGCTTCCTCCATCCTAAGATTACATGAAAAATACTATTTTCAAGCTACCATGATAAAGTTAAACTTGAGAGAGCTTACTTCCTTCAATCTCAAGCAACCATGAAGTTCATGATCACCTTAATTTTGCATGAGTAATTAAACTCAAGCTTCTATGAGACTCAACATCTTAATCTACCATGAGTAACTCAACTAAAGCTTCCATGATATTTTGACATCTCAAGCTACCATAGTATTTCAATTAAAGCCTTCTTCAGATTTACTATCCCAAGCTACCCTTGAGACCTACATTTTAAAGCTATCATGAGAACCACCATCTCAAGCTATCATGATAATACACATCTCAAGCTACCAAAAGATTCACATCTAAAGATATCATAAGATCCACCATCTCAAGCTATAATGAGATTCACGTCTCAACCTATTAGGTGTTAGTCTCAACTCTCGTAGTCGATTATACATTAAGTGAGCATACAATCCATTTTCTAGCATTTTTTGTTCATTATGTCCTGATTCATTTTAAGTACTTAGGACAACTTAGAATTCATCTATGCGAGAGAACTTGCTTCTCCTAATCATGTTCATGTATAACTGTGGAAGAAAACCTCATATTAATCCCTAATAATAAATTCACCCTTGAATCCCTAGAATCAATGACATAATAATACATAATTGATTATCACTTTGAAACATGATCTATGCTCAATTTCATGCTTTCTTCATTCATTAGATCATTAAAAGATAATTTTAGGTTTCATTATCACATAGGTTCAATTCAAACTTTACAAGTCAAGACCAACCTAGATCAACTAAGGCTAGTGAAATTCATATCTAGGTGATTAAATCATATGATAAAATAGCATAGGATATAATTCAATAAGAAGATCAACTTAGAACCTTCATCTTGCCTCTAATGGCCAAAATCACCATTATCACCTTCAAGTTCAATTACTATTATTAACCTTTAAAATATCATAAAAACAGTATATAATCATCACATGAAAACATAAGTGAATGTTACCCACTCTTTTAAGATCACAAACACACCTTACCCACAATGCAATAACAACCCTCACTAGATTGGGGTTCTTTGGATTTACAATTGAATGGAATCTTCATGGATTGAAGAATAAATAAATGAATAAGATTCACATACCTTAGATTAGATCCCTAATCCCAGATTGAACCTTTGGTAAATTCTTCCTATGTTTTTGTCCCCAACTTCTCCTTTTCTTCAATGTATTCTTGAGAGTTCTAATAAGAGAGAGATCTTTTGATTTTGAGTCTAGAGTCTATGGGGGTATCTTATTGTTTTAAAATAATATAATTCTAAAACTACTTAAAATAAACGCCCACATCTTTATTTGAACGTTGCGAGAATTTCCCAATTCACTCTTCATTTAACATTGAGCTTTGAGAATTTTAGGCCTGCATCGACGGACGCTACCTACGGGGTGTCAACTAGATGATGGACCGTACTGGAAACCGATATCTTGGTCAACGACTTCTCAAATGGGTCATAAGATCAGGAGACTAATTTCAAATGTACCAGGGTGTCGACCAATACGCGAGGCATCAACGGTCTCGTCGCTTGATACTGCCTAGGCAGTGTCTAGGAAATGGTTGGGGTCCTCCTTAAGAGCATTTTGCGGTGCACTTTGAGATTCGTTCCTTGACGTATTGATCTCAAATACAGTCACATAAATGCTAGGGACCCTTCTTGTGAGTTTGAATATAGAACAATCCATGCAACATACCCAAAACTATCTTAGAATACTCAAGCACATCTAAGGATAATTTTCAAATATCATCGGACGTTCTTGGACGTTTCATCTCCAAAATCTCTCAAACTCTGTATACTTCCTCTAAACACCATGATTGAACATTTTAGGTGTTTATAAGATAATGACACACATGTTAGGATCTATTTGGACCTAATTCATTTTAGGTCCATATAATATTCCCCACTTGGAAAACATTCGTCCGCAAATGACAACATCTTAATCACTTATTTAAAGGACCTATTCTAGTCTATTAGCCCATCATGTATGAATTATGCCGAAATGCACATACACAAATCAAGGGACAATTCAATTCCAAGATACTCATAACTATACATCATCATACAATTCATTATCGTAGGAAATTCAGAAATTTTTTCATAAATCAATAAAAAGACACATACCTAAAAGGGACATAAGGAGATCATTCATGGCTAGAGGAGTACTTTCCATTTTAGTAGAAGCAACTTGCTTTCCTTCTTTTCTTAAAATCCTAGCCTTAAGGCATTCCCACTAGGCCCAACTTATAATCTTAGATGAGCAAAGAAATGGGGACTTAACTTCTCATATTAACTACACAACTCAAGGTGACAATATCTATTACTCCTCGCTTATGCACATCAAGGATACATAACAACCTCATTAACCCATTTGGAGCAAGCCAAAGCTAACTCATTACTAAACATCATCTAAAACTCACATGTTTTACCCAAGGTGGCTATTAAATCAAGTTGAATTACACTTCTACCCTCCTTAGATGATACTATTTACTCACCCTTTCAAAGAAATACTCAAACACTCTATTCCACCAAGTTCTATCAACATACAACAAAAACATCATGGCCTGCTACCAACATTAACCTAACAATATATCAACCCATTCATACTAAAACAACATCAAAACCCATAATCCAACTCTATTAAGTCACATAGCTATACTATACATTTCAGCCAACCTTCCTTCCTCAGTTATTAAAGCATAACCCTTCAAATAGCCACATTGTAAAGACCATCAGATAATGGATAAGAGAGAGATAGACCTTATTGATCTATGACACAACATGAAGAATGGAGAAGTGAAATTTTCCTAAGAATCTCGTAACCTCCTATCATAGATGTGTCGCAATTCACACCGATAAATAAGACTCTACTAGGCATGGTTTTGAGACATCATAAGACCATTTAATAACCTTATGCTTAGATCTCAAAGTCATCATGATCTGCATATAGAACACCCTAGAAGCTAGGGAATTCTTAGGTCACAGCGCCGCATACTTGACCTCTCGGAGGTATTGTTCAAGCCTCTTAGACATCTTTATTGCATATAAAAAAAGTAGAGTGAAACTAAGGCTTTTTCTTAAAAAATATAATGCGGAAGACATTTTATAATACTTCTAATATTTATCTCACAAACTTTGTATGACATCATGAGTATAATAGTTTTGGGTCACAACCCATGAAAAAAGTCTAAACAACAAAGAACATAAAAGACAATGTAGTAGTGATGTCCTCGGGTACTTTGAGGACTCATTAATCTTCTTTCCATGCAAGACATGGAAACTCTACCCTTAAAAGAAACTCAATATCCTCAGTACCCTACATGGACAACATGTTGGTAATATGCGTTAGTTTTATATGTACTAAGTATGAAAATTATCATACCAAACATAAGATATGTCAAAGGGTTAGTCAATAATAGACATAATCATAAAAGAATACAACATAATCAATACATGAATACCATGAGCGTAATGAATAATCATAAAGTCATATAAGAGATCATAGTTAAATAATTGTCCTTCTTACTCAAATAAACTTCCTCACAAGCCACTTCTAAGTATACTAGTGCAAGGCTAAGGTAGCTTCCCATACTACTACTAATGTTAAGTAAATATTTTGTAATTCTTGATTATAGTCCATTTTCATAATTAAGACATTAGGTTCAACATATCATATGATCATTATGCCCCCAGGACACCCTAAAACATACTTGTGCAATGCATGTGAAGCATCGATACTACCTCACATACTAAATATATCTTGTAGTCACCCTATTTTGTTTCATGTCAATCATTTCATGAAAGGGAACTATCGGACTATCCAATATAAGAATACATCATATAGTGGTCATGTCATAGGTATCTTGAAGTCATACTTGTGCCATGTATGGATAACATCCCATACTAGCATCTATACTAAGTACTTCTCTAGACTACCTACTACAAGCAAACTTGTCTTGTATTCTTGTCTATTAATCTCAACTTACTATCATAATAGACGTACTGCAATAGAAAGCATCTCAATATACTAACAAAGCTAACTAAAAGAAGGATAAACCCATTATACCCATTATGCAACAAATCATATTGATGCAAGCTAACCACAGGGGAGCATGAATCTTCATCCCTAATGTACCATTAGAAACTTATATCAAGCTATGACATGAAATGCACCTTGCATGCGAATCAATCTATCATGGAATACACCTTCCATGAAAGTCAAGCTAACGTTAGAAGAGTATAGGTCTTTCCCCTTTTATGGTTTTAGCCTAACCTAGTAAAGACAACACTATCAAGTATCCTTACAGCACAAGACCAAGCTAATCATGGGAGAGCTTCATTCCTCTAACCCAACCTAACAAGAGAACCCCCATTCTCAACATACCATGATCAAGCATTCTAGCAATACATGACAAAGGTAAACATGAGAGAGCTTACTTCCTTCATCTCAAGCTACCATGAAGTTCATCAAACATGAGTAATTCTACTCAAACTTCCATTAGACTCAACATCTCAACCTACCATGAGTAATTCAACTCAAGTTTCCATGATATTTAAACATCTCAAGCAACCATGAGCATTTCTACTCAAGCCTCCTTGAGATTTACTATCCCAAGTTGCCCTTGGAACCTAACATCTCAAGATATCATGAGATACACCATTTGAAGTTATCATTAGAATTCACATATAAAGATATCTTTATATCCACCATCGAATGATATCATGATATTCACATATGAAGTTATCCAGCCTTTGACTCATCTCACCAAGTATATCATACATGAAGTGCTCATACAATCCATCTTCAATCTACTCTAGTTCATTATGTCTCCATTCATTTTAGGTCCTTAGGTAAACCTAGAATTCATCTATGTAAGATAACTTGCTTCTCCCGATCATGTTCATGACTAAGTGAAGAAGAAAAGCTCATCTTAATCACTTTATAACGACTTTACCTTTAACTCCCTAACATTAATGTCATAACAAAACATAATCGATTATCACCTTTAATTTATTATGATCTATGTTCTGTTTCATGCTTACTTTATTTAATGATCATTAGAAGGTAATTCTCAGTATACATGATCTCGAACATTCCAGAAAATTTACTTGTCTAGTGAAGAGTCTATTAGGTTTTAAGAATATGCATTGGGGTACATAGGCATCCCAATGCATAACATAGTGTAATATTGGGCATGTTAGAGAATATTGGCAGGGAATTTCTATGTATTAACAAGTAACTTAAGATATACATTGATGTTCAAACGCTCCAATCCAAGCTTATTTAGGAATTGTACTTGCAATGAAGACCCTACGCTAATATTTCTAATTTCATAGATTACACTTATTAGGTACGAGGTATCCAAGTGTCAATCCTAGGTACCATAGGACTTGATCATTTAAAATGATCATGTAGATTAAGTAGTCGCCAAGTAAATAGTTTCGATCATTTGGAAAAGAAGTTAACTTTCCAAGTGCACGTACAGAGCGCACGTCTAGGAAATTGCACGACAAAACATGTTCAAGCACATGTGCTACCGGCCAAGGGACCAAGCGACCAAGCTACCAAGACCAACCGATTTTGTTAAGGCGGTTAGGGGGACGACATGCTTCGGGTCAAGTAACGTGGGGCCGAGATAACTTACGTGACTAACTAACTAACCTAGGACTAACTAAAATCAACTAACTAGTGTTCATGAAAACCTAAGACCTTATCGGGTGATACTAGTCGAGTAGTTAACTAAAGAAACATCCTAGTACCTAACCTAGGATAGTCCAAAGGGTTTGTTATGGTCCTACTGACTTAGGGGTAGTTTAGTAATTACTCTAGGTCACATAATTAATTAATTTAAATTCATGGTAAAACTCGAGACCCTTAGAAATTTTTTAGAATTTGGCTAAGTCAAATGATCTTCTATTTTTAATCAATTTAGGAGGGGCTTATTTGTAATAAGCTAATTGATTTATTTCATTAAGTTAATAAGCCTAAGTTGAATTAGTCAATATTCAGTTCATAAGACTTAGACTCGCGTTTATTCCCTACAAACCACGACTGAGAAACAGTGAACAAACATAAAAAATAGAAAAAACTTTCCGTTCTCCTTAGGCGATTTCAAGGAAATTCTTCAAGATTTTCATGAAAAATATAGGGTGATCATCATAGATTTAATTTTACAGTAAAGTATAGGTTTCTCTCTTGGATTCCTTTACCTAGGAGGATTTTGAAATGTTTTGAATTCAAGAAAACCGAAACTAGGGGTTTTCCAATGTAATTGTCGAATGTTATCTCCCAATTTCTGATTCTAGTAGTATGAATAATTCAAATGTCGAGCATGTTTTTGGTATGTGGTACTAATTGATCATTATGTATAGGTTTCTGTGATTTGATAATGTCGAATGAGATCTATAGGTTAGATTCATATGATTAGAGTATCATTTACATGAAATTACTATAATATATACATGAAGTTAATTGACCGGGCTATTGATAATATCATTAAAAGAGTTTAGTGAAAGTTTGCTTTATGCCAATAAATGGGCAAGCAATATTATTTCCAAAATATGTAATAGAATTGGCCATTGACTAAGTAAAACTAATCTTATATGGACAATGTAAATTATGATGTTTCTTGTAAGGCCAAATACATGTTAAAGATTAAATTGACAACATGTAACTCAATGAAATCATAACCTAGGGTAGGCAAATGATTGGGACAAGTCTCAACATACCCTATATAAATAAACTTGTGAACATAGTATCACATTAAATAAGTCCTTATAACTTTCATAAAGAATGGTATAAGACTATTAAATAACATTGAACAAGATATGGTGAGTAATGAAAGAACGAAAATCTTATGAGTTGTGAAATTGATCTAAAATGGGGTGTTAAAGGAAGTTAGACATGTCTCACTTGCACCTAAATAATTATGTTAAATATACTCACTTAAGAGGGTGTTAAAAATAATGAGACAAGTCTCATTAACACCATAATGATAATGTAAGATTTAAGTTCACATTCATCAAGTATAGAAAGGGTTGAAAAGTCATCCATTGAGCTAACCATACCTTATACTAGAAGAAAGCTTTCAAAGTGTACAAGTCAACTCTAGAAGTTGTAAAGTATAATAAATTGAGCTAATAATTGATAGTCTAGTAATGAGATTTTGCAAGCACATGTAAGACTTATGAGATGATACTACCACCAAGGTGGATAATGGTCTCAAAGTTCTCCTAGTCTTTGAACTATGTCGCCAACATAGGTTACTAGCTAAATGATCCACCTAACAAAGCTAGAAAGTAATTTCACTTTGGCCACTAAACAACCTTTTTAATATGTGGGGAAGACATTGGATTTCATGTTAGATCACATGATCCATGTCAGTTAAATGGTAAATATTTCTTTAAGAAAGTAAGAAAGAAAGAAAGAAAGAACTAGGAATATGAGGGGTGTTCGGATATGATTACCAAAGGGTGAGGTTAAACTAAGTAATCATGTAAGTCATTCTATGTCTTTGCTGAGAAATATCCTAATGGATCTCTTAAAACAATATCCTAAGTCAACCTAGCATGTTCAAGTTTCACAAAGATCAAAGAATAAGAAATACAAGTTCAAAGTGAAATAAGTAATCAAAAGCATAAGTATATCAAATCATCAGTGTTTGATAAGAATGAAGTTTTAACAGTTATTAGGTTACGCCAATAAAGAAAGCAAAACATAATGACTCATCAATTGGAGTATGAATATATTATGACCAACATCTTTATATTATGAAAATGATCAAAGAATGGGAATATCCAATAAAGATTGTCTTATAAAGACTTCATGTCAAATTTAACAAGAATGGAAAGAATAACTTGTGAGTCGGGTAGTAAAATCATTTCCTTAGTCTTTTGGATTACTTACTTGATTCATTGTGGCAATGGGACTATAATGAATCATTGCACTCGTAAACAAAATATAGGACCAACGGAGATCATTGAACTACACAACAAAAAGAAGAAAAGACTGAAAATTAAACTATGTCTTGAAGAGGGAGCTCTCAGCCTAAGGGGAGAAAAATTATTAAATTTTGTTTGAGTTATTCTAAAATTTTGTTCATGATACCAAGGTCTTATGTTCATATTGAAAATGACTTGTGTGCTTTAAATTCGTTAAACTATGTCATATTCATAGCATGATTCATAAATAACGTATTAGGAAAGTAAAATGACTTCACCTTCCAAAAATGGGATGTTTCTGTAGGAAGATCTTTCCTTGATCATGCATGTTCCTTATTTGTTTATCTGAATTCACCCATACTTATAACATGTGTGTACTAACTCATATACAATTACTATTTTTATAGGTGCATTTCCAGACTTTTGTAGATCCTTTTGTCTTCAAGGATGCCTACGCTTTATTTTCTAGCTTTAGTATATTATACATACCTAGTGGATGTTCACCCTAGGTATTCCTTTCAAACATTTTTTCAAGCTTTTGTATTAAAGACGGTTTGGCAACTATTAATGATATATGAATTCATCATTTCAAATGTTTAATATGTTAATAGATTGTTGTTTATTTTGATCTGCTAGTATATCACTCTTATGCAAGATTTATATGAAATCTAAGTACACTTCGGTAAAGTTAAAAAAAAATTTCTGCTAAATTTAACTGTATGATTGTGATGAAAGCTAAGAAGAGGCTTGTGTGCGACCTCTTAGAGGTTAACGACGCCGGCCTCATCTAGGGACTAGGATCATGGTATAACATGATCATATAGGTTAAATTCATTCTTTAAAAGTCAAAGTAAACCTAGATCACTTCATCCTAGTTTATATCTAGGTTATTAAATAATGATCAAATAGCATTTGGGATACAATTGAATTGAGAACATCAACTTAGAAACTTCATAATCCCTCTGATGGCCTAAAATAGTCATGATCACCTTTATGTTCAATTACTATAATTCATCACAAAAACATCATTAAATGTCACAACCCTAGAAGGCGCCTTTGAAGATATGGTGTTGTCAAATTTCAACAAGTCATACTTCACCTCTAGGAGGTTTTTTACTAGTCGTATGACACCATTCATTGCATACATGTATGAAAAGTAGTGTGGAATTGAAACTTTCCACATGAAATAGTTCTTCAAATAACTTTCAGTGAAAACATAAGGAATATAACTAAGTCTCAACTCACTATCTTAGACACATGAATACTTGGGACATTTCCTATATAATTGAAATATAGTATATTACAATACATTGAATAAAAGACGTGTAAAGATAATTATGTCCTCGAGGCAAGTGAGGACATACTACAACTTTGCTTGAAAGAGTCTAGATTCGAAGCCTTGCTTCAAGACACCTCTCACCTATTCATCCCACCTTTAGAACCGAAAGTATGGAATTAGTACAATGCATGTACTATGTATGTCGCAATGCATAAAATCATGAAAATAGATATTTGAGTCAAAACATGATCTTTTAGGTTAAAACTTCATACATAAGTATAACAAAAACAGATAAACACTATAATTAACATTATAATACATATTAAAAGACATACTCATTTTATCGCAATTTAGGTCACTTCACAATAACATAACAGTAAGGTACTTAACACAGAAAATCCTCATCCAAAGTTATCCTAAGGCTCAATTAAGTAGTACAAGAAAAGAACTCCGATAAACCCTCTTCAATCTTACCGAAATCATCCTTAAGACTACCTAGGATAAGATTGTTCCTAATACTTTAGTCAAGTTACTACGTATAATTACTCTAAGATTCACCAAAGTAAAACAAAAAGAGAACATCCATACATCCTCTTTAAGCCTACTTAAGCAATCCTCAAACTTACTCTAGATACTTGTATTTTTCATTATTATACATTTACTTAATTCATTATGTTCATTAACTCATTTAAGAGACATTCCACACGTAAAACTATTCACAAAATGGTATTGAAGAAGACCTACAGACTAACACACTAACGTCTTCAATACCTAATCATACAATGTCTAGATAGCATCCCATACCACCTACTAAATTTCATATAACTTATCCTACACTAACATGTATCGCACATGATGAGAATAGCAAATAACACACATAGACCATGATAGCTAATCATGGAATCTGAAGACATGAACCTACTCCAATTGAGGGTGTTCTACTTGCCAATGGTAGAACTAAGTTAAATCCCATGTAGGCACATGGTTAAGGAGTATGAAGGATTTATTTGTATTCTAGGCTTGTATTTAACTAGAGCTACTCCCCTTACCATTCTCTCTGTGTTCTATCCTTTTTTCTCCTAGAGTTATTCAATTAAGAAGGATATGAAGAGTTTTCATATCTATTTCATAACCAAATCTCATAACACCTTACAAAATTGGTCCCATGGGGTTTCTGTACAAAGTTGAAGAGGATACTTCAATGACTTTCCTAAGGATGATTTTATGTTGTTCAAGACAATCAACCCTAATTCCATCATTCACACAAGTAGGATACCATTAAAACTTTCAACATCAAGGATATCATTACCTTCTCTCTAAATGGTTCCACATAGATGACCTTTTTTGCAAAAATCAAGATCATATTCATTTCATGCATATACATTCATGACAAAGGTTGTTGTAACTTATAAATTCAAGGATGCATATGCATTCATGTAGCAAGAAAGGTACATAAGTCTACCTAAAGAAGACACACTTCAATTTACATTATCACATATAGCATCTCCGTCAACAACACATAGGAACAACTAGATATACTTGCAATACATCGCGCAAACTTCTGTAGATTATCAATATAAATCATCACAAGTATCATATAAGTCATCAAGAAGCATCATACTTCAATATGAAGTCAATCACATAAGGACTCCAGCATAGCCTACTAGCGACACATATTATCAATTAAGAGAACTCATGCTTTGTGTCTTGACATAACAACACAAGTCACCAAGACCTTCACATTACTCACATAATCAAGTTATAACATGATAATATCACAATACATAAAGTAATGTTGACAAAGCCACATTATTCAGAGCTATAGCACCGCCACCATAAGTTGACCATAAAAATCATCATCATCATAATTCAATACCTAGACAACACAATATAGAGAGAGTTAGGTCAACATACTACCAATCCAATCGCAAAACTTCAATTCATAGACAATTTAGTCGACTCAATACTCGAAGGCTCTTACCCATAGCTCTGATCATCAATGCAATCAAATCATCTCAATATACAATGAATCCAAATTCATAAAAATACTAATTCATCAATTAAGTACAACCTATATATGATTCTAAGTTAATTCTTACATAATTCAATAGCCCAATACAACCTACCTAAGAAATCAATACAATTGAGACATGATCAAATCACCCATAATATGGTCATAATTAGGAAATCACAATTTGTATGGTTCCTATAGTTTTGATAAAAAATCATCAAATTGAAATCAATTCATTTATAATTCATTGATTAAAAATATTTTATGTGAGAAATCATGCCTAGAACTGAAAATAGAAAAATTCATCTTTTTCATGATGTTTTAAATCATTGAAATTTATTCCTTGGATGGAAGGGAATGCAGTGATGAATTAAAATACCTTAATTGTGATTAAAAGTCCACTAAATTGATCGAGAAAAACATGAAAACTCAATCTTCATCCTTGGAGCTTCAAAGCATAATCAAAGGATATTTTTTGAGAGAAGAGACAGAGAGGTTTTATTTTACTTGAGGGTTTTGATTGTAAGGGTGAGTTGGGGTTTAAAAAAGTCTATTAATGACCAATAAAGAGCACCTAATATACCCAAAAGACCCATGAACTTATAGGACCCTTTAACCAAGTCAAAACACAACTTAAGTTTCCAAAATTACATCGTGAAACAAGACCGCGACGTGAAGGTTCTCCCACAATATTATTAAAAATGAAATCCAAAAGAGTAGAGTTTGCGATGTGTTCGCGACGCAATGGAAGAATTTGGCCTTGTTAGGAACCAGTCTGCGATTGGGTAGCTTCATTGGCCCATGTTTGAGTCCTTCTAAGGGAATGTTTGGCTGGTCCTTGTGATGTATTTCTTAGATGTTTTGACCCTTTACATGATAAGCTATGCGTAGGAACCATGGGTACTTAATTTTACCCTCAATTAATGTAACACCCCAAAATGAACTTAGTTGAACTAGTGTCTCACGGTTGTTTCTTGAGTTAAATTTAAATTAAAATGAGTTACTTTAGGGTCAAATGCCCGAAAATGTCCATTACATTTGGAGGGCACGCCTTAGATTGTACTTGTGTGTCTTGACGCGTTTGGGTGAGTTTTATGTGTTCATTTTCCTTGAAACATAAGTAGGATGTTATTAAGACCTATACAACTTAGTTTAAATGTTAAACATCAAGAACGACCCCATCTAGGACCCAAAAGGGGCCCTGGATGTAGTACCAAAGATTTTGACAACGTTGCCAAGGACAATGCCCAATAGACGTAGAAGTCTACTGGGCGTAAATCCATTGATACCCCATCGACTTCGGGGCCTTTGTTCCATACTAAGTGGGAGGCTCAGACCCTCCCTTTACAATTCTCTGATGCCATCCACACCAGAATCATGGTCCGTCGACTCGTCCACTCCCAGTAGATTGGGTCGTCAACTGGCCACCTCCAAATAGTGTGAAAGTTGTTGTCTACTTGGGATGTTTTATTTAAATTCACCCAACGTCTTTTATTATACCCTAGTCTGATATTTTTAGTGTTTTTAGGTTAGATTAAATTATTTTTAAACACTACACCTACACAACACCCCTTACATCAAATATTCAAACTTCTCTAAAGAAAACACTCCCAAAGTCACCATTGAACCTAAGACTCAATGAGGGCAACAAGGCCTGGTTGGGACATGTATCTTCACCAAAAATTTTGGGTTCATACTCTTTGAGGTATGGTATCCATCCTTGAACCTTCTTATATTCAAGGAGTTATTTCTAGGAGATTTCTAAAAGGATTTTCAAACTCAAAATTCTTCTATCTTTGATTTTAAGAATGGGTCTTCTTATAGAAGTTTTAATTTCGTAAATGTGTTTATTACTGTATGAATTGATGATTTTCATGTTAAAAACCCTAACGAACTCATGTTTATGTATATTTCAACTTCTATCTTGGGAAATGGTTTATATGAGAATGTTTGGGTAAAGTATGAACTTTGATTTTCTTGTTTTAATATGTTGATTTAGCTACTTCCCTAAGAGTCTTATATTGATTAAATGTTGATAAAATTCTTATAAGTTATTACGGATTGGTTAAACGAAAAGTTTCTTTTAATATATAGTTTTCATTATAGTTGCTCTTGAGTGGTATGGTCCATCTTCTTGGTTGCGGTGTTTACTTGATGAATTTGATGTTGTATTTAGTTGATTTGTAATTTCTTAGTATTTTTTAATTAATAAATTGTTTTTTTAGAAAGTCACCAATTATTTATAATATATAACTATTAGGTTTTGTTTTTGGCAATTTAGTATGTGTTGTGAGTGTGGTTTTCAAGGTCTAGTAGATGAAATGGAGTAATATTGAATATGAGTTTTGTGAAGTTGAATAAAATGTTAGGCTTATATTATGCTTAAGTAAAGTATATTGAGTATGTGAAGCAAGTAAGGTTTATGAATGGATGAGTGATGGTCTAAAGCAAGTATATATATTAATAAGAAATAAATTATGTTTATATGCATTTTTTGCTCACAGGTACTATCACGATTGGAATATGTACCCCAGACGATATGTCACGACCCAACCCGATAGGCCATGATTAGTGCCCGTTTTGGACACCCACATACAAACCTGCTAAGTATGACCAACTGAAACTAAGACAATATGGAATTTAATCAAATCAAGCCAACCCCAACGTCATATATATATATAAGAGGACCTGTCTCATAAGGAGTCATAACCATTCAACCATAACAGCATACGCGAGCCGACAAGGCCGCCACTATTCAAAGCATAATGATGTACACAGCCGACAAGGCTGCCCCTGTACAAGCGGACATCCCAAACAAACCATGTCCAGACCATTATCCAAAACATATATATACAACCCACATAATGTCCACAGACTTCTAAGGGTACATTAGTGAAACTCGACGGGACAGGGCCCCGCCATACCCATAGACGAGCAAAAGACTACACAAAAGTTATGTACCAAAACGAATGGGCTCCGGAACAGTGGAGCTCTCCCAATCAGCAGAGTAGATATCCTAGGCGGGAGGATCACCGAACTGCGCGTCTACACCTGCGGGCATGAAACGCAGCCCCCCGAGGAAAGGGGGGTCAGTACGGACAATGTACTGAGTATGTAAAGCATAAGGTAAAGATGACAGGATACCAATGTGGCAACTCGAAACAAAATATCGCTACACATATACTTTTTAAGTGAAAATCATGCATATATTTAACATTTAAGGTGCCCAGCTTCCCTAGTAAGGGGTTCGGCAAAATAATCATCACGTCATCTCCGTCATCATCATCATCATAACCATCCTCATCACCAATCATATATATAATATACATACCCGGCCCTCTAGTGAGGAACTCGGTGACATATGCAAGAAACTCCGCATGAACATTACCCGGCCCGGGACTCGGTGAAATGATAAATGACTCTATGCACGAGCAGAATATTATGAGCAACCATATGCAATTAAAATCATTTCTTATAACTCAATAGAACAATCAACGTGAACCAGCAAGGAGTATTACCAAAGATTAATGTTTTATCAAGATTATGAACCTTTAATACGATATGAAAACGTAAAATTTCAATGACTCTAAGAAGCATTACCATAGATATTAGAGATCATCATAGCCTTAGACATAACCGATATATAGAGGAATAATTGTGGAAGCAAGAATATACATCACCTAGACGCTTTAGAGGTAAGTATCAAATATGTCCGTTATTCGCTTATTTTTAAAAGTCATGCCAAGCAAAGAAAGAAGGGACAGCGTTACATACCGTATAATCGAGCCGCACGTCCAATATTTACTGCTCAAGCTATTAATCTATAACAAGCAACAATCGTGCCGCAATTAGATAAACATCGTGCTTTACTTTCTTGTAAGCTAGCTAATAATCTAACGAAAATTCGGCAGCACCTCCCCTATTTTCCTTACTTCGTCCCAATCCGACAACAATCCAAATTATCCACAACAATACCAATAACACATATAACCCAAAGAATCATATTAAACAGCCCCCTCCCCAAAACAGTTCCATCTCGGCAACTATATCAGCGAAGCAACGACACACCGAGTGATAACTCGTTTTATAATTCGTAACACATCTACCTTATCGTATTCATCCTTTGGAGTATATACTCATAATCACATTCAACATATACATAATGCCAAAACAGAATTGTCCTGCAGTTTGCTTTAATCAAAACAGCCCAAGCACCAACACGACACCACTAATAATCCGATTATGGTTTCCATTCATACTTAGTACATTCAATAACTAAAACAAACTTCCTAAGCTACTGGTCACGCCCCCTTCTTAAAATTAATGGATAATTAACAAGGGTATTCTAAAGAATTAACACACCAAACAAGGAGATTACTAACCAAATTATTTGCAGCTGCTGGCCAAGAGTTGCAGGGTTGGTTTCTCCATTTCCATGGCTGCCTAAGACAAGTGGTGAAGAAGAAGATGATATGCAGCAATGCATTTCACCACTTTATATAGCATGGAGTGGATTTCTCCACCTCATTTAATAGTATGAAGTGGAGGCAGCCCCCCTCTACACCTGTCCACTAAGGCCAGCCCACAATCTGATCCCTTTTTAATTTTTTTGCCTTGAGTGGTGGGGCCCATTGAATTAAATCAGTCCAAATTAGCCACTAATTAATCCCTCACTTAAATTTAATGGCACTTACATTAGCCAACTCATACTTAATATCACATTTGGAAATAACATCCTTGCCTAATATTTCTTTACGTCTTCTAGATCACGATGCGCACTACGTATATAAAAAAATACGAGGCATAACACGATACCTGCATTGTTGACCTCTCAGAGGTCGCAGACAAGCCTACATACGTCATTCTTTTTTCAGCAAGGTTAAATCAAGTAGAAAATTTGAACTTTTTGTTTCGTAACATACATCTATACATACTACTTAACATCATAGGCATTCACAAATCAACAATCTAATAAAGAGATACTTTAATGAATGAATAAGTTCATAATTTTATTAACCGTAATTTTGCCAAAACGGTACCAATACAAAGTCCGAACAAAATATTAAAGAAACACTATTGGAACATTCTCCACTAGCTATAGCCTACAGCTAATCTAGATAATAACGATAGAGATCCTCGAAAACATGAGTGCCTACCAAGTTTAGATAAAAGATCCACTTCCATATAGCTGCAGCGTAAACCTTTAAGCTCTAGCGTCCACCTGTGCCTGCACCTAAAAATGGTAGAATTGTATGGGATTTGTACATACTAGTATAAGGACATCATAGCTCAATAGATGATTTCTCATCTCGTCACTAAAATTAAGTGTGTTAATCTCAATACTTTCATTAGATTTTTCATAGAGACTGGTCTCTTCATTAACTTTACACTGTCACAGGTGAGTACGTTTTGGGTATCATTTACTTAGGATTATTTGAGATTGCTCTCATCTTTTACATTAGCCTCATATCATGTTGTCACCACATTCATTCACATTAGATTTTCTCTTCATAATTACTCACCCCATTTTACTTCAATGTTCATTTCATCATATGCCAATGCACTTGGCCATTTGGTGTGTTTCACACTCTTACTTAACCCTTCTACGGTTTCATCACTTCATTGTTGATTCAATCATTTCATTTTTCATTTCATCATGTGCCAATAAACTTAACCATTTAGTGTGTTTTACACTCCTACTTAACCCTTTTAGGTTTACATCATTTCATTACATACATCATTGGTTGACTTATTTTTAAACGTATGCTAGACATATGTGTTATACACACAAGCCATGTGGCTTTGTTCATTGTTCATTTAAGTGATTCATATCTTCTTAAGATTATGTCGTACAAGACTTATGCATCTTGTATAGATGTCAAGATCTCAATTTTGATCTATGTAGGCAACATTTTTCTTGCTTATTTATTTTACGTATGATTTATGTATCAATACGAAATTTGGGAAAGGGAACCTGATTTTCAAATCCCTTGAACAACACTTTACATTTTTATTTTTATTTAATTTCTCTCCACATGACTTTGGGACCCTAGATTGATCTCCAACATCAACTTTTCCTTTTTATTTCTATCAGTTGAAAATTATCTTCCTTGGCGAGGGTTTTTGGGTTGAAACCCTCAAATCCCCTTTTATTTTTTATTTTTTGTATTTAGATTTCCTTGACTATATCTAATTAACCATGTGGTTGTGGGATTGAACCCCTAAAGCTGCACTTTATGTTTCTTTTAATTTTCCTTTACTGTCTAGAGGTCGTGGGTTCGATTTCCACGCCTCTCATCTATTTTGTTTTAGTATTTCTTACATTCTGACGGAGAGGTTGTCGGTTAGAATTCAACTCCTCTCATTCTTAATTTTGTATTTTATTTTTCAGCCAAATACAACTGAGATTGAATAACCTTAACCCCCACTTCTTTTCACGTTTTTACTGTATCTCACGGGTGCGGTCGTGTGTTAGAATACTCGAGAACTCACCTAATTTACACTCAATTAATTTTCCTGATTTGTTCATCTACGTTTATCCAAAACCAAACTTATAAGTTGCTGAAAATTTTGTCACATTTCATCTCACTTTCTTCAACATTTTCACTTGAACTCATAGTGTAATTCATAGACCGTTTAACAAGTTTGGGTTGCATTTTTCATAGATTCTATTAGCCAAGAGATTATCACTTAAATCAGACAGAATTTATCTTACATAAACATCACGATTTACATAGGTTTATGCGAGTAAAATAACAACCATAACATTACAATTTTGGGGCATCCATACGAGAACATTAGTCACGGTCACATCCTTACACACACATACACATAGTTTTAAAAATACATAGGTTTTCATTCATACGATTTCAAACACACAAACATGGACATATTCATTACGAAAACATAACACACGCCTAATATCTACCGGAAAACATACACAACCTAAGAATCATTGGTAGCTAGTGACATTGACGTGCAACGGGGAACAACCTTAGTTTTCTGACAGAATATTGTAAACCTTAAGGGGTCTGTTGGGAAAGGACCAAGAGAGAAGAGAACCCATACCTTTTATGAATTTCAACCTTGATGTTTCTTCCCAAATTTTCTCGAGAACTCACGTCCAAAACCAATTTTTCACCACCAAACTTTTGATGGAAAACCCTCCATTAGCCTAAAGTATTTTTCTTAGCGTTTGGTGTTATTTTTTGTTGTGAGTTTTGACGTGTTAAGAATATAGGTTTACCTACTGTTATTGTACGTTATTTGGCAGAGAGAATGTGAATGAGAGTAATAGAGACGTGAGAGAGAGATAAGCGTGAGAGGAGAGTTACATTAGTCTTAGGAGTCCTGTTTCGGAGTTAGTCAAATAAGGATTAGTTAATTATTATAAAAATCTGATTTTTTTTATTTTAAATCATATAATAATAATAAATATTAATTAATTACATTAATTTACAAATTAAAATTAAAACAAATTTAATTCATTGCTTCCACCTCGGTTCGAACCCGGGTGGAGCAAGACTTCACTCTAAGGGCTAATTTTCAGCCCTCTCTCCCAAAAATGCCCCTCAACCTTAACAATTAAATCATAAATTGTATAATTAGGGTAATAACGATACTACCCTTATCCAAGAAAAAGACCATTTTACCCCTAGACCCTTCGAACTTATGATTTCCCCTTTTTAAGTCTGGTAAAGACTTATCAGAGTGAATCTTCACATTCGGGAGCCCTATATGGCTGGAACCAACCTTTCCTAGCTCAAATAACTTCCCAAATTAGTTGTCTTTGCTGCCGTAAGGGTTCATAGGTCTTCTTTTATGCGCATCAATCCGTGTGAACCCGGTGTAATCATAGGCATTCTAGGCACATTATGCATTATTTAAGCATAGCCATTTTTAGGGTTGTTACATCATCCCCCCGTTAGGAACATTCATCCCAAAATGACACTACTGACTATTTCATGTTATACCAATCAGATCAATACATAGTTACTATAAACAATCAACCAATAACAGGAAAGAATAGGGAATTAAGCTTAGATTTAAGAGTAAGAAGTGTAACCTCAAGAGATGACAAGATGGGGGTAGCGGGATCTCATATCGGCCTCGACCTCCCACGTAGCACCCTCAACAAGATGATTCCTCCACAATACCTTCATTGTGGAAATCTCCTTGTTCCTCAACTACTTGACTAGTTTGTCTAAAATCTCAAAAGGTACCTCCTCATAGGACAAATTTTCATCAACCCACAAACCTTCAACTGGTAGAATCGATGCTGCATCGCCTAAGCACATATTTAACATAGAGACATGAAAGAGTGGATAAACAAAGGTTACTTTCGTAGGCAATGCCAACTCATAGCCATCTCTCCCACACGCTATTGGATCTCATAAGGCCCAACATACCTCGGACTCAACTTCCCTTTCCTGCCAAACCTCATCACCCCCTTCATAGCATATATCTTCAAATAGGCCTGATCACCAACATCAAACTCTAAGGATCGTTTTCTATCGTCTTCATAAGACTCTACCTACTATAGGTTGTAGCCAACCTGTTCCTTATCACTCTGACCTTCTCTAAGGCCATGAATGATCTGTGGACCCAAAATTGATGACTCTCCAACCTCGCACCACCCAACTGGAGACCTAAACCTCCTACCATGCCATCCCAATTCTGTTGTAATAGCTATTATTATACGAGAATTCTATCAAAGGGAAATTGTAATCCCAACTAAACTTGAAGTAAATCACACACGCCCTGTGCATGTCCTCCAATGTCTGAATGGTGCGCTCGCCTACCCATCAGTCTGAGGATGAAAGGCAGTACTAAGCTTCACCTGCGTGCTTCTGGAAACATCTCCATAAATGTGAAGTGAACTGAGCTCCTCTATTTGAAATGATAGACAAAGGAAACCCATTCCATCATACAATCTCATCAATGTAGAGTTTTGCATAATCCTCGGCTATGTAAGTAGACTTCACAAGGATAAATTGGCCAGACTTAATCATCCTGTCCATGATAACCCATATGGAGTCAATCTTTCTCATAATCTTTGGAAGACCATCCATGAAGTCCATATTAATGGCCTTCAACTTCCAAGTTAGAACCTCAATAATCTTAGTAAGACCGCCAGGCTTTAGATGTTCTGACTTAACATGTTAACAATAAAGACACCTGGCCACATATTCTACGATGTACTTCTTCATGCTATTCCACCAATAGATCTACTTAAGATCATGATACATCATGATGGAACCTGGATGTAAGGAAAATCTGGAACCATGGGCCTCTACATTGATGTTGGTCCGTAAATCATCCACATCTGGTACACAAAGCTTGTCCTGGTACCTAAGTATATTGTCATCAACCAAAGCAAAAGACTCATTCATCGTAACCAACATTGAGTCCTTCAGCTCCATCTACATATGATCAAGATGCTTACCATTCTTGACTTCAACTACTAAGGATGATTCATAACTGTGATGAACTGAAACACCCCCATTAGTAGAGTCAACAAACCGCACACCTAATCTGGCAAGTCTATGTGTATCTTTCACCAATTCCTTCTTCCCATCCTTAATTTGGGCTGTATTTTCCATGCTCATCCTAATCAAAGCATCATCTACAACATTAGATTTACCATGATGGTAGTGGACATTCATGTCATAGTCCTTCAACTACTCCAACCATCTCCGCTGACGTAGATTTAACTCTTGTTGTGTGAACATGTATTGAAGACTCTTGTGGTTTGTGATTACATCCAAATGCACCCCATACAAGTACTGCCTCCACTGCTTCAGTGCAAACACCACAGCTTCCAACTCCAGGTCATGAGTGGGATAATTCTTCTCATGAACCTTGAATTGTCTAGATGCATAAACTATAACCTAACAACCCTAGATAATAACACAAACCAAAAAAATCTTGATGCATCACACTACACAGTGTAATTCTCACCACACTTAGGCAAGCTATGAATAGGGGCTGAAGTGAGTCTATCCTTGAGCTCCTTGAAACTCTTTTCATAAGCCTCCATCCATTCAAACATGGCCTTCTTCTTAGTTAAAGATGTCAGTGAGACATCAATGGAAGAAAAACCCTCCACGAACCTGCGATAATAACCACTCAATCCAAAGAAGCTACAAATATCTGTCGGAATAAGATGTTTTGGCAAGTTCTTAACATCTTCAGTCTTCCTTGGATCTACCTCCACACCTTTTTCGGACACAACATGACCCAAGAAGGTCACTAATTTAAGACAGAATTCACACTTGCAGAATTTTGCATACAACGTATGTTGTCTAAGTACATTGAAGGTTAGTTTCAAATGTTGTTCATGCTCTTCCTTGGTCTTAGAGTAGATGAGAATGTCATTAATGAATACTATGACAAAAGATTCATGGTATTCAAAGAAGAACATGTTCATGAGATCTATAAATGCAGCTGGTGCATATGTAGGACGAAATGATATAACTAGGAACACCTAATGACCATAACAGTACGAAAGGTTGTCTTTAGGATATCTCCATCCCTAACCCTAAGTTGATGGTACCTTGAACGAAGATCAATCTATGAGAAGAAACTAGACCCTTGGAGTTGGTCAAACAAGTCATATATTCTAGAAAGTGGATAATTATTTTTGATAGTGACTTTTTTATGATGCCGATGATCAATACACATTCTAAAGGTTCCATCTTTATTTTTCACAAACAACACTGGAGAGCCCCAAGGGGATATGCTCGGCTGAATGAAACCCTTATCAATTAGATCTTTTTATTGCATTTTCAACTCTTTGAGTTCAGCTGGAGCAATTCTGCAAGGATTTATTGAAATTGGTTTAGTATTGGGTTCTAAGTCGATACCAAAGTCAATCTCTTGAGGGGGAGGAACTCTAGGAAAATAATCAGGAAATAAATCTTGGAACTCATTCACTACAAGCACTGAGTCCATAGAAGGAATGTTACGATCTAAATAATTAACACAAGATGACCTAATAACTTATTGGACATCATTTTATTGGCTTTAAGGTTCGAAATCAGGGGATTTGGATAAGTCGAGTTGTACCATCTAAGAATAGCTCTAGTTTATTAGGGAAATG
Organism: Solanum lycopersicum; assembly: GCF_036512215.1. Taxonomy (NCBI): domain Eukaryota; kingdom Viridiplantae; phylum Streptophyta; class Magnoliopsida; order Solanales; family Solanaceae; genus Solanum; species Solanum lycopersicum. Next base: position 19,940,722 of record NC_090805.1, read on the forward strand.
AAATATCAAAACCCTACTACGACAATCCATGAAAGCATAACAACTATGAAGCCAGTCCATGCGAAGAATAACATCAAAATCATGCATGTGTAAATCAACAAAGTCTGCACACATAGTCTTAACGCATACAATTATTGGTCATTCTTTGTGAACCCTGTTAGTACTTACATTTCCTCTTATTTAGGCAATCCTTCATCATGTGACCCGGATTTCCACAATTGTAACAAGCGTTAGAGACCATCATACACTCTCCTGCATGCTGTATGCCTTACTACCTAGAAGGTGGCCTCCTGAGCTGTAAAGTTTTACGAACTTCAGGGATTCTTACTGTCATTTTGCTTTGCTTATGGCTGATGAATTCCTCAACCTTAGCATCCTTCATTTATCTAGGAAATAAACACTCTATGAAATCCATCTTGGAAAGATCCCAAGTTATAGGACCTCCTTCTGAGGCCCTATTATCATACCACACTATATACCAGGATTGAGCTACATCCGTTTGCCTGTAGGATGCAAACTCAAACTTTTCCACATCAATCAAACCCAATAGCATGAGCTTGTAAAGTTCTATATTTGCACATCTGTACAACCGTAGTCCTTACTTCTACTTTGTCAACCCAGCTGGGTTAACAGGCATCACTATTCCAATAGCTGGAGCCTGGGAAGGAACCTGAATTACCCCAGCAGCTGCTCCACCAATCTCTTTGCCTCATTTTCTCCTTGTAATAAACTTTTGGAAACATCAAGAGTTGATTTTAGATACACTCTTAATACCAAGAAATCCGACATTAGAGGAGGCATGATTAGATTAGAAGAAGGGAAATTTTCCTACGCATCATGCAGTCTCTAATTCAGGATAGTGGTGCACTTCACTAACATGACTTAGAAACTACTCAATGTGGTTGATGTGAAGTTATTATTCTCGCAATTTAACCTAGGTCTATGATACAAACTTTGTCACAATCGTAATATATAACCCAGAAGAGACCGGCGTCGTTGACCTCTCAGAGGTCGCAGTCAACCGTACATAAGCTATTCTTACTTCATCTAGGTTAATTTTAGTAGTAAATTAGAATTTTTTATTTCTTAACAATCATGTATACACATCAATTAAAATCATAGGCGTTCACAAATAAACCATCTAATAAAGAGATAATTAAATGAAAGAATCAGTTCATAATTTTATTAAAATTATTTTTGCCAAAACGGCACAAATACAATGTTTGAACAAAAGCCGAAAGAAATACTAGTGAAAAATGCTACACTTGTTAGTGTCTACATCTAATCTAGATAATAATGGTAGACATCTTCAAAAGAATGAGTGCCTACAAAGTTGGGATGAAAGCTCCACGTCCACATAGCTGTAGCGTCAACCGTAAGCTGTAGCGTCCACCTGTGCCAGCACCCAGCACCTAAAATTGTAGAATTGTATGGGATTAGTACACACTTGTACTAAGTATGTGTACCTCATGGACATGCATGATTAAGAAAAACTCTTTCCTAACAACATGATTATGCAAAGTCAAGTCTGTGGACTTGCCAAATTCGTATAAGGAAAGTTAGTGAGCTTTCAAAATTTTGATTTGGAAAGTGAGTGAAATTTCCAAATTTTGATTACAAAAGTAGTTCCAAGATAGTAACATGCATCATCATACATATCATATTGCACATAGCACATAGCACATAGCATCTTACACATAGCACATAACATATTGCATATAGGACATAACATCTTTCATAACATTCATTCATATGCAATGAGACATTGGGATCATGGACTTGACATCAACACTTCCCAAAATTGAGGTCTCAATATATGGGACCTCAACTAGGGATCCTTCTTTAGCAAACACAGTGTCTTTTTCATTCATTCATAAGTACATCATTTCATTTCATTCATAGTCTAATGTGAACCCAAGCTACACCTAGGATGTAGTTTAAGACTTTCATCGGGCTCGCTGTGCAATAATCAAGAATTTCCTAGTGTCATTAATTATGTCTAGCTTACCTCTTGATTATCCTATCCTAACAACTTTGGTATCATTCATTTCATTATGTGGATCATTTGAGGCTGGCCTCCCTCATTCATTGTAAACTTTTAACTTTTAATCGACATAGATCATGTGAGCATTATGAAATCCAGTGTCACACCCACATCAAAAAGAGGTGGAATCACCGGTCAGAGTGACCTAAAACATGCTAGCGTACATAGGAATTAAACCCCGCCAGATCCATATAGTGGAAATATAGGTTCAAAGACTAGGAGAATGAGGAAACACATACCCGGCATGCCAAACAATCTCAACTCATGAGAGTTACGTGCCCCTCTGCCCTTTCTGAAAAAAAGTATCACCGCTCATAGGTAGTCAATCAATGCTTAGTATTAAGTTCAACTACATTCAGCTCATACGTCATAGAATTTGGCTTCTACTATGAGGACATCATAGCTCAATAGATGATTTCTCATATCATCGTTAATATTGAGTGTGTTAATCTCAATACTTATGTAAGTATGTTTTGGGTAACATTTACATAGGATCATTTGAGATTGCTCTCATCTTTTACATTAGCATCATATAATGTTGTCACCACATTCATTAACATTAGCACATTATTTTTTCATAATTACTCATTCCATTTTACGTGAATGTTCATTTAATCATATGCCAATGCACTTGGCCATTTACTGTGTTTCACACTCTTACTTAACCCTTCTAGGGTTTCATCATTTCATTTTTCATTTCATCATTCCTTTGTTCATTTCATCATGTGCCAATGCACTAGGCCATTTGGTGTGTTTTACACTCTTACTTAACCCTTCTAGGGTTACATCATTTCATTACATATGTCTTAGGCTCACTTATTTCTAAATGTATGCTAGACTTATGGGTCTATACACACAAGTAATGAGCTTTGTTCATAGTTTGATGAAGTGATTCATATCTTTGTAAAATTATGAGGTACAAGCCTTATGCATCTTGTATGTAGGCCACGATCTCGATTTCGATCTAAGTAGGCAACATTATTCTTGACTATATCATTCACATATGATTTATGTATCAATACAGAAAGTTGGCAAGGGAATCTGGTATGAAAATCCCTAGGACAAAATTTTAAATTTTTCTTTTTATTTAATTTTGATCCACATGACATTGGGATCCTACATAGATCCCCAACATCAACATTTTCTTTGTATTTTTATCTTTTGAAAATTGTATTCCTTGGTCGAGGGGTTGTGGGTTCGAGCACCTACATCCCCTTTTATTTTTTATTTTTTATTTAGATTTGCTTAACTATCTCTAGTTAACTATGAGGTTTTGGGATCAAATCCCCACAACCTATCTTTATGTTTCTTTTAATTCTCCTTTAGTGCCTCGAGGTCGTGGGTTCGATTCCCATGCCTCATATTTATTTTATTTTAGTATTCAATACGTTATGACCAAGAGGTTGTGCGTTCGAATCCCACTCCTCTCATTCTTCATTTTGTATTTTTATTTCAGCCTAATAAACCAGAGATCAATCCCCTTAACCCCCACTTCTTTTCACGTTTTTAGTGTATCTCACGGGTGATGTCGCAGGTTCGAATTATAGTGACCTCACATAATTTACACTAAATTAATTTTCTAGCTTTGTTCATCTACGTATAGCAAAAATGTCACGACCCAACCCGATAGGCCGTGACTAGTGCCCGTTTTGGACACCCACATACAAACCTGCTAAGTATGACAAACTGAAACTAAGACAATGTGGAATTTAATCAAATCAAGCCAACCCCAACGTCATATATATATAAGAGGACCTGTCTCATAAGGAGTCATAACCATTCAACCATAACAGCATACGCGAGCCGACAAGGCCGCCACTATTCAAAGCATAATAACATACGTATGCCGACAAGGCTGCCACTACACAATACACAATGATGTACGCAGCCGACAAGGCTGCCCCTGTACAAGCGGACATCCCAAACAAACCATGTCCAGACCATTATCCAAAACATATATATACAACCCACATAATGTCCACAGACCTCTAAGAGTACATTAGTGAAACTCGACGGGACAGGGCCCCGCCATACCCATAGACGAGCAAAAGACTACACAAAAGTTATGTACCAAAACGACTGGGCTCCGGAACAGTGGAGCTCTCCCAATCAGCAGAGTAGATATCCTAGGCGGGAGGATCACCGAACTGCGCGTCTACACCTGCGGGCATGAAACGCAGCCCCCCGAGGAAAGGGGGGTCAGTACGGACAATGTACTGAGTATGTAAAGCATAAGGTAAAAATGACAGGATACCAATATGGCAAGTCGAAACAAAATATCGCTACACATATACCTTTTAAGTGAAAATCATGCATATATTTAACATTTAAGGTGCCCAGCTTCCCTAGTAAGGGGCTCGGCAAAATAATCATCACGTCATCTCCATCATCATCATCATCATAACCACATTGGAGCGGTGGGTCCTTATGGGAAGTCTCTCGATGATGCCAGAGATCCATAATCTCTTCACTAGACATCGACTAGAGTTGACAGCACGTCCGTTGGGACGTTATAGTGAAGAGATGGTCCGAGAGTTCTATGCATCCTACGTAGCGACTCTCCGATCACAGATTGATAGGCAGGCTGACCTCGCAAAAACAGGCCCCACTGGAGCAGGTCCGAGTACGTGGCGTTCAGGTTGATATCTTCATGCCTGCCATCCACCGATTTTTATACGATGAGAATGTTGATGCTAATCGGACCCCTCTCACAGCCGAGTTTGACTACCGATGGTAGATTTTTAAAGATGGCCAATTCATACATGAGCCATCGCTGAGAGAGACCACTAAGAGGTGGATGACTGTCCACTTTTCCGTTGATGGAGAGGGTGTCGACTGGGTAACCGAGCCGAAGGAGGCCATAAATAAGGCCCACCTGACTTTCATGGCAATGTTTTTGTGGTTGATTGTCCGCCACTGCCTTTCCCTTATAGCCGCTGATAATATCGTCACATTGGATCAAGCAGTACTGATGGCGGCGATGATAGCCGGGTTTGAGGTGAATTTTGTGTGGATTTTACAGGCGTTCATGCACGAGAGAGATTTTAAGGTCACAACTACTTACGCATTCCCGTGCATGAATTTTTCTCTATGCAGGTTCGCAGGTGTGCCTATATGGCACGTTGATCAACTCAAGACCCCTTTGGGCACTATTTATATCGACCTCATCAGGGATGAGGCCAACGAGTTGGCTCCACGCAGAGGGCCCCATATAGAGTTGCCTCCACTTGGTGACAATCTGGCTGATACGGTAGAACAGGCGTGCACGGCTACGCATGCGGCTTCCACTGACACTACCCCAGTTGAGTCTATCCCGGGTAGTATCACTACCCCGAGCTCCTCTCTCTCAGCCCCGTTACCCACTCTTGTCCCTCTTGCTAGGGTCCAAAAATTAGAGGCACAAATGGCTACACTTCTGAATCATATCAAGCTTTGGATGAAGAGGTCTATTGCCAAAGAAGAAGAGCGCTTGAAGCGGAGAATGGTCCAGCACACAAAGCGGATGATCGCTGAGGTCCATCAGCACTTGGACGTTTTTGAGTTGCGGGTTCTAGCCCGTCCAGCCCCTCCGGTGGATGTGTCAACCCTTCAGGCTGCGGTTCACCATTTTCGCGCAAATATTTATATGATCTTAGAGGCTAGGGTGCCAGAATTTGAGGCCCCTTCTGCAGATCCTGCTGAAGACACGGTGATGGCGGCCGTATTCGCCACTTCATAGATTCCACCACCTCTCCCTCGAGAGCATGCCTAGAGGCGTAGGGGTCAAGATGAGGATGAAGCTCAAGCATGGAAAAAGAAGCGCCGTGAGATGGAGGCAAAGAGGAGAGCCTCGCTTTTTGAGGGGAGGCACGTCAGATGAGAGCAGGAGGGTTAGCTGTTGGGGAGTCTAGCTCCAGAACACCACTGAGGGTGTCCATATTACAGAGGTAGTGGGTTCCGGGGAACCGGACCCACCAGCTTGCTGATCGTCGGCGCTTTGCGCCGCAGGTTTTCTTCACCTACCACTCTAGTATTTAAATTTTTTTATGCATTGGGGACAATTGCATGTCTTTTTGTTGGGGTGGGGTAAATGGAAAGTGAGTGCTAGGGAGAAGTCTGAGTAGCCCAATTCACTATCCTCTTTTGGGGTTTTCTTGCCTGTGTTCTTTTTCCCCAAGAGACTGATTACTTTTTCTGTTGAACGGGCATGTCTATATCTTGTGTACATAGTTTAATTCTGAAGCATGATGGCTAAAATGATATTCTGATAAAATGGAAAATGATGCATGACTAGGCATAGTAATTGATAAATGTGTGGCTCTAAGCATGACATAGAGGTACACCACGCATGACCCTAAGTCTACAAGTTGATCTAGGTGTCTGATAATCTGGTAGAGTAATGAGATATCAAGTGAGTGTGAGGAAGATTTGGATAGTCCATTATTTGTCCTGAGCTAGAACATGCCTTGTTAGTCCTGCTAAAAGTAAGTTGTAATAGACAATTAGGAAAGGATCATAGGTCATTATTCAATATAGCCCATTGTTAAGCCTAAATAAAAGAAAACCAAATGAAATTTATCCTTCTTTGATCCAAATGATTTGACCTTAAACTAGACCTTTCTTTTTCACATTAACTGATCTTTTCTGAGAATAAGGTGTTGGCCCTAGTCCCTCCATGAACATGTGCACCTCAGCTTATGCCAAAAGCATAAGTTGAGGGTGGCTAATGCAGTAAACAACCCTTTTTATATAAGGCTCTGACCCAACTTTGGGTATTGTGTATTTTGACTCATGGCCAAGCCATTAGTTGAGGGTGGCTATTATGAGGAATGCTCTGGAAAGTGGGGTTGATTAAACAAAGACAGAGGAAGAATAAAAGTAAAGTGACTCAAGAATTAGTTGAAAGAAAAGTAAAGCAAAAAAATATACAAGAAATACAAGCAAGAAAAGAAGAGAGTCACTTACACAAAATGAAGAAAAAAAAGGGAAAACAGCAAAGGTGAAAGAATATGAGAAACTAGGCAAAATAAAAAGATAGAAAATGGAATGCTTAGCCGACATGTCAAGGAGGGCAAAAAGTCACTAAAGTATACCTAAATATACCATACCTGGCCCTGAGCCTATGTTACAAGCTAAGAAAGTCCTATCGTGATCCTAAGAGTTGTATAGCAAACTTAAAGCAATGAAAATAAGGGCAAGCTTATGGAAATATGTATGAATGAGTGTGAATTTGTTTTGAGAGTGAGTGCTGAAAAGTAATCCTTATACTCAAACTGAAATCATCGTGTGAAAAATGAGTATTTTTTTTAAGTGAGGACAGTAGTTGCAGTACAGGAAATATTAGCACCTCGGTGAGAAATTGAAGAGGATAGGTGTTAGTGCATGGTGAGTCTTTGTCATGGTAAAATTCCACACAATTCAAGTCTAATAGTGATAACATGCATAAATATGATAAGATTGACCGGGATTGATAGCCAAATGATTGCGTAAGATAAAACATGGATACTATTGTACAAAGATTTTGTATTAAGTCATAGTGCGTCGCTTGAGGACAAACAACAAATTTAAGTTTAGGGTGTTGATATACCATGGTTTCACGGTATTATTAATACTTTTTCCTTAAGTTTAGTGTGTACAAAAGCCTTTTTGTGCTAATTTTTATGCAAGTTTCTCTTTATTTGCAGGAAATCTGTCTAAAAGAGGAATGCAAAGGTTTTTGAGTGACAAATACAGAAAAGTACCACCTATGTAGCTTGTGACAGTTCTTTGTGCCCGTGACGGTCCATAGGTGGCATCGTAGTGCAGCTACTGAAGGAAAATGGGGAAATATGACTAAGTGTGGGGTTACAGAGTGTGTGACGGACCGTAATATCCATAACGGTCTGTCCTGCTGGTTCGTCATGAAGTTCAGAGAAGTAGTCCTAGTACCCAAATTCCACGAGTTCAAGTGTTTTTGAATTGAGATCCTCGACGGACCGTTGTGCCTGTGACGATCTGTCATATCTGCCGTCGAGGATAATAAAGAGAGCAGCAGAAGAAATTGAATAAGCATGGGACGACGGAGTCCATGACGGTCCATCGTGACCATGACGATCCGTCACGAGGTCCATCGACCAAGTCGCGTTTTGACATATTTCCAGCAAATAGAGTCCTTATGTAATTAGGTTATTATTTTTTATAAATAGTTTGAAAAACCTCGTTTTGGAGTTTAGACTCTTGATTTTTTTATACCTTTTGTGAGATTCTTGATTATTTATAAATTCTTTGTAATTGATTGTTGGTGATTTTTGTTGATTAATGAAGCAAACTTTCGGATTTTACTCTTTCTCATTGAAGTAAGTACCTGAATTCTTATATCATATATTTGAATATTGTGATTATGACTGTGGGTAACTAAACTCCATAACTAGGGTTGTGGGAACCATAGGCAAATAATAAGGTAAAACCTAACAAAAATAACAATTCTACAATAGTGTCTTGCATGTATTGATAATTCTTTCGCTTAGAAGTATTTTTAACGGATGGCCGACGTAAGAACTTGCCTTAATACTACTTGCCGGATTAAGAAGGTAGGTAATAGGAAAAGATTTATCAACATAGATTTAGTGTATACTATCTAATAGGCTAGTACTGATTAGTAAGAGGTAATAGCTTAGTCAAATATCGAATACGATGATTAATATGAGGTAAAGATAAGGGCTAGTATAGCAACATACGTAGCCAGACAAAGGTGCGGAGTAAAACTTTCTAGATGTCGGACCAAGGATTTAGAAAATACATAACTTATCACTTTGCATGCAAGATACATGAAAAATTTTTTATAGTTAGAATTATCAATTTATGAACCTATGAGGATCATCTAAACCCTAGTTACTTTGATTAATTGATTAAACTCCAACTTTTAAAATTGTTAGTTGTCTCCTTTAATTTTGCTAGTTATTTTTATTTATTTAGAAATAGAAAACCCCCCTTTTATCATTTTTGCTTTTCAAAGAAGTAATTGATTGAACAATAGTAATAATAGATTGAAATTAAGTCTAAACTATATTCCTCGTGGGAACGATCTCAACCTCATTTGTTGGGTTATTTACTTGACACGACCTCATTACTTCTTATTTGAGAAGTAAGTTTGAGCGTATCAAATATTTGCGCCGCTGCCGGGGAAAGTAGCTTTTAGATTAAGTTAAACATATTACTATAGTTTAGTTGATATTTTCTTGATTTTACTTTGTTTTATTGTTTTTTATTCGTGCAAAACCACCCTCCTTGTATGCCAAATACACGGAGAGGAAGAGAACCCCTGTTTTCCTACGATTATGAATTAGAGCGTACACTACGCAACATGAATTGAAACTTGAAAATTAATGATGATGATCCAAACCAAAACATCCCAACTCCGATTGATGTTCATGTTCAGTTGTTACCCGATTCTCCGAGTGAACACCAACAGAGGGGACAAATTCCCGCTCCACGGCCCTAAGCATACTACAGAGGCTATGACAACATAGCAGACTCCAAGGGGCACTTGTCTTGCCTCTACTCACTGCCAGAGGTTTGTTTTCAAGGCTACCTTCTAAGGATCCACATACCCACATAGCTAAGGTAAGGGCATTGTGTAAAAGTTGTGTAGAGAGATCTGACTTGGACTTGGATGTAATAGGGCTCAAGTTTTTCCTCTCTTACTGATAGGAGAGGATGCTATATGGTTCACTGAGCTCCCGTACAACTAATCTTTCACTTGGAACCAACTAAGGGATGTTTTCTTAGCATGCTACTATCCGGTCTCCAAGAAACTAAACCACCAAGACAGAGTGAACAACTTTGTGGCACTACCAGGAGAGTCAGTTAGTACTTCTTTGGATAGATTCACGTCGTTCTTGAGAAGTGTCCCAAATCACCTTATAGATGATGAGTCACTGAAGGAAAACTTTTATCGGGAACATGATGATAATAATAAAGCTGTGTTGGACACTATAGCAGGTGGATCTTCTGGGGAGTGTCCTTAAGCTGAGATTGCTGAAAAATTAGAGAAAATCTCCCGGAATAATGAAGCTTAGAGTACTAGGAAGTTAGATACCGGGAGAAATACCTTCGCAGTGCAGTCCACTCACAACCCAGCCACAGATGAGATTCGTGAAGAAATGGCTCAGATGAGAACTTAGCTTCGGTTGTTACTAAAACATGTCATTGTGGGTGCATAAAAGATAAATGAAGTCAACTACTTGTCAAAACACCGCCACAAAATGATGAGTGCTATTATGAGAAGGATTCCTATTCGATAAATGAGCAGATGGGGGGGTTTCGACCAAGTGCCCAATGCTCTAATCAGGAAAATTGGAGCCAAGGTCAAGGGAATCAAGGTCGGAGTTATGGTAATCACAACCGTGAAGGTCATTATATCCGAGATGGAATCTACAACCGCGACAACAACTTTAACAGAGGTAACTATGGTAATAGAAATGACAAGAATGAGCCCTATGTTCCTCCTCAAAATCATGAAGTTAAACCTAAGGATGGTGGAGGTAGAATGGCGCGAGTTGAGTATATGTTTCATAAAATCATGAGGAGTGTCGATGCTAGTGATGACCACAATAAAGAGTTGAGGAATGGTTTAGAAGGTATTGGGAAAAAATTTGATACACATGCAATATCGATTAAGCAACTTGAGTTATAATTGGCCCAATTATCTGCGACTATGAAAACACGGCAACCGGGCACTCTTCCTAGCAACACTGTCCAAAATCTGAAAAATGATGGACACTGTATGGCAATCACAACTCGCGTTGGCAAGCAAACTATTGACACACCTATGCCGACTAATGAGAAAAAGGTGACAAGATATTGATGATGTGGTAGATATTAATGGTGAAGTAGACCAAAACAGTGTAAAAGATGTGGAAGTGCCTAAAAAGTTAACTCCCGTGCCTAGGCCACCCCCCATTTCCTCAAAGATTATTGAAAAAGACTGAGGATGGTAAATATCGGCATATTATAACAATGTTGAAACAACTTTCTATCAATGTCCCTTTGGTAGAAGCTTTAGAACAAATGCCCGGCTACCCCAAGTTTATCAAAGATCTGGTTTCAAAGAAAAGATCGGTCAATTTTGAGGATGTTGATAGAATGTTGCATTGTAGTGCTATTGCTACAAGATCTATGGTACAAAAGAAAGAAGATCCGGGTGCGTTCAATATTCCTTGTACAATCGGGCTATTATATTTTGTAAAAGCATTATGTGATCTGGGGGCAAGCATAAATCTCATGCCCCACTCGATTTATAAGAAGTTAGGTTTGGGTGATCCAAAGCCCACTGCGATGCGGCTACTTATGGCTGATCGAACAGTGAAAAGTCCATTAGGGATACTAAATGATGTGCCAGTAAAAGTGGAGTTGTTCATATTTCCGACAGATTTTGTTATTCTTAATTGTGAAGTCGATTTCAAAGTGTCCATTATTCTTGGGAGGCCATTCCTTGATACGGGAAGAGACTTAGTAGATATGGAAAAGGGCCAGATTAAATTTCGGTTGAACAATGAAGAAGTGACCTTTCACATTTATAGGTCCATCAAGCAGAGTGGTGAGCTTCAATCGGTATCTACTATATCCTACAACATGGGTGAGACATCTGAGACACAAATAGAAGAACGTCTACGTGTAGAAGCATTAGCTACAGTGATAATTAATTTTGGTAGTGATTGCATTGAAGAGTATGATTCATTAGTCACAGCTCTTGATCGAGGTGATGTTCGGTTTAAACCGAATAAATATGAGTTAGATATAAGAATCGCAAGTCCCCACCCGCGAAACCATCTATAGAGGAGGCTCCAAAGCTAGAAGTAAAAGCTCTCCCACCTTATCTCAGGTATGAATTCTTAGGAAATGGTGACATATTGTCGGTAATCGTTGCATCAGACCTGAATGAATAACAAGTTGAGAGTTTGGTGAAAGTGCTAAAAAGGTTCAAAAGAGCTATTGTATGGACTATTGCGTACATTATTGGGATCCCTCCTAGTATTTGCTCTCATAAAATCCAACTCATGCCTGATCATAAGCCAGGTATTGAGCACCAGAGACGCTTAAATCCTCCTATGGAAGAGGTCGTGAAGAAAGAAATCATTAAGTGGTTGGATGCCGGTGTAATCTATCCGATCGCCAATAGTAGTTGGGTATGCCATGTTTAGTGTGTACCTAAGAAAGGGGGAATGGTTGTGGTCCCCAACGAAAAAAATGCACTTGTTCCAATGAGACCAGTTACTGGATAGAGGGTGTGTATGGATTACCGCAAAATAAATGCATGGACTGAAAAAGAGCACTTTCCTATGCCCTTCATCGATCAGATGTTGGTTAGACTTTTCGGAAAAGGGTGGTACTGTTTTCTTGATGGATATTTGGGGTATAATCAGATTTCTATTGCACAAGAAGATCAAGAGAAAACCACTTTTACTTGTCCATATGGGACATTTGCGTTCAAAAGAATGAAGTTTGGGTTGTGCAATGTACCCGCCACATTTAATAGATGTATGTTGTCGATATTTTCCAACATGGTGGAAGATACTATAGAAGATTTTATGGATGATTTTCTGTGGTTGGTGATTCATTCGGGCGGTGTTTGAACAATTTATCTGAGGTCTTTAAGAGATATGAAGACTGCAATTTAGTACTAAATTAGGAAAAATGTCATTTCATGGTGAAAGAAAGTATTGTTTTGGGTAATCGCATTTCAGAAAAAGGCATATAGGTTGATCGAGCTAAAGTCGAGGTAATAGAGGGACATCCCCCACTGATCTCTATGAAAGGTGTGAGAAGCTTTCTTGGGCAAGCAGGTTTTTACCGGAGATTCATCAAAGACTTTTCAAAGATGCACATCCATTGTGCAAACTGCTGGAGAGAGATTATAAATTTTGTTTTGATGAATCTTGTCTTAAAGCATTCGGCAAGCTAAAAGAAAAATTGTTGTCTGCGCCTATCATGATTTCTCTGAATTGGAACAGTAAATTTGAGGTGATGTTTTATTCTAGTGGGGTTGCTCTTGGTCTAGTATTGGGACAAAGAAAGAACAAAATCCTTCACCCCATTTACTATGCTAGTAAAGCCCTAAATAAAGCTCAGAAAAACTACACAGGGACTGAGCAAGAACTCCTTCCAGTAGTCTTTGCTTTTGAAAATTTTTGCTCCTATTTGCTAGGTACTAAAGTTATAGTCCATACTTACCACTCAGCATTGAGATATTTGATGGCAAAGAAGGATGCGAAACCTAGGTTGATTCGTTGGGTATTACTGCTACAAGAATTTGACTTTGAAGTGATGGATAGAAAAGGAACTGAAAATCAAGTTGCTGATCATTTGTCCCGTCTAGAGGATGAAGCTATGAGAGAGTTAGGGAATAAGATTGACATTGATGATACTTTCCCCGATGAGCATGTATTGGCTGCTTCACACGACTTGATTCCATGGTTCGCAAATTTTGCCAACTATCTGGCTAGTGATATTGTTCCATCAGACTTGCCCTTTCATCAATGAAAAAAGTTCATGTACGATGTGAATAAGTTCTTTTGGGATGAACCATAATTATATAGGAGTTGTGCGACGGGATCATTCGGCGTTGTGTGCCAGAATGTGAGATGCTGAGCGTGTTGGAAGCATGCCATTCCTCACCCGTTGGTGGACATCACAGCGGTATCCGAACTGCTCATAAGATATTACAATGTGGTTACAATTGGCCAACTCTTTTTCAAGATGCTCATGAGTTTTCTAAAGCATGTGACCGATGCCAACGAGACGGCGACATTTCAAGAAAGGAACAGATCCCTCTAAACCCCATTCTTGTGATTGAGTTATTTGATGTTTGGGGTATTAACTTTATGGGACCTTCTGTGAGTTATCATGGAATGAAGTACATTCTAGTACCGGTTGATTATGTATCTAAATGGATAGAAGCCATTGCCCTCGCAAACAATGAAGGGAAGAGTGTCACTGCATTCTTAAAAAAGAATATATTCTCTCGTTTTGGCACCCCAAGGGCAATTATTAGTGATGGGGGCTCCCACTTCTGCAACAGATTGTTTAAGGGGTTAGAAATATGGATTCGCCATAATGTGGCCACTACTTACCACCCTCAAACTATTAGGCAAGTTGAAGTGTTGAATCAGGAGATCAAACAGATATTCTCAAAAACAGTGAACGCTAGTAGAACGGATTGGTCAAAGAGGCTTGATGATGCTCCTATAGGTATGTCTCCATACAATCTTGTATATGGGAAATCTTTTCATCTTCCGGTTGAGTTAGAGCATCAAGCCATGTGGGCGATGAAGAAGTTGAAAATGGATTGGAGTGAAGCAGCAGAACAACGGTTAACTGGGTTGAATGAACTCGATGAATTTCACCTGAAAGCTTATGAAAGCTTAAACCTATACAAAGAAAAGATGAAGAAGTACCATGACCAAAAAATTGAAAAACAAGATTTTATGGTCGGGGATTTGGTGCTTTTATTCAATTCTAGGTTGCGCTTGTTTCCGAGCAAGCTCAAGTCCAAATGGACTAGTCCTTACATGGTTACCCAACTATTCCCTCATGGAGCAGTTAAGTTTGAAACTAAGGAGGGTGTGCGGTTCAAGGTGAATGGACAATGCATAAAAATCTATTTCGGGCATGCTGAATCAGCTAATGAATTGATCCAGGCATACCATCTTGATGAAGTCTGAGTAATCATGTTTCCTCGGTCGTACCGCAACATTAAATCAGGCGCTTGTTTGGAGGCAACCCAATACTTATAGTTTTTCTTTCTAGTAATGGTAGCATTTTCTACTAATGGGTTTTAAATTTGCAGGCACATCACCAGGAAATTCTGCAGAACATTACTCTACAGCAGTCACTGACGGATACAGCGACGGACCATTACTGCTGCGACGGACCGTCGCATGAATCTGACATGCCAGGTACGTCTTTCTATTATTTTCAAACTAGGGAACACTCGATGGAACCAACGACGTACCTTCACAACTGAGACGTACCGTCATTAGGGAATCGTCGTGTCATTAATGAACAGTAGCCGACCCGACCCGGCTGGGGTTTTTAAAAAAATTTAACGTTTAAAACCCCCACCCCTTCATTTAACCCCATTCTTTCACTCTCACCCATTTACCTGTCTTTTCAACTTTCAAAGATCATACCCCTCTCTCTTACAACCGATCCTTTTCCCCAAATTCTCCAAAATCCTAAAATTCATTATCTACAAGTCGTAGTTGCTGCTGTGGGTGTCTTCTTGATCACCATGTACCTTTCCCTCTTGTTTTTCTCAAAATCTCATGTATGTGTCTCTAATTTCTACTCATTTATATTGCATTTTTATTTATCAATTAATATTAGCCTAGTTCTTCTTGAAATGTTCATTTTTAATAAAATTTTGTCTAACCTAGGTTAAAAATCCTCGAAATTGCCGTGTTAAAACCCTAGAAATAGGTGCTTTAGCATTGCTAGTTTACTAGGTATTTGGGTTAGACAAATGTAGGTTGAAACACTACCAATTCGATTTGGGTCATAGGGAATGAATGGGGCATCCCCAGTTCTGTCACTGAGTTACAAAACGAGACCTTGATGATGGACCGGCATTGGGTTCGTTCCAACAGCCCTAACACCCCACTGTCCAATTTTCTCCAAGTCTCCACCAACGGCCACATGCGACGGACCATCGTTCCAACTACGATCTGTACTGCACAACCGTTCTGATTGTCAGAGACCCTATTCCTAAGGGTCGCTCACTTTTTCTAAGTGTCCTCCAACAGACACATGCGACGAACCGTCATCCCTACGACGGTTCGTCCTGCACAACCGTTCTGCTTGTCAGAGACCCTATTCCTAAGGGTCTCTCACTTTTTCTAGGTGTCCTCCAACGGACACATGCGACGGACCGTCACCCCTACGACTGTTTGTCCTTCACAACCGTTCTGGTTGTTAGAGACCCCGTTCATAAGGGTCTCTCTCTATTTTTCTAAGTCTCCTCAAATGGACAACAACGACGGATCGTCATGCTTACGACGGTCCGTTCTGCATGACCATTATGATGGTCAAAGACCCCTGTCCTAAGGGTCTCCATATTGGTTTTCAAGTGTCTTCTGAAGGACACCTACAACGGACCGTTGGACCTGTGACGGTCGGTCCTGCACATACCGTCATACTTGTCATAGACTCTCCTTCAGGGTTCTCCATATAAACAAAGTCTAAGTAAGACACGACGGATCCCTTGACGGTCCATCATACTCACGACGAGCCATCACCTTGCCTGTCGTGTTTCACTGTTACTATTGAAATATCATTAGATCATAACTCTTTTATTTATTTTGTGTGGTTTTGCTTGTCGTTTTTGCTCCTTCTAGTACTTATATTATTTTTTGCATATACTATCTATTATGGCACCAAAACACGATTTAGTCTACGCACGCGGGCGATCAAAGTCTGTCGCCCCGTCTGCCCGCCTGGTCATTGCCTCGGATGGTTAGCGTGACCACGAGTACGTGGCCCCAGGCACTTCCACCCAATCCTGAGATGCACGTGCTGCCAGAGCCTTACCCAAAAAGGTGGCATCCGGCGTAGTCACTGCCTCCCAGTTTGATGAGGAGCGCACACTGACCGGAACACCTTCTGGGTCAGCTAATAATGTAGAAAGAGCGTCTATTTGCTTAGGAGTTTCATGGTGGGAAGAAGCCTCCAGATTTGTTGAGGGTCCCGCACCCGCACCCTCCCCTGCTAGATAGTCTGCCTCGTCTGATGAGGCTGACAGTTCAAAATCTACAAGAGGCGGAGGGGTCGAGATGAGGATGAAGCTCGAGCTTAGAAAAAGGAGCGTCGTGAGATGGAGGCTGCGAGGAGAGCCTCGCTTGCTGAGGAGGAGGCGCGTCAGATGCAAGCAGAAGGGTTAGCTGTTGGGGCGTCTAGCTCTAGAACTCTGGAGATAGTGGGAGGCACTTCTGATAGTGGTGTAAATGATAAGGAAACCACTGAGGGTGTCAAAAATTACAGAGGTAGTGGGTTCCGGGGAACCGAACCCACCAGCTTGCTGATCGTCGGCGCTTTGCGCCCCAAGTTGTCTTCACCTACCACTGTAGTATTTAAATTTTTTTATGCATTGAGGACAATTGCATGTCTTTTTTTTGGGGTGGGGTAAATGAAAAGTGAGTGAGGGAGAAGTCTGAGTAGCCCAATTCACTATCCTATTTTGGGGTTTTCTTGCCTGTGTTCTTTTTCCACAAGAGACTGAGTACTTTTTCTGTTGAACCGGCATGTCTATATCTTGTGTACATAGTTTAATTTTGATGCATGATGGCTAAAATGATATCCTGATAAAATTGAAAATGATGCATGACTAGGCATAGTAATTGATAAATGAGTGGCTCTAAGCATGACATAGAGGTACACCACTGCAATTCCGTAAGTCTAAAAGTCAAACTACGTGTCTGATATTCTGGTAGAGTAATGAGATCTAAACTTAGTGTGAGGAAGATTTGGATAGTCCATTATTTGTACTGATCTAGAACTTGCCTAGTTAGTCCTGCTAAAAGTAAGTTGTAAGAGACAATTAGGAAAGGATCATAGGTCATTATTCAATATAGCCCATTGTTTAGCCTAAATAAAAGAAAACCAAATGAAATTTATCCTTCTTTGATCCAAATGATTTGAGCTTAAACTAGACCTTTCTTTTTATCCTAACTGATCTTTTCTGAGAATAATGTGTTGGCCCTGGTCCCTCCTTGAACATGTGCACCTCAGCTTATGCCAAAAGCATGATTGAGGGTGGCTCAGGCAGTAAACAACCCTTTTTATGGCTCTGACCCAACTTTAGGTATTGTGTACTTTGAATCATCGCAAATCCATTAGTTGAGGGTGGCTATTATGAGGAATGCTCTTGAAAGTGGAGTTGATAGAACAAAGACAGAGAAAGAACAAAAGTAAAGTGACGCAAGAATTAGTTGAAAGAAAAGTAAATAAAAAAAGATATACAAGAAATACAAGCAAGGAAAGAAGAGAGTCACTTACACAAATGAAGAAAAAAAAGGAAAACAACAAAGGTGAAAGAATATGAGAAACTGGGCAAAATAAAATGATAGAAAATGGTATGCTTAGCCGACATGTCAAGGAGGGCAAAAAGTCACTAATGTATACCTAAATATACCCTACCTGGCCCTGAGCCTATGTTACAAGCTAAGAAAGTCCTATCATGATCCTAAGAGTTGTATAGAAAACTTAAAGCAGTGAAAATAAGGGCAAGCTTATGGAAATATGTATGAATGAGTGTGAATTTGCTCTGAGAGTGAGTGTTTAAAAGTAATCCTTATACTCAAACTTAAATCATTGTGTGAAACATGAGAATTTTTTTGAAGTGAGGAAACTAGTTGCAATAAGGAAATATTAGCACCTCGGTGAGAAATTGAAGAGGATAGGTGTTATTGCATGGTAAGTCTGTGTCATGGTATGATTCCAAATAATTCAAGTCTAATAGTGATAGCATGCATAAATATGAAACGATTGATCGGGATTGATAGCCAAATGATTGCGAAAGAGAAAACATGGATACTATTGTACAAAGATTTTGTATGGAGTCATAGTGCGTCGCTTGAGGACAAAGAACAAATTTAAGTTGAGGGTGTTGATATGCCGTGGTTTCACGGTATTATTAATACTTTTTCCTTAAGTTTAGTGTGTCCAAAAGCCTTTTTGTGCTAATTTTTATTTAAGTTTATCTTTATTTGTAGGAAATCTATCTAAAAGAGGAATGCGGAGGTTTTTGAGCGACAAATACAGAAAAGTACCACCTACGGAGCTTGTGACGGTTAGTCGTGCCCGTGACGATCCGTAGGTTGCATCGTAGTGCAATTGCTAAAGGAAGATAGGGAAATATGACCAAGTGTGGGGTTACGGAGTGCGTGACTGACCGTCATATCCATAATGGACCATCTTGCTGGTTCGTCATGAAGTTCAGAGAAGTAGTCCTAGTACCCAAATTCCAAGAGTTCAAGTGTTTTGGAATAGAGACCCTAAACGGACCGTTGTGCCTGTGACGATCTATCATATCTCCCGTCGAGGATAATTAAGAGATCAGCAGAAGAAATTGAACAAGTATGGGATGACGGAGTCCATGACGGTCCGTCGTGACCACGACGATCCGTCGCGAGGTCCGTCGACCCAGCCGCATTTTACAGATTTCCAGCAAATAGAGTCCTTATGTAATTAGGTTTTTATTTTTTTATAAATAGTTCAAAAAACCTCGTTTTGGAGGTTAGACTCTTGATTATTTTTTTAGACCTTTTGTGAGATTCTTAATTATTTTAAGATTGTTGCAATAGATTGTTGGTGATTTTTGCTGATTAATCAAGCAAACTTTCGGATTTTACTCTTTCTCATTAAAGTAAGTACATGAATTCTTATTCCATATATTTGAATATTGTGATTATGACTATGGGTAGCTAAACTCCATAACTAGGGTTGTAGGAACCATAGGCAAATAATGAGGTAAAACCGAACTAAAATAATAATTCTAGAATAGTGCCTTGCATGTATTGATAATTCTTTCGCTTAGAAGTCTTTTTAACGGATGACCAACATTAGAATTCGCCTTAATGCTACTTGCCGGGCCAAGGATGTAGATAATAGAAAAGGAATTATCAACATAGATTTAGTGTATACTATCTAATAGGCTAGTATTGATTGGTATGAGGTAATAACTTAGTTAAATATCGAATATGATGCTTAATATGAGGTAAAGATAAGGGCAGTATAACATCACACGTAGCCGGACCAAGATGCGGAGTGAAATTTTCTAGATGCCGGACCAAGGATTTAGAAATACATCTTATCACTTTGCATGCAACATTCTAGGAAAGAGTTGTTATAGTTAGAATTATCAATTTATGAACCTGTGGTCAACATATAAACCCTAGTTACTTTAATAAATTGATTAAACTCCATCATTCGAAGCTGTTAGTTGTCTCCTTTAATTTCACTAGTTATTTTCATTTACTTAGAAATAGAAAACCCCCCATTTATCATTTTTGCTTTTAAAGGAAGTAATTGATTGAACAATAGTAATAATAGATTGAAGTTAAGTCTAAAGTATTTTCCTCGTGGGAACGATCTCAACCTCATTAGTTGGGTTATTTACTTGACACGACCACTTTACTTCTTATTTGAAAAGTAAGTTTGAGCGTATCAAGCATATGAGGAGATGATTCTCCTAAGCCTATAATTATAAAGTAATGTAATAATGGATTTTCAATAAATGGAACTTAATTTATCACCGAGCGATCTTGTAGATGAGGGGGTGGAACCTTCCTTAAGAGGGAAGGCAAAAGGGTCAACTACGATACTCACAGGGTGAATAGCCTCATAACCCAAAAGGTGTAGAGAGATTTTTCCATGATGCCCCCAAGTTCCATAAAGTATAATTACCATATAGGATCTAGCAAGTGATATAATAAAAAATATCTAGTATATTACTCATGTCTTACCTTGGAAAGTATAATGCCCTCTTTTTGGTGTGCGGGTTAGCTTTCGTATCAATAGAGCGATATTTCTAAAATATGGTACACTCAATGGAAGGATAATAGGCCGGAGGTGTCCGGTTTTATTGAGTTGGAAGGATTGATAGAAGCTTTTCTTGGTAACTACTTTCCGTGTGAGAGGAGAGAAGTTAGGGTAGAGGAGTTGATCAGTATCAAGCAAGGTAATATGAGAGTTGATGCATAATCTTTGACATTCTTTATGTTATCTAGATATTCCTCTTCCCTTGTGTCAAATCCAAGAGATGAAATGATTGGTTTTGTGATACGTTTGGATGATTTAGTGAGGGAGGAATGTCGTACGACGATGCTACATGATTATTTGACCTTAGCTAGACTCATAGTGTATGCACAATAAATTGAAGAGTCTAAACTTAGGAGGATGACTAGAAACTTGAAAACGGGTGGTTCTAATGACCAAGAGCAATCTAGGTCTAAGTAGAGGGGCAAAGGTCAAGAAGACACTAGAAGTGCTAAGCTGAAATTGGAGAGAGGAGGTCGTTCTCAAAATGTAAAACCTACATGTGTCACTTGTGGAATGCGGCATTATGGTGAGTGTTTAAGAGGTACAGGGAGTTTCTATGGTTTCGGTAAGAAAGGACACAAGGTGAGAGATTTTCCTAATATTGCTTCTAGAAGAAGAGAGGGTAAGGATGTTGCTTCTGGTGTTCCAAAAGATGATGTTCCAACAAAGAGGTGTTTCTATGCACTCTGGATTAGAGGATCAAGGACGGATGAGCATGATCATGATGAGGGCAAGTCCTTGCGTTTACTTTAAGTGATATTAAATCCATCTAATAGAGGGAGTATGGTTAGTAGATGGGATAAAATGATATAGAAGCATGTCACGTGTGCATGGTGTTTAGGATTTTTCTTGAAATTGAATTGCATTAACATCTTGCATTGTGTGTGTTATGAAGCAACGATTATGTTGTATGATGTTTTTATATTATGTTACCTTGTATATTAGCTTTTTTCTGTTATTAAGTGCTTAAAAGTTGAATTTTTGAAAAAAAATGTTGATTCATTGTAAGGGTGCTGGCAGTACTGTTAAAGTTTTGAAAATTTGATTAATTGATTCTTTGGTCGAAAATTGTTGTAATGCAGTTAGAAATAATGTATATTAGTATAAAAATTGAATATAAAATGAGTTTTTACTTTTTGGAATGAAGCATGTGAGTTTTGTAGCATACAGAGTTATAGAATTATTTTCTAATTTCTCGTTGTGTTATGATTCTCTTGAGTATGTGAAATTTGTGTTTTCTTATTGATTGTGTGTTATATGATATGGTCATGATCTTCTAGTTTAATGTATATTCTTGAAAGTGTTCGGAAGTGACAAGTGTCATGCGAGGACAAATGTTGTCCAAGTGGGTGAGATTGTAAGACCCCAAAAATCACTTATGTGAAATAGAACCTAACATTGTTGTCATGATGTCCTAAGGTCCTAAATAGGTCTTTTATGTTCTATGTAGGCAGTGTCTAAGAGTTTAGGTGCATAGGAACTCAAACGTCAACGGATGACTAAGACGTTATACGACTAAGTCACATGTGTTCCTCATATTTGGTTCTATGTGTTTATTTCTGATTCATGTGGTTGTAAGGTTATTATATGGGGTATTATGATGTACATAGGTATTGTGTCGAGTTTCTTGAAGTTTGGAGGTCAAACATCCTAGAACGTCCATAACGTTCGATAGATGTATCTTGAAATGGCATTATGTGTCTAAGCATGTTTCGTCGAGTTTTACGTGTTTCTTTTGGATAAAATTCGCGTGAGAGGTGCTAAACTTGTATACAAATATTCCAAGGACCATCCAAGGATCCTTAAGGAAGGACCCAAAAGTGGTGCCTACACTGTTCAAAGCAGCCTCTAATCACGGAGGCAATCTACTGCTCGTGGGCTAATCGACGCCCCATTGATGGGTTCCATTCATGGAGACTTGATATTTTGACAGAAGGTACCCATGTTGAGTGTCTAAACTAAACGAGGGAAGGACAGGATGGTCCATTTATGGACAAACGGTCCGTCGACTACCAACCATCGATGGCGTCTGCGTCCTGCGTGCAACTTCTCTGTGAAGTGAGGGGTGAAGTTGTAATTTAACCCCAATTACAAATAAGAGTATTGGAGGTTCCTTAAGGGTATTTTGGGTATTTAAATTTGTATATAAGTGTTTAACACTTAGAAGATTTCATTCTTCAAAATAACAAACCCAAATCCGTTATAATTTTTCTCACGAACTCCATTGAATTCAAAACTCTAGGAAGGGCTTGGAGTGATGAATTTAGTAGAGATTATTCATAAAAGTTAAGAATTAGATTCATCAAGGTATTAATTTTGATCCTTTAAACTATCTTCATCGAGGAGCCTAACTCTCAAAAAGTTTTATAATTTTTTCAAGTTGAATTGTCCAATTTCATGATTCTACCATGAGTTCTTGCATTAATTGTTTAAAATGTTAATTATTGATTAAATTGTTATTTTATTGATGATTTTAAACTAAAATAACCTATGAACCCATGAATTAGATGAACCCTAGATTTTGACTAAGTTATGGGTTACTTGATATTAATCTAATGTTGATGAATTATGAAGTAGATTTCAATGGGCTATCTAATGTTGTTATAATTGTAATAAATTGATATATAGGTTGTATTGGATTGAATATGTAGTAGTTTGACCTAGTTTCATGAATATTATTGTAATTATGTTGAATTGACTGTTTTGGTCGTGGGTAAGGGCCTTCTTATATCGAATTGGGTGTGTTTACATTGGATTGAGTTGTTGAAGATGATCTGGTGGCAAGCTGAC
Source organism: Solanum lycopersicum (assembly GCF_036512215.1). Lineage (NCBI taxonomy): Eukaryota > Viridiplantae > Streptophyta > Magnoliopsida > Solanales > Solanaceae > Solanum > Solanum lycopersicum. The sequence goes on from NC_090805.1 coordinate 19,964,108, forward strand.
CTATTTCTTTATTGTGATTGGTCTTGTCCACATATGGTGGCAGTGTTGTGTGGTTTACTTGAAAATGATGTGGCCTTGTTAGAGTTATTTTAAGTTATAGGATGATCATGGCCTTGTCATCAACTACTTGAAGTAAGGAAGGACACAAGGTTAGGTTCGTTACTTGACTTCTATTGTAAATTTTACTTTGGGGAAACTATAGCCTTAACCAACACTAAGACCGTGGTTGCGAATCATGGAATTTTGTGTTGTATAACCTTACACAAAAGGAAGATGTTCTACATTGAAAAAGTAGAACATTAACATCATTCTAATATATTAGGTGATATCACATGCTAGATACTATTGGGAAAATATAGTTTATGGATCTTGGAGGAATATATGGAAACCCTATTTATGCTAAATGGGGCATTATAGTTATCCACCTCTTGAGGACTATGGTGAAACTACCTTCCCACATTTGGAAGGGACACCCCCATCTTCAAGTTCATTCGGTGTTAAGCTAAGTTCACTTTATTGAAAAGACTTTATTAACATTACTTTATAAAAGAAGGTTATAGGAGTACTAACCCCCAACATGCTTATCTCCTAAGTCATAGATGTGAATTATCAACCTAAATCATGTTAGAAAACCTTTCAAATAAACATATCATATTCAAGTACCATCTCGTTAGGATGCCATTGATAACACCTTTCAATAACCCCTCTTTTGACCGGACGATAATACATGTATCATAGACATGTTTTCAATTGTGTGGTTATTAATAGATGTGAGAAAACCTTTCACAAAAATACCCTTAGGTTACACATGTGCATACTTCACTTTTTTCATGGATAAGTGTATAGGTTTAACTATATGAGAAATCCTTTCACATAAACATATTTAAACACTATGAACATTCATACTTTACCACATCATATACTTGACATCATATCATATAAGATATGTTCATAAAATACTCATGCATTCATATTTGTTTACATGAATTAAAACCTAGGAACTATCGTGTCAGGCATACATGTGCAATGCCTACACAAGGTCCGATACCCTTGTCCAAACTTGCATACCTATCAAGTTATCCTAGATAAGGAATGCATAATTGTCACAGCTACATAGTACATACTATAAGATATGATGTTCTTTGGAGTGCAACATGGAGTACTTGACCTCTCGGAGGTCTTGTACAGGCCCTTTGACATCATTCATTGCATTCATGTATGAAATATAGTGCTGAATTAAACTTTTCATTTGAATAATATCTCATACTATCTTTTTTATAAAAACTTAGGAAAATACTAAGTTTCAACATATGTCAATTTTAGACTCAAGAATACTTGTGACACGGTCCATATAATAGAAATATAGAAATACACAATCTATTATAATACGTTGAATAAAATAAGTTTAAAGATAGTTATGTCCCCGAGTAAATTAAGTACATACTTCAACTTTTTTTTGAAAGAATCCTCTTTTGGAAGCCTTGATTCAAAACACTTCTCGCCTTCGACTGATATGCTCAAACTTACTTCTCAAATAAGAAATAAAGCGGTCGTGTCAAGTAAATAACCCAACTAGTAAGGTTGGGATTGTTACCACGAGGAAAATAATCTAGACTTAACTTCAACCTGTTATTACTATTGTTTGGTCAATGACTTCCTTGGAAAGTAAAAACAATAAAAGGGGGTTTCTATTTCTAAATGAGTGAAAATAATTAATGAACTAGAAAGAGACACTTAACTGCTTTGAATGTTGGATTTTAATCAATTAATCAAAGTAATTAGGGTTTACGTGTTCCCCATAAGTTCATAACTTGATAATTCTAACTATAACAATTCTTTCCTAGTATCTTGCATGCCAAGTGATAAGTTATGTATTTCTAAATCCTTGGTCCACCATCTAGAAAATCTCACTCCGCACCTTTGTCCGGCTACGTGTGTTGCTATCCTAACCCTTATCCTTACCTCATATTATGCATCGTATTCGATATTTGACTAAGTTATTACCTCGTACCAATCAATACTAGCCTATTAGATAGTATACACTAAATCTATGTTAATAATTCTTTTCCTATTATCTACATCATTGGTCCGGCAAGTAGCATTAAGGCTAGTTCTAACGTTGGCCGTCCGTTAAGAAGACTTCTAAGCGAAAGAATTATAAATACATGCAAGACACTATTCTAGAATTGTTATTTTAGTTAGGTTTTATCTCATTATTTTCCTACGGTTCCCACAACCCTAGTTATGGAGTTTAGTTACTCATAGTCATACTCACAATATTCAAATATATTAAATAAGAATTCATGTACTTACTTCAATGAGAAAGAGTAAAATCCGAATGTTTGCTTGATTAATCATCAATATTCACTTGAAAGAATCTCAAAGTAATCAATAATCTCACAAAAAGTCTAATGATTATCAAGAATCTCACAATACAATTTTTACCAATACGGAGTTTAACAATCTAAGAGTCTAACCGTCTAAGAGTCTAACCTCAAAAACGAGGTTTTTCAAACTATTTATAAAAAATAAAAAAAAACTAATTAAACAAGGACTCTATTTGCTGGAAATCTGCTAAAACGTGGCTGGGTCGACGGACCTCACGACGGATCGTCGTGGTCACGATGGACCGTCATGGACTCTATCGTCCCATACTTGTGCAATTTCTTCTGCTGCTCTCTTCACCACCCTCGACGGAAAGTATGACGGACCGTCATAGGCACAACGATCCGTCGAGGGTCTTCGTTTCAAAACACTTTAACTCTTGGAATCTGGGTACTGGGATTACTTCTCTAAACTTCATGACGAACCTGCAGGACAGACCGTCATAGCCACGACGGACCATCACAAGCTTCGTAACCCCACACTTGGTCAGACTTCCCCATCTTTCTTCAGCAGCTTCACTCGCTGCCACCTACGGACCATAACAAGCATTACGGACCGTCATAAGCTCCGTAGGTGGTCTCTTCTGCATTTCTTCGCTCAAAATCTCCGCACCTAGCTTTGGACAGATTCTCTGCAAAACAAAGAGAAACTTATATAAATATTAGCACAAAAAAGGCTTTTGGACACTCTAAACTTAAGGAAAAAGTATTAATTATTCCGTGAAACCACGGTATATCAACACCCTCAACTTAAATTCATTGTTTGTCCTCAAGCGACGCACTATGACTCACTACACAATCTTTGTACAATAGTATCCATGTTTTATCCTTTGCAATCATTTGGCTATCAATCCCGATTAATCTCATCAAATCTATGCATGCTATCACTATTAGGCTTGAATTTTGTGGGATCAGAACATGAGACAGACTCACCATGCACTAACACCTATTCTCTTCAATTTCTCTCCGAGGTGCTAACAATTCCGGTATTGCAACTAGTGTCCTCACTTTAAAACAAAATCCTCATTTTTCACACAATGATTTTAGTTTGAGTATAAGGATTACTTTTTCAACACTCACTCTCGGAACAAAGTCACACTCATTCAAACCTATTGCCATAAGCTTGCCCTTATTTTCACTGTCTTAAGTTCTCTATACAACTCTTAGGATCACGATAAGACTTTCTTAGCTAGTAACATAGGTTGAGGGTCAGGTAGGGTATATTTAGGTTTACTTTAGTGACTTTTTTCCCTCCTTGACATATCGGCTAAACCTTCCACTTTCTATCATTTTATCTTGCCTAGTTTCTCGTATTCTTTCACCTTGCTATTTTCTCTTCTTTCTTCATTTGTGTAAGTGACTCTCTTCTTTTCTTGCTTGTATTTCTTGTGTATTTTTCTTTTTCTTTACTTTTCTTTCAACTAATTCTTGAGTCACTTTACTTTTTTTCTTTCTCTCTCTTTGTTCTTTCAACACCACTTTCCAGAGCATCCCTCATAATAGCCACTCTCAACTCATGGCTTTGCCATGAGTCAAGGTACACAATATCCGAAATTGGGTTAGGGCCATAATGAAGGTTATTTACTGCATTAGCCACCCTCAACTTATGCTTTTGGCATAAGCTGAGGTGCACATGTCCAAGGAGGGACCAAGGCCAACACATCGTTCCCAGAAAAGATCAGTTGGGGAGAAAAAGAAAGGTCTAATTTAAGCTCAGATTATTTGGATCAAAGAAGGATAAATTTCATTTGGTTTCTTTTATTTAGGCTAGAAATGGGCTATGTTGAATAAGGGACTATGATCCTTTCCTAATTGTCTATTACAACTTACTTTTAGCAGGACTAACCAGGCAAGTTTTAGCTCTGTACCAATAGTGGACTTATTCGAATTTTCCTCACACTCACTTGACATCTCATACTATACCAGATTATCAGACACCTAGTTCAAATTTAAGACTTAGGGTAATGGTGTGACTCTATGTCATGCTTAGAGCCACACAATTATCAGTTACTATGCCTAGTCATGCATCATTTTCCAGTTTATCATGATATCATTTTAGCCATCATGATTCAGAATTAAACTATGTACAAAAGATATAAACATGCTGGTTCAACAGAAAAAGTAATCAGTCTTTTGGAGAAAAAGAAAACAGGCAAAAAAATCCCAAAAGAGGATAGTGAGTTGGGCTACTCAGACTTCACCCTAATGCTCACTTTCCATTTACCCCACCCCCAACAAAAAAAAAGCAATTGTCGCCAATGCATAAAAATATAAATACTAGAGTGGTAGGTGAAGCAAACCTGTGGCGCAAAGCGCCGTCGATCAGTAAGACAGTGGGTCCGGTTCCCTGGAACCCACGTCCTCTGCCATTTGGACACCCTCAGTGGTGTCCTCAGTAACAACTGCACCATCAGTAGTGCCTCCTGCTATCTCCACAGTGCGGGAGCTTGATGCCCCAGCCCCTAACTCTGATGCTCTCATTTGGTGCGCCTCCTCCTCAGCAAGTGAGGCTCTCCTCGCAGCCTCTATCTCTCGGCTCTCCTTCTTCCGTGCTCGTACCTCGTCCTCTACTCGACCCCTACCCCTCTTGGCACTCTGTCGAGGGGGAGGTGGTGGAATTTCTGAAGTAGCAAAAAGGGCCGCCAACACTGTATCCTCAGCAGGCTCGACAGAAGGGGCCTCAGACTCAGACATCCTAGCATCTAAGATAGTGTTGATGTTTGCACGAAGACTGTCGACTGCAGCCTGAAGAGTCGACACATCCACCGCAGGGGATGGTCGGGCTAGCACCCTCAACTCTAAGGCGTCCAAGCGCTGGTTAACCTCAGCGATCTTCAACTCTGTAAACTGGACCATTTTCCTCTCTAGGCACTCTTCTGACTCAGTAATAGACTTCTGCATCCACGGCTGGATATGATGCAGAAGTGTGGCCATTTGCGCCTCTAGTTTTTGGACCCTAGTAAGGGGGACCAGTGCCGGTAGAGGGGCTGTGCGAGAGGAGCTCAGGGCAGTGCTACTACCCGGGGTAGACTTGACCGAGGTAGTGTCAGTGGACACCGCTTGTGTAGCCGTGCGGGCCTGAGCTACCGTATCAGCAAGATCATCAGCAAGTGGGGGCAGCTCTGCACGGGGCCCTCTATGTGGAGCCAACTCATTGGCCTCGTCTCTGATGAGGCCGACGTCAACAGTGCCCTGCGGGGCCTTAAGCTGATCTACGTGCCATATGGGCACACCTGTGGACCTGCAGAGAGTAAAGATCATGAACGGGAAAGGGTAGGTAGTAGTGACCTTGAATGCCCTCTCGTGCATGACTGCCTGTAGAAGCCATGCGAAGTCCACCTCGAACCCGGCTATCATCGCCGCCATCAGCACTGCTCGATCCAAGGTAACGATATTATCTGCATCTGTGGGGGAAAGGTAGTGATGGACAAGCAGCCACAAGAACTTCGCCGTGATAGTGAGGTTGGCCTTCTTGATGGCCCCCTTCGGCTCAATCACTCAATCGGCACCCTCTCCATCTACTTACAGGTGCAGGTCCATCCACTGCTTGGTGGTCTCTCTTAGTGATGGCTTGCGCAAGAACTGGCCATCTTTAACTATCTGCCAGCGGTAGTCAAACTCGGTAGTGAGAGGGGTCCAAGTAGCCTCAACACCCACGCCGTATAGAAATCGGTGGATGGCAGGCAATGAAATGTCAACCTATACACCCAGTACTCGGACCTGCTCCAGTGGGGCCTGTTTAGCGGGGGCAGCCCGCCTATCTATCTGTGATCGGAGAGTCGCTACGTAGGATGCGTAGAACTCTCGGACCATTTCTTCACTGTAACATCCCAACGGACGTGCTATCCACTCCAAGCGATGCCTGATGAAGAGATTGTGGATCTCAGGCATCGTCGAGAGACTCCCTATAAGGACACGCCGTTCCAAGGTGAGCGTTCGAGTCATCACTCCTTTATCAGTCAGGAACTTGGCATCGGAGTAGACTTGTAATTGCCCGTCGACACACCACCAGTTGTGCTGGTCAGTGGCTGGGGTGGGTACCGGAACTGGTGAGCCTGATGTAGATTCTGAACTGTCAGCCTCATCAGACGAGGCTGACGCTGCAGCTGTGGCGGGTGCGGGAACCTCAACAGAGCTGGAGGCTTCCTCAGACCATGATACTCCTAAGGATCCAAACGCTCCTTCTTCATTTGTGGCTGACCCAGAGGGTGTGCCGGTCAGTTTGCGCTCCTCATCAGATTGGGAGGTAGTGACTACGCCGGATGCTACCTTTTTGGGTGTGGCTCTGGGAGCACGTGCAGCACGGGAAGGTGTGGAAGTGTCTGGGGGCACATACTCAGGGTCACGCTCATCGTCAGAGCCGATGACCATGCGAGCAGACGAGGCGATAGACTTTGTTCGCCCGTGTGCGTAGGTTCGGTCTTGCTTGGGTGCCATAGTAGATAGTACCTGTAAAGGATCAATATTAGTATGAGTAGTGACAAACAAGACAAGCAAAACCATACGAAATAAAACATTGAAAATAGTATGTCATTGCTATAGAAACAGTGACACACGATGGGCCTGGTGATGCCTCGTCGTGACTATGACGGACCGTCATGAGGTCCGTTGTGTATTACATAGACTATGTATATATGGAGAACCCTGAAAGAGAGTCTCTAACTAGTATGACGCTATGTGCAGAACGGACCGTCACAGGTACGACGGTCCGTCGTAGGTGTCCATCGTAGGACACATGGAAGAAATATGGAGACCCATAGGAGAGGGGTGGCTAACCGTCATGACGGTCATGCAGGACGGACCGTCGTGTGTATGAAGGTCCGTCATATGTGTCCATTGAAGGACACTTAGAAAAAGTGAGAGACCTTTAGAAACAGGGTCTCTGACAACCAGAACGGTTGTGCAGGACAGACCATCGTGGGTATGATGATCCGTCACATGTGTCCGTTGAAGGACACTTAGAAAAAGTGGGAGACCCTTAGAAACAGGGTCTCTGAAAAACAGAACGGTTGTGCTGGACGGACCGTCGTGGGTATGATGGTCCGTCACATGTGTCCGTTAAAAGACAGGGTGCTAGGGCTTTTGGAACGGACCCTACGACGATCCATCATAGGTATGATGGTCCGTCATTGGGGTCTCGTTCGGTATATTAGTGATAGAACTTGGGGTACCCCATGCATCCCTGATGAACCCACATCAAACTTGTAGTGTTTTGGACCTACATTTGTCTAACCCAACTACTTAGGAAACTAGCAATTCAAAAGCATCTATGTCTAGGGTTGTAAACATGGCAATTTCGAACATTTTAAACCTAGGTTAGACAGAATAGTATAAAAGAAACAACATATGACTAATAACTAAGCTAATACTAACTAATAAACAAAAATGCAAGATTAAATGAGTAGATATTAGAGACACATACCTTAGAATTGGAGAAAAACAACTGGCCAAGTAAGGGCTAGTCCATTTGGACTTGAGCTTGCCTGGAAGACAAGGTGACCCAGAACTGTGTACAAGCATCAAATCTCCAATCAAAAGATCTTGTTTTGCATCTTTTTGTTCATTCTCCTTCTTCATCTTTTCTTTGTGGGATATGGCAGATACCGATTGGAGCTCACCACCCTACCTCATGGTCCTATAAATGTTGAAGGTTGCTTCTTCATTATTCAACCGAAATGTCATCTGTCCCTTCTCCATATCAACTAAGGCTCAAACTGTAGCGAGGAATGGCCTCCCAAGGATAATAGGCACTTCAAAATCGACCTCACAATCAAGAATAACAAAATCAGCCGAAAAGATTAATGACTCCACTTTTACTAGCACATCATGATGTATCCATATAGGTCGTTTCACTGTCCGATCAGCCATCAGTAGCCGCATCGCAGTGGGTTTTGGATCTCCCAAACCTAACTTCTTGTAAATCGAGAGGGTCATGAGATTTATGCTTGCCCCCAGATCACATAATGCTTTCGCAAAATGTAATGACCCAACTGTACAAGGAATAGTGAACGCACCAGGATCTTCTTTCTTTTGTACGAGGGATCTTGTAGCAATAGCACTACAATGTTGCACTCTATCATCATCCTCGAAAGTGACCGATCTTTTCTTGGTGACCAGATCTTTCATAAATTTGGCATAACCGGGCATTTGTTTTAAAGTTTCTACCAAAGGGACATTGATAGAAAGCTGCTTCAACATTGTTATAAAACACCGATATTTACCATCCTCGTTCTTTTTCACTAATCTCTGAGGGAAGGGTGGTGGTGGCCTAGGCATGGGAATTGCCTTAATAGGTACTTCTGCATCTTTTCCATTACTTTCCTCTATCACGACCCAACCCGATAGGCCGTGATTAGTGCCCGTTTTGGACACCCACATACAAACCTGCTAAGTATGACCAACTGAAACTAAGACAATATGGAATTTAATCAAATCAAGCCAACCCCAACGTCATATATATATATAAGAGGACCTGTCTCATAAGGAGTCATAACCATTCAACCATAACAGCATACGCGAGCCGACAAGGCCGCCACTATTCAAAGCATAATGATGTACGCAGCCGACAAGGCTGCCCCTGTACAAGCGGACATCCCAAACAAACCATGTCCAGACCATTATCCAAAACATATATATACAACCCACATAATGTCCACAGACCTCTAAGAGTACATTAGTGAAACTCGACGGGACAGGGCCCCGCCATACCCATAGACGAGCAAAAGACTACACAAAAGTTATGTACCAAAACGACTGGGCTCCGGAACAGTGGAGCTCTCCCAATCAGCAGAGTAGATATCCTAGGCGGGAGGATCACCGAACTGCGCGTCTACACCTGCGGGCATGAAACGCAGCCCCCCGAGGAAAGGGGGGTCAGTACGGACAATGTACTGAGTATGTAAAGCATAAGGTAAAGATGACAGGATACCAATGTGGCAACTCGAAACAAAATATCGCTACACATATACTTTTTAAGTGAAAATCATGCATATATTTAACATTTAAGGTGCCCAGCTTCCCTAGTAAGGGGCTCGGCAAAATAATCACCACGTCATCTCCGTCATCATCATCATCATAACCATCCTCATCACCAATCATATATATAATATACATACCCGGCCCTCTAGTGAGGAACTCGGTGACATATGCAAGAAACTCCGCACGAACATTAACCGGCCCGGGACTCGGTGAAATGATAAATGACTCTATGCACGAGCAGAATATTATGAGCAACCATATGCAATTAAAATCATTTCTTATAACTCAATAGAACAATCAACGTGAACCAGCAAGGAGTATTACCAAAGATTAATGTTTTATCAAGATTATGAACCTTTAATACGATATGAAAACGTAAAATTTCAATGACTCTAAGAAGCATTACCATAGATATTAGAGATCATCATAGCCTTAGACATAACCGATATATAGAGGAATAATTGTGGAAGCAAGAATATACATCACCTAGACGCTTTAGAGGTAAGTATCAAATCTGTCCGTTATTCGCTTATTTTTAAAAGTCATGCCAAGCAAAGAAAGAAGGGACAGCGTTACATACCGTATAATTGAGCCGCACGTCCAATATTTACTGCTCAAGCTATTAATCTATAACAAGCAACAATCGTGCCGCAATTAGATAAACATCGTGCTTTACTTTCTTGTAAGCTAGCTAATAATCTAACGAAAATTCGGCAGCACCTCCCCTATTTTCCTTACTTCGTCCCAATCCGACAACAATCCAAATTATCCATAGCAATACCAATAACACATATAACCCAAAGAATCATATAAACAGCCCAAGCACCAACATGACACCACTAATAATCCGATTATGGTTTCCATTCATACTTAGCACATTCAATAACTAAAACAAACTTCCTAAGCTACTGGTCACGCCCCCTTCTTAAAATTAATGGATAATTAACAAGGGTATTCTAAAGAATTAACACACCAAACAAGGAGATTACTAACCAAATTATTTGCAGCTGCTGGCCAAGAGTTGCAGGGTTGGTTTCTCCATTTCCAAGGCTGCCTAAGACAAGTGGTGAAGAAGAAGATGATATGCAGCAATGCATTTCACCACTTTATATAGCATGGAGTGGATTTCTCCACCTCATTTAATAGTATGAAGTGGAGGCAGCCCCCCTCTACACCTGTCCACTAAGGCCAGCCCACAATCTGATCCCTTATTAATTTTTGCCTTAAGTGGTGGGGCCCATTGGATTAAATCAATCCAAATTAGCCACTAATTAATCCCTCACTTAAAGTTAATGGCACTTACATTAACCAACTCATACTTAATATCACATTTGGAAATAACATCCTTGCCTAATATTTCTTTACGTCTTCTAGATCACGATGCGCACTACGTATAAAAAAAATACGAGGCATAACATCCTTCCCCCCTTAGGAACATTCGTCCTCGAATGTTAAGTTAGCGTCTTGCAAAAGCAAATTCCAGCGAGGTCTCTCTAAAAGTTATACCTATCAACCTGCATTCCGTAACTTACAGATGCCTCACAGCTACATAATCTCATTATCTATCAATATAGTCAAGCTAGGAATTGAATTACCTGCAAGTACGGGGAACAAGTAAGGATACTTATTTTTCATTTCGTCTTCCGCTTCCCAAATCATCTCCTCCCTATTGTTATTTTGCCACAACACTTTGACGGAAGCCACATCCTTAGTACGTAACCTTCTAACCTGACGATCAAGTATAGCCACGGGTTTCTCCTCATATGACAACTCCTCTGTTACCTGAATATCATCTACAGGGAATACTCTAGAAGGATCACCAATACATTTACGTAGCATCGATACATGGAAGACTGGATGTATCGCCTCCAAATCAGACGGTAGATCCAACTCATAGGCAACCTTGCCTATCCTACGAACAATCTGATAAGGCCCAATGTATCTCGGACTGAGCTTCCCCTTCCTGCCGAATCTCATCACACCCCTCATGGGTGATACCTTCAGGAATACCCAGTCACCAATCTGAAACTCCAAATCTCGACACCGATTATCTGCATATGACTTCTGTCGACTCTGGGCTGCTAATAATCTTTCTTGAATAAGCTTCACCTTGTCAACAGCTTGCTGAATCACATCCGGGCCTATTAACTTAGTCTCGCCAACATCAAACCAACCAATAGGTGATCTGCACTTCCTCCCATATAAGGCCTCGTACGGTGCCATCTGGATACTAGAATGGTAGCTATTATTATAGGCAAACTCAATGAGCGGCAAGTGGTCATCCCAGCTGCCTTTGAAGTCAATAATACAGGCCCGCAACATATCTTCTAGTGTCTGAATAGTACGCTCAGCCTGCCCATCAGTCTGAGGGTGAAATGCTGTGCTAAGGTTCACCTGTGTCCCCAATCCCTTCTGAAACGATCTCCAAAAGTTGGCTGTAAATTGAGCTCCTCAGTCTGATATAATGGACGTGGGAACCCCATGAAGTCTCACTATCTCCCTGACATATAACCTCGCATAATCTTCAGCCGAATAAGTAGTCCTGACTGGAAGAAAATGGGCCGATTTCGTCAGCCTATCTACAATAACCCATATAGAGTCATACTTCCGTTGAGTGCGAGGTAAGCCTGTAATGAAGTCCATATTAATCATCTCCCATTTCCAAGTCGGGATCTCTATCTCCTGTAATAATCCACCAGGCTTTTGATGTTCGATCTTGACTTGTTGACAATTTGGGCACTGAGCAACAAACTCTGCTATGTCCTTTTTCATGCCATCCCACCAATATAAGCATCTGAGGTCATGATACATTTTTGTTGACCCTGGGTGAATAGAATAACGGGCAGAGTGTGCCTCTCCCATAACTTGCCGTCGTAGCCCCGTAGTATCGGGTACACACAATCTGCCTTCATATCGTAACACTCCATCAGGTGTAACCTTAAATGGGGTCTTTTCCTTTTGAAGAGCTGCATCTCTATACTGTGCCAGAATAGGGTCCTTGTATTGGTGTCTCTTTACCTCATCTATGATTGAGGACTCAGCAACCTCTCGAATAGAAACTCCACTATCTTCCGAATTAGCTAGACGGACTCCAAGGCTGGATAGCCGCTGAATCTCCCGAACCATATCCCTCCTTTCTGGTTGTACATCTGTCAAGCTACCCATGGACTTACGGCTAAGAGCATCTGCTACAACATTCGCTTTCCCTGGATGATATAAAATATCAACATCATAATCCTTTAGCAACTCTAACCACCGCCTCTGTCGTAAGTTCAGCTACTTCTGTTTAAAGATATATTGGAGACTCTTATGATCTGTATAGATGTCCACATGGACACCATATAAATAATGTCTCCATATCTTCAAGGCATGAACCACGACCGCTAACTCCAGATCGTGAGTAGGATAGTTCTTTTCATGCTTCCTAAGTTGTCGGGAGGCATAGGCTATAACTTTGCCATGCTGCATCAATACACATCCTAGCCCAACACCCGAAGCATCACAATAAATAACATAGCTGTCTGGTCCCTCTGGTAGAGTTAGGACTGGAGCTGTAGTCAATTTGTCTTTCAATAGCTGGAAGCTTCGCTCACAAGCATCTGTCCACTGGAACTTGGCTGCCTTTTGAGTTAGCCTTGTCAAAGGCACTGAAATTGAGGCAAACTTTTCTACGAATCTCATGTAATATCCTGCTAACCCCAAAAAGCTGCGTACCTCAGTAGGTGTCGTAGGTCTGGGCCAAGTCTTTACTGCCTCAATCTTCTGCGTATCTACCCGAATACCATCAGCTCCAATAATATGCCCCAAGAATGCCACTGAAGTCAACCAGAACTCGCACTTAGAAAATTTAGCATACAACTTCTGGTGCTGTAGCACCCTAAGTACCGTCCTTAAATGATCTGCATGCTCCTCTTCTGAACGTGAATAGACCAGAATATCGTCTATAAATACAATAACAAACATATCAAGGAATGGTTTAAATACTCGATTCATTAAATCCATGAATACCGCTGGAGCATTAGTCAGCCCAAAAGACAGCACTCTAAACTCATAATGCCCATATCGGGTCCGGAATGCTGTCTTTGGAATATCTGCCTCCCTTACCCGCACCTGATGATAACCTGACCGCAAGTCTATCTTTGAAAAATACTTTGCACCCTGCAACTGGTCAAATAGATCGTCAATCCTTGGGAGGGGATACCTGTTCTTTATTGTTACTTTGTTCAACTGCCTATAATCAATGCACATCCGTAGCGACCCATCCTTCTTCCTCACAAACAGTACTGGTGCTCCCCAAGGTGACGTACTAGGCCTGATGAAGCCCTTTTCTAGCAAATCCCTCAATTGCTCTTTCAATTCTTTCAACTCAGCAGGTGCCATTCTATAAGGAGGTATAGATATAGGCTGGGTATCTGGCAGTACATCTATAGTAAACTCTATCTCCCATTCTGGAGGAAGGCCTGGAAGTTCCTCGGGGAATACATTAGGAAATTCATTAACTACCGGGACTGATTGAAGAGTCGGTGCCTCTGCCTTTATGTCATACACCCGAATCAGATGGTAAATATAGCCTTTTCTAACCATCTTCCCGGCCTTGAGGTATGAAATGAACTTACCTTTCGGCGATACTGTACTTCCCTTCCACTCTATAATCGGTTCCCTTGGAAATTGAAATCGAACTATCTTTTCTCTGCAATCAACATTAGCATAACAAACAGCCAACCAATCCATGCCCATGATAATATCAAACTCAATCATATTTAACTCTATTAGATCTGCTACGGTATGACGACTATATATAGCTACTGAACAATTCCTATATACTCGCTATGACAAAATCTCCTACAGGTGTAGCTACCTCAAATGGTTCTATCAACTCAGACTCTATTCCGATCCTACTAGCAACAAAGGGAGATATATATGATAAGGTGGAACCTGGGTCTATCAATGCATACACACTTCGGGAGAATAGTGATAATATACCTGTGATCACATTAGGTGACACCTCTTGATCTTGCCTATTAGTCAAAGCATATATACGGTTTGAGGGACCGCTCGAACTAGAAGCTCCACCACGTCCTCTACCACGGCCTGCTGGTGCCTGAATACCCTGCCCCGTAGGGCGCATAGCCACAGAAGACGATGAACCAGCAACGGACCCTGTAGGCTGTGCCATACCACCTGCACTACCTCTAAGGTGACACTCCCTCATAGTATGGCCCTGACGGCCGCAAGAAAAACACGCACCTGTAGCCCAACGACATTCCCCAGGATGGGACTTACCACAACGAGAACACTGAGGCAAAGGTGGCCTCGACTGGCTCAAACCCTTGCCCATCTGTGACCCTGACGCCCTAGAGCTCTGACCAGGTTCCGAATATCCCATACAATCGAACCCCCTACCCATGAAACGTGGGGGTGCACTCTGTGCTGGCTGGGAAGAAAATCTAACATGCTGCTGAGACTGCCCGCTTTGAAACTCGTCAGGATAACCTGCTGATCTAGCCCTCTTATGCTGGCCTCTATTATAATCTCTATCTGGCTGACGTCCCCGGTGCCGATCCTCTACCCCCTGTGCATATGCCTGCACCCGAGCAATGTCCATACCTGGCTGAAGAGTCACTGCCATACAACCGTCAATCAGATAATGATCCAATCCCATCACATAACGATGTACCCTGTCTGCCATATCAGCCACAATAGTAGGCGCATGCCTAGCCAATGAATCAAACTCGAGGCTATACTCTCGAACGCTTCTGCCATTTTGCTTCAAACGCAAGAATTTATCGACTCTAGCTCGCTTCATCTCTGGAGGCAGGAAGTGGCCCTGGAAAGCCTCCACAAATTCATCCCATACCGCTGGAGGGGCACCCTTTCCCCTAGATAACTCCCAAGCCTCATACCAATTAATAGCTACATCCCGCAAACGATACGTAGCCAACTCAACAGACTCGGTCTCCGAAGCCTTGATTATCCTCAATGTACGCTGCATCTGACGAATAAACTCTTGCGGATCATCCTGTGGCCTTGACCCAAAGAACTCTGGAGGATTACAACTTAAGAAGTCACGAGCCCTTAAGCTATCAGATCTGTCCGCATGATCAACTCCTAGTCCATGCCTACGAGCCTGATCTGTCACTAATCTAGTCAGCAATTGAACCGCATCTCTCATGGCCCTATCCTCCGCCCCTGACTGAGGAGCTGGAGGTTCAGATGTTGGGGCCTCGGGGGCTGGTGGTGTCCCCCGAACTGGAGCTGCTGCTGCTCTAAGCTCTTCTAGCGGTGGGGGTGTAGCAGAGCTCTCCGACTGGAGCATAATACCAGGCATAGACTGGGCACGGGCCCTAGTAACTCTTCGGGTCTGACTAGTACCTTCTGCTACCGATTTTCCCTTCTGGGCGGCTGTCGCTTTCTTTGGAGGCATAGCTGAAAACACATGGATTCGTTAGAGAGGGATTATCCTGTTAATATAGCTCTATCGCACGATCTAGAATAAGAAGAAAGAATGACATCCTAAATGTCCTGTAGCTTCCTGTTTATAGATGTGGTGCACAACACACCGATAAACAAGACTCTACTAGACACGGTCTGTAGACACTTTCGAGGAAGAACCACTTTGATACCACACTTTGTCACGACCCAACCCGATAGGCCGTGATTAGTGCCCGTTTTGGACACCCACATACAAACTTGCTAAGTATGACCAACTGAAACTAAGACAATATGGAATTTAATCAAATCAAGCCAACCCCAACGTCATATATATATATAAGAGGACCTGTCTCATAAGGAGTCATAACCATTCAACCATAACAGCATACGCGAGCTGACAAGGCCGCCACTATTCAAAGCATAATGATGTACGCAGCCGACAAGGCTGCCCCTGTACAAGCGGACATCCCAAACAAACCATGTCCAGACCATTATCCAAAACATATATATACAACCCACATAATGTCCACAGACCTCTAAGAGTACATTAGTGAAACTCGACGGGACAGGGCCCCGCCATACCCATAGACGAGCAAAAGACTACACAAAAGTTATGTACCAAAACGACTGGGCTCCGGAACAGTGGAGCTCTCCCAATCAGCAGAGTAGATATCCTAGGCGGGAGGATCACCGAACTGCGCGTCTACACCTGCGGGCATGAAACGCAGCCCCCCGAGGAAAGGGGGGTCAGTACGGACAATGTACTGAGTATGTAAAGCATAAGGTAAAGATGACAGGATACCAATGTGGCAAGTCGAAACAAAATATTGCTACACATATACTTTTTAAGTGAAAATCATGCATATATTTAACATTTAAGGTGCCCAGCTTCCCTAGTAAGGGGCTCGGCAAAATAATCATCACGTCATCTCCGTCATCATCATCATCATAACCATCCTCATCACCAATCATATATATAATATACATACCCGGCCCTCTAGTGAGGAACTCGGTGACATATGCAAGAAACTCCGCACGAACATTACCCGGCCCGGGACTCGGTGAAATGATAAATGACTCTATGCACGAGCAGAATATTATGAGCAACCATATGCAATTAAAATCATTTCTTATAACTCAATAGAACAATCAACGTGAACCAGCAAGGAGTATTACCAAAGATTAATGTTTTATCAAGATTATGTACCTTTAATACGATATGGAAACGTAAAATTTCTATGACTCTATGAAGCATTACCATAGATATTAGAGATCATCATAGCCTTAGACATAACCGATATATAGAGGAATAATTGTGGAAGCAAGAATATACATCACCTAGACGCTTTAGAGGTAAGTATCAAATCTGTCCGTTATTCGCTTATTTTTAAAAGTCATGCCAAGCAAAGAAAGAAGGGACAGCGTTACATACCGTATAATTGAGCCGCACGTCCAATATTTACTGCTCAAGCTATTAATCTATAACAAGCAACAATCGTGCCGCAATTAGATAAACATCGTGCTTTACTTTCTTGTAAGCTAGCTAATAATCTAACGAAAATTCGGCAGCACCTCCCCTATTTTCCTTACTTCGTCCCAATCCGACAACAATCCAAATTATCCACAGCAATACCAATAACACATATAACCCAAAGAATCATATAAACAGCCCAAGCACCAACATGACACCACTAATAATCCGATTATGGTTTCCATTCATACTTAGCACATTCAATAACTAAAACAAACTTCCTAAGCTACTGGTCACGCCCCCTTCTTAAAATTAATGGATAATTAACAAGGGTATTCTAAAGAATTAACACACCAAACAAGGAGATTACTAACCAAATTATTTGCAGCTGCTGGCCAAGAGTTGCAGGGTTGGTTTCTCCATTTCCATGGCTGCCTAAGACAAGTGGTGAAGAAGAAGATGATATGCAGCAATGTATTTCACCACTTTATATAGCATGGAGTGGATTTCTCCACCTCATTTAATAGTATGAAGTGGAGGCAGCCCCCCTCTACACCTGTCCACTAAGGTCAGCCCACAATCTGATCCCTTTTTAATTTTTGCCTTGAGTGGTGGGGCCCATTGGATTAAATCAATCCAAATTAGCCACTAATTAATCCCTCACTTAAAGTTAATGGCACTTACATTAACCAACTCATACTTAATATCACATTTGGAAATAACATCCTTGCCTAATATTTCTTTACGTCTTCTAGATCACGATGCGCACTACGTATAAAAAAAAATACGAGGCATAACATCCTCTGCTTCACCACTACCCTTTACCACACTATCAATATCCTTTCTCACATTTTCCTTAGTGGATGACATAAGTGGGTCAATGGTTTGTTTACCACCCCAAGTAGTGATTGCCATACAGTGCGCATCATTCTTTGTATTTTGGGCAGTGTTGCTAGGAAGAGTGCCCAGTTGCCGTGTGTTCACTGTCACAGATACTTGGGCCATTTGCAATTCAATTTGTTTAATCGATATTGCATGTGTATCTACTTTTTGCCCAATACTAGCTAAATCACCCCTTAACTCTTTAATGTGCTCATCACTAGCATCAAATCTCCTCATAATTTTGTGAAACATGTCCTCAACTCGTGCCATACTATCTCCACCATCCCTTGGAGTAACTTCACGATTTTGAGGAGGGACATAGGGCCCATTCCTGTCGTTTCTATTAGCATAGTTACCCCTGTTAAAGTTGTTGTCGCGGTTGTATTTTCCATCTCGGACATCATGACCCTCACGATTGTAATTACCATAGTTCCAACCTTGGTTCCCTTGACCTTAGCGCCAATTATCCTGATTTGAGACTTGGGCGCTTGGTCGGAACCCCCCCCCCCCATCTGCTCATTTACTGCATAAGTGTCCTCCGCATAATAGCATTCATCATTATGAGGTGGTAGTTTAGCCAAGTAGTTGACTGCAATTATCTTTTCTACACCCCCAGTGACATGTTTTAGTACCAACCCAAGCTTAGTTCTCATCTGAGCCATTTCTTCATGAATCTCATCTGTGGCTGGGTTGTGAGTGGACTGCACTGCGAAGGTGTTTCTCCCTGTATCAGACTTCCTAGTACTCCAAGCTTTGTTATTCCGGGAGATTTTCTCTAATTTTTCATCGATCTCAGCATAAGGACACTCCACATAAGATCCACCTGCTATGGTGTCCAACACCGCTTTATTGTTATCATCATGTCCCCGATAGAAGTATTCCTTCAGTGACTCATCATATATATGGTGATTTGGAACACTTCTCAAGAATGAGGTGAATCTATCCCAAGAACTACTAATTGACTCTCCTGGTAGTGCCACAAAGTTGTTCACTCTGTCTTTGTGGTTTAGCTTCTTGGAGACTGGATAGTAGCGTGCTAAGAAAACATCCCTTAGTTGGTTCCAAGTGAATATTGAGTTGTATGGGAGCTCAGTGAACCATTAAGCATCCTCTCCCGTCAGAGAGAGGGGAAACACTCTGAGACCTATTACCTCTAAATCGAAATCAGGCCTCCCTACATAACTTTTACACACTGCCCTTACCTTAGCTATATGGGCATGTGGATCCTCAGAGGGTAGCCCTGAAAACAAACCTCTGGCAGTGAGCATTTACATCAGGCTACTAGTTACCACAAAAGTGTGGCCTGTTGGTAAATGAGGCAAAACTACTGGCCCATCCGAGTCTGCTATGTTATCATAGCCTCTGTAGTATGCTTAGGGCCGTGGAGCGGGATTTTGTCCCCTCTGTTTATGTTCACTCGGAGCATCGGGTAACAACTGACCATGAACATCAACCAGAGCTGGGATGTTCTGATTTGGATCATCATCATTTATTCCCAAGTTTCGATTCATATTGCACTGTGTACGCTCTAACTCGTGATCATAGGGAAACAAGGGTTCTCTTCCTCTCCGTGTATTTGGCATAAGAGGAGGACAGTTCTAAAAAAATCAAAAACAATAAAACAACGTAAAATCAAGAAAATATCAACTAAACTATAGTAATAAATTCAAGTTAATCTAAAAGTTACTTTCTCCGGTAGCGGCGCCAAAATTTAATACGCTCAAACTTACTTCTCAAATAAGAAGTAAAACGGTCATGTCAAGTAAATAACCCAACTAGTGAGGTTGAGATCGTTCCCACGAGAAAAATAGTCTACACTTAACTTCAACCTGTTATTACTATTGTTTGGTCAATGACTTCCTTAGAAAGTAAAAACAATAAAAGGGGGGTTTCTATTTCTAAATGAGTGAACATAACTAATGAACTTGAAAGAGACACTTAACAGCTTTGAATGTTGGATTTTAATCAATTAATCAAAGTAACTAGGGTTTACGTGTTCCCCATAAGTTCATAACTTGATAATTCTAACTATAACAATTCTTTCCTAGTATCTTGCATGCAAAGTGATAAGTTATGTATTTCTAAATCCTTGGTCCGGCATCTAGAAAATCTCACTCCGCACCTTGGTCCGGCTACGTGTGTTGCTATCCTAACCCTTATCCTTACCTCATATTAAGCATCATATTAGATATTTGACTAAGTTATTACCTCGTACCAATTAATACTAGAATATTAGATAGTATACACTAAATCTATGTTAATAATTCTTTTCCTATTATCTACCTCCTTTGTCAGGCAAGTAGCATTTAAGGCGAGTTCTAATGTTGGCCGTCCGTTAAAAAGACTTCTAAGCGAAAGAATTATTAATACATGTAATACACTATTCTAGAATTGTTATTTTAGTTAGGTTTTATCTCATTATTTGCCTACGGTTCCCACAACCCTAGTTATCGAGTTTAGTTACTCATAGTCATACTCACAATATTCAAATATATTAAATAAGAATTCATGTACTTACTTCAATGAGAAAGAGTAAAATCCGAAAGTTTGCTTGATTAATCACCAATATTCACTTGCAAGAATCTCAAAGCAATCAATAATCTCACAAAAAGTCTAATGATTATCAAGAATCTTACAATACAATGTTTACCAATACGGAGTTTAACAATCTAAGATTCTAACCGTCTAAGAGTCTAACCTCAAAAATGAGGTTTTTCAAACTATTTGTATAAAAAAAACCTAATTAAACAAGGACTCTGCTTGCTGAAAATCTGCCAAAACGTGGCTGGGTCGACGGACCTCACGACGGATCGTCGTGGTCACGACGGACCGTCATGGACTCTGTCGTCCCATTCTTGTGCAATTTCTTCTGCTGCTCTCTTCACCACCCTCGACAGCAAGTATGACGGACCGTCATAGGCACAACGGTCCATCGAGGGTCTTCGTTTCAAAACACTTCAACTCTTGGAATCTGGGTACTGGGATTACTTCTCTGAACTTCATGACGAACCTGTAGGACGGACCGTCATAGCCACGGCGGACCGTCACAAGCTTCATAACCCCACACTTGGTCAGACTTCCCCATCTTTCTTCAGAAGCTTCACTACGCTGCCACCTACGGACCGTCACAAGCACGACAGACTGTCATAATCTCCGTAGGTGGTCTCTTCTACATTTCTTCGCTCAAAATCTTCGCATTCAGCTTTGGACAGATTTCCTGCAAAACAAATAGAAATTTATATAAAAATAAAAAAGGCTTTTGGAAACACTAAACTTAAGGAAAAATTATTAATTATACTGTGAAACTACAGAATATCATCGACCTACACCTTTATATATAGACAAAATGTATGGAATTAGTACAACGTATACTAAGTATGGCATAATGCATAAAATAATTAGTAATAGTCATTTACGAGAAACATTCTCTTCTTGATTAAAACTTCATATAATAAGCATAATAATCACATTTAAATACCAAGCATGACTTTAGAACACATTCCAAGTCATATCTAATTTAAAGCAACATCACAGTAACTTTACAGTGAACTTTCCAATGACGTCACATAAAACTCACATATCATAGGATATCATCAAGAATACATCAAAACACATAAACTTGAGATACTCCTAGAAAAGGTGATTGTAAGGATAACTTGGGTGAGTTATGAAGCGCCCGCCCATACAGTCCCTCCAACACACTGAAGAGATCATTTAGGCTACTTAAGATAAGGTTATTTTCATTAACTTGGCTATCCTTAAACTACTCTAGGTAAATACTTAGTATTAATAATGCTTTCCAACTTAAGTCATTATCTTCATCATCTCATTAATATACATTCAACATTTGAGGACATTCAAATAATTGTTTTGCAGAAGGCCTAAAGATTCACACAAAAGCCAAATCATGCAGTATCTAGATAGCATCCCATTCCACAACTTAAAGTTCATAAAACTTCTACAATGCTTCTAGGTATCCCACATGATGAAAATAGGCAATAACCGACATAGACCATACTAAATATGCATGGAATCTGGAGTCCTAAACCTGCTCCGATAAAGGGTTGTTCTACTTACCAATTGCAGAATATGGCATATCCCATGTAGCACATGGTTAATGAATATAAAGGGTTTCATTATTCTCTAATGTTATCTTATATAGAGAAATTCCCCTACAATATTCACTTGGTGCTACCATTTGTTCTCATAGAATATTTCAATAAAAGAGTACCTAAAGTGGTTCCATATCTAGTTCATAATCCAATCACATTCCATGTTACCAAAGAGGTTCCACTAAGACTACCTACAATCTTCAAGAGGATAGATCAATGACTTTATTAAGGATTATTTCTTGTTGTTCTAGCAATCAACCCTAACTCTACCAATCACACAAGAAGGATATCATTACGACTTTAAAATTCAAGGATATCATAACATTCCATCTAGGTTGAAGGTTACACATAAACGACCTTCTTAAATATATTCAAGGTCATGTGACAATCCAAAATGCAAGGCTAAGCCAAGAACTCATAGTCAGATTTTACATATATAAAGTAAGGTATACAAGTCTACTAAAACAAGACACACACATACTTCACTATACCACATATAACATACCATTCAAGAATCACATGGGAACAACTAGACATACTTTCAAGTAACCCTACAAGCCTCTATAGAATAATCAATATAAACCATTGCATGTCTCATATATATCATAAACAAGCATCATAAATTAACATCAAGTAACACATAAGACTTCAATATTGCCTACTAGAGGTACATATCATAAACCAGGAGAACTCATACTTAGACTTCACATAAAACATAAGTCATAAAGAACCTCACATTTATCACATAATCAAGTTATAATATGATAATAAAATAGTTAATTAAGTAATGTCGATGAGGCCACAATATTTCACAATTCATATGTAATGTCGACGAGGCCACATATTTCACTAGTAGAACATATAAGCACCGCCACCATAAGTTGACCATACCAAACATCATAATCATAAAAACTATACTAAACAATATAGAGAAATTTAGGTCAACATACCACCATTCCAATCTCACAACTTCAGTCCATAGCTGAATAACCCAACACAATACTCAAAGGCCCTTACCAATTGCCATGATCACAAATTGAATCCAATAATCATAATATACTGTGAATTTAAGATAACAAAACATGAATTTATCAAGTTAGTACAGCCTCCTAATAATTTTAACGTGATTATTTGATAATTCGATAGCCCTAATAATACAACACAAGAAATCAATAGCATAAAAACGTAATCAACATAGTAAAAAAAAATTCATGAATTGCATGGGTTCGTAGTGTTTTAAGGTTATAATTATCAAATTACCATCAATTCAATAAATATACAATGATCCAAAACACTTTATGCAAGAACCCATGGCTAGATTACAATTTAGAATTTCATAATTTTTAGAAGTCTTTGAACCCTTTGACGATTGCCTCCCTTAAGAAAAGAGATTCAAGGATGAAAATCATACCTTAATTGATTCTGAAAAATTTAAATTGAGAATAATTAATGGAGAACCTCATTTCCAATCTCCAATCTCCCTTCAAGTTTCAATGGTGTTCTCGAGTGTTATTTAGAGGTTTTGGGTTTTGAATTTGAAAAGTGACCTCATTTATGTCTTTTATACTAATAAACCCACTTAAAATACCCTGAATAAACTTAAGAAGTCGTCCAAATAAGATTAGTAATGGTAGGTTAAAACCCAAAATACTCTCCACTTGACCGATACATTGTAGGGAATTGCAGATCACCAACGACAGCCAGCACCTACGTAGCGTTGTCCCGTCGACGGCCCTTTCTAACAACCATCATTTGGGACAGATCATGAAAAATTGGAGTTTAAGATCCCTAGTCTAAGTCTGTATTGACTCCACTACCTATGGGTATTTTTACCAGCCTATTGGGCGTTGATTGCCCTCCGTAGATGAGACTTTTTTGGACAGTCTTGGCAATCTAGATGGGTCCGTCCAAAAGGATCCTTGGTTGGTCCTTGTGAAGTTTTTCCCAGAATTTTCCAACCCGAATATGTTTTTAAACATGTTTAGGACCTCATATAAATTTTATCCAAAGAAAATGCCTAAAACATGACGAAACACACTAAGGCACATAAGCACTTTCTAAGACAAACTTTTCGAACGTCATGGACGTTCTTGGATGTTTTACATCCATACTTAACCAAATATTAACCACTGCCTCCTAACGTAATTTAAAATAACTTTAGGACTTCAAAACATCAAGAAACAAGTGTTACGCTCTAGTTTCATCTAAGTCATTTTAGAGGTGTTACATTCTCCTCCACTTGGACAACATTCGTCCTCGAATAACACGTGGTTCTTTTTAATACTATCAAGAGATAAGAAACTCAAGATTAGAAGGAAATAACCATTAAAACCATAAAACATTAAATAATTGCAGGAGGAACACCAATTTCACATACTTAAGAGACTGAAACACGGCAAGAGGATAGAAACTAATATATGACTCATCATGCAAATAAGACTCCTATTCTTCATTTCAAATAGGTAAAACTCCTTCTCAACACATTATCATGCTCATATTCATCAACTCTAAACAAATTACAAAAATTTTCAATAAAAGAACAATTTATTCATTTTTGCCAAAACTTAAGAACATACAGTGAACTATGCTAAAATTATCAAAAATGCAACTCTTAAGCAATTTATGATGAAAACATGATAATATGAGATATTAAACCATATAAATTCAATTCACTAAAACACTATAACTTCATAAAATGCACAATGCGAAAATCAATGAAATTTAATTCTATCAAGACTCCAATACACCACGCATCAAGGGACATGCTATTATGATTTTCTAACTCTCAAGATTTAATAGAATGGAAGAGATGAGACAATCAATCAAAACTCCACTAATCACCATACCAGAACCTTCCCCTCCACCCCCCCCCACACACTTAGAAGGGACCCAAAACACTAAAAGAAGAAACTATAACTTACCAACATCATCTTCATATTCGACTTTGATCCTCTTGTCCGAAGTGTATAGAAGAGATTCTTCCTTGGAACATCATCACCCGAAACCCTTGGAAAAACTTGCTTGCCTTATATTCCTCTAGCCACAATACTAGGACAGTCCCTCATCTTATGACCATCCTTACCAAAACCAAAGTTATTCCTGGTACCGGCTAGACATTTCCCGTAGTGCTTCTTAGCACAAGTAACACTAGTTGTCTTACCATTTTGAGAACCACTACCATTATCATGTTGGACTTAGGATCACTACGCTCATCGTGGTTTGGAACCCTATTCTTAAACCTAGGTTAGTTTTGCTCACTTGGTCCACTCCTCTTCAAGATTGTAGAAATCCAACTAATATTGGACTCCTCAATGGATTTAGAATACACTATGAGCTTATATAAGTTCAGATCATTGTGGACCATTGTCGTATGACACTCTTCTTTCACTCTGTCGACAACACCTGTAACAAACCTACTCATCTCATCCCTTGGGTTAGATACCAAGTATGGAGCATACCTAGACAACATTGTAAACTTTAAGGAATTCTCCTCAACACTCATATGGCCTTGCTTAAAATTAATGAACTCGTAAACCTTCACCTCCTTCCTCTGATGGGGAAAGTACTATCCTAAGAAAGTCCTTAAACTCCTCTGACACATTGGGACCTGAATCGACTGACCTATTATCTTTCTATTAAGTGTACCACACTTGTGAAACCTTCCTCAATTGATACGAAGCTAACTCCTCCATCTCCCTGGAAGTCACCCCTATGACATTCCACACCTTATACACACTATCTAGACACTCTTGGGGATCCTCTCGAATCATAGAGACAAGAAAGATAGAAGGATTCATCCTCTCAAAGTCTCTAAATGTAGAGGTCATGGTACTCTCCATAGCATTAACTCTAGGTTCAGTACACCTATTAACATGTACAATCATGGCTAGGGCTAAAGCAAATAAAGACTCTGTAATTTCTTGATTAGTCATGCCCAGGGGAAGCACCGAAAATTCATTAACCTCACCTCAAATAGATATATAACCACCTTGGGGAGGCACTTGAGCATCTTGAGAAACATGGACACCCTATAGAGCTAATCCACTTTTAGGAACATCCTCTTTCTCTCCTTCTTCCAATCTAGAAGCCATTCTTCTTGCATTCATACTCTTATAAACACAAGATAAGAGATTAGGAATAGACTCTTATAATCTCAACTCTATAGGCACGATGCAATATTGATGAAAAAGTGAAACTCTATCGTCCTATAGCCTCGCCCATAGATGTTTCGCGACTCAGATAAATGAAAAACACTCTAATAGACAGGGATATATGAGACTTTTTTATTCCTAATACAACTTTCATAACCTATTCTTTGATAACAACTTTGCCATAGCTGGAGACTAAACACTAGAATATTGTAAGATACACAAAATGAGTTGGGGGTATAGAGCCTAACCTGTTCAACTTAAGTTTATAAGGTCATATAATGAATTAAAATATGGTGTAGAGTTAGTGTGTAAAGTTTTAGGTAATTTGGAAGTCA